>NC_063198.1:24802709-24987709 GCF_017589495.1 Alosa alosa
GAGAGACAGGCAGGCAGAGAGACAGACAGACAGACAGAGAGACAGATAAAGAGAGAGCAAGTGACAGGGTGAGAGAGTCACTAGAGTCACTATCTTAAGCCTATTAGCTGCTTAAGTGGACAGTCCAGCCCGCTGGTCAGCAAGAGTTCCTGGTCCGTCTGCCCCGCTCAGCACACTTCCTCAAAGCTGCCTGTCGCCCTGGTGATCTGCTGACCCCTTCCTGGAGATTAACTGCTCAGCTCCGCCCCCCCAGTGAATGGTTGGGGGGCCCTCTCTGGGCCGTTACGGAGACGGGACCCCTGCACCATGAAGAACGGAAAGAGTATAACCTCACAGGACACACACACACACACACACACACACACACACACACACACACACACACACACACATGCACACACACAAGTTCACTTTTATTATCTATTATAATCAGATCATCAACATCAGGTGCATCAGGGTGGTGGTAGTGTAGTGGTTAAGGAGCTGGGCTAGCGTGCAGTAGCCTGAAAGACAAGAGTGGACAACAGTGTCTGCTAAATGAGTACATGTAAATGTAGGTATATCTGCTTTCTAACTCCTTTGCAGTGTGATAGAAGTGAAAGGCAATTTGAATTTCTGAAATGTATAGTTCATCCTACAATGGTTCTGTTAACCTGTGGGCATGAGAAAGGGCTAGTTAGAGGTGGAATACTGTCTTCATTGACAGACTCTCTGTCTACTATCACAAGTAACTCTGTCCACTATCCCAGGTAGCCCCTGTAACTGTCCACTATCCCAGGTAGCACCTGTAACTCTCCACTATTCCAGGTAGCACCTGTAACTCTCTGTCCACTATTCCCAGGTAGCACCTGTAACTCTGTCCATTATCCCAGAACCTGTGTCCAGCGTCTGGCCATAATCTGGTTCGGAGTCCCACCCAAACTCTTCTCTCCACCCCTCTTTCTCTCTGTCAACCGCTCTCTCTTTCTCCACCTCTCCCTCTCTCTCTCTATCTCTCTGTCTCTCTTTCCTTCTCCCTCTATCTTTCCTGCTTTCTCTCATCCTCACATCTAAAATTTGTCCTGCACCTTTTTCCGCTCATGTTATCTTTTCCCCCTCCTCCTGTTTCACATTCTATTTCTGTTCTTTACCTCTCATGCTATCTTTGTCTTTCCCTTTCTCTCTCTTCGGGCAGCCGTGGCCTACTGGTTAGCTCTGGACTTGTAACCGGAGGGTTGCCGGTTCGAGCCCCGACCAGTGAGCCACTGAAGTGCCCTTGAGCAAGGCACCTAACCCCTCACTGCTTCCCGAGCGCCGCCGTTGTAGCAGGCAGCTCACTGCGCCGGGATTAGTGTGTGCTTCACCTCACTGTGTGTTCACTGTGTTCACTGTGTGCTGTTTGTGTTTCACTAACCCACCAATTGGGTTAAATGCAGAGACCAAATTTCCCTCACGGGATCAAAAAAGTATTCTTATACTTTCTATCCCGCGCTCATTCGCTGTCATTTAGGGTGTGGGGTGGCAGATCTACGACCATCCCGGCTGTTTCAGACATCCTCACACACCAGCCCTGCAGAGCATCTGCTTCACACACACACACAGTCCTTTATGCAGGCATAACTTCATTGTGGCACTCTTGGGATTTGCTTGAGTTATGGTATGTTCAGTGTGGCCTGGCAGCTGTGTGCATGTGTGTGTGTATCTATGTGTAGTTATTTGCTTCATGTTTGCTTCATGTGTGAGTGTGTGTGTGTGTGTGTGTGTGTGTGTGTGTGCGTGTGCGTGTGTGTGCGTGCATTGACTGTTGATATAAGATTAACATTTGCCATGTGGCCTGTTCTTGTCCATTTTCTGTCTTTGAAACTCAAGGACCATCTATATGGGTAACATATAATTCAGACTAGACAAGTTAAAGTGCCATGCCCAATCTATATCCTCCTGTGAAATTCAGAGGAGGATATAGGTTGGGCATGGCACTCTAGCTTGTCACTCATGGCACTCTAGTTTGCCCCAATGGTCAAAATGGTGAGAAAATGACAGACATACAGTTCTAGTGTAGTCCAGTTCTAGTGTAGTCCAGTCTAGTTCCATTCACAAGCACTGTCAGAATCTGTAGGAAATTTGTAACACTGATCTCTCTTAGTTCGTGATGTGAACATGCCAATTGTTCTCTCTCAGATGTAAAAAATGGATGTGTGGGGGATCGTCCAGGGCAATAATATCTGCTTGATTAAGCAGGTATTGTTTTGTGGACTGTCAGACAGATGGACGCCGGCTACTCCAAAAGTGAACTTCCCCCGCTGAGCCCGTGCGGGCGGGGACCGTGCTTCGGGGCAGGGGAGTGTCACTGGGCACGGGGGCGCTCGTAAATTCGCGGGGCAGGCGGTGTGTGCCGGGCAGCCCCTGTGTGTGAAATAATGTTTGCGGTGTGTGTTGAGGCGCGGGTCACGGCGGCACACAAGAGAGCTGTTGCACACGAGGCGACAGCTGTATGCTAATCGCGTGTATAAGCTGCGCTGCGCGTGTCCCGCGCGACACAAGGCGCAATCAGGTGGCGGTGGAGGATCACGCAGCACGAGCCAGAGGTTGTCGGTGGGAGTCCACTCGCGCTGTTTTTGGAGTCAGTCAGTCAGTTGCCACCTTGGGAATGACACTGGGATTTTGAGGGAGAGAAAAGAAGAGCGTCGGATGCGCTTTCACGTTTTCTTTCACAATAGTAGACTATTTTGAAAACTTACTTAATGCGTCTGCATACTAACTTTTTTAAAATGAAGATTTTCGGAAGGTTGGATTATCATCTGGTGAGTTTACAGGAACTGTTCTTAAAATTGAGCAGTTTCTCTAGATAACCCGATACCGAATGCAGAGATTCCCGATTTGTTTTAGTAGCAGCCATGAATCTTTACCATTATGCTGGTTAAATGTTCATGTTGTTGTTTTGATGTAGCCTAAAGCCTATGCTTTCTAAACGTGCGATAAAGGTGTGCTTTTGAAGGAACAGTACAGAGATAAACCAATTATATTCCCGTTGCACTTTTTATTGCAGGATATAAAAAATAAATAAAAAACACGCACAGAAATTGATATTTTTACTATGTTTAGCCCTTTCCAAGTTAATAAGTTTGACACTAGACGTTAATTTCTTGGAAGATAACGGTTTGCTCAGGCTATTGCAATATGTCAAAAGAAAGTACTTCAAATAAAAAAAAGCTTTATAAATGTACAAAGTCCATTATTTATTTATAGGCTATGATAGTTTTAGATATTTTAAGGTTGCCTTAGGATTTGCTGGACTGGTCTTGATGTGAAGACTTTCAGCCACACGTGTGCCTATGTGAACGTATGGTTGGAGAAATGTTTGTCTTCTTTCACTGGTGCGTCACCAGCGTTTCCACTCGCGAACCACTCTGTCTCAGATCTCATGATGTCACGCCTGATTGCATGTGTTGTTGTGCAGCACTAGGTGGGAGACCTGCATGCGGTTCAGTTAGCTGCAGAGGAAGATGTCTCATCTGGCCTGGATTTGGCCCAGGTCTGACGCAGGTGTACTAGTGTCAGTTGCTAGAAGAGGTGTCAATGACTACATAACATATTTACAGTCAGTGAAGTGAGTCATGTCCTTTTGAAGATTAAGACTGCTAGATGTGTTTCTGATTGGATGAGTCATCTAGTATTTTATGTATTTAAGTATATATACTTTTTGATCCCGTGAGGGAAATTTGGTCTCTGCATTTAACCCAATCGGTGAATTAGTGAAACACAAACAGCACACACAGTGAACACACAGTGAACACACAGTGAGGTGAAGCACACACTAATCCCGGCGCAGTGTGCTGCCTGCTACAACAGCTTTCGGGGAGCAGTGAGGGGTTAGGTGCCTTGCTCAAGGGCACTTCAGCCGCGGCCCAAGAGATGGAACCCTTTACAAGTCCATATGCACCAGTGGGCCCACGGCTGCCCCCAAATCTACTGTACTTCTGAAGTTGTAGAGATGGAGTCTGTTATGCCTGTTATGCAGTTGAGTTGGTCTGTTATGTGTTATACAGTTGTAGAGTTGGTCTGTTGTCATGTGTTATGCAATTGTAGAGTTGGTCCGTTGTCTGAGAAGTTACTGTTAGACCTGATCCTTGCCAGTGTGTGTCCAGATCTGACACCTTGAACCTTGAAAGATGCCACATTTTCACGTTTTAAATGTTCCTTAGTCCTTGCCATTATGACTGTTGCAGACGTCACCTTATTTGAAACATGCAAGTAGTTGATGGAAGGCTTTCTGCATTGGAAAAATGTGTTGTTCAAAGATTTGCTTCTTCTTCGAGTTGTATTACCCTGTTTCTGCAGAGTGAGTGTTGAAGGTAATCACCCAGAGAACTGGAGACTGTATATCTGTGATAACTTTGTTTTCATTTTTAGTGTTTAATGTGTGTGTGTGTGTGATGATGCTGTAATCTGCTCCGGTTTGTCTGACTGTGAAGGTGTTTGTGTCTCCTGCAGGATTTCTCCTATGATGACTCGAAGGCGGAGTTCAACGTGGACGCCCCAAACGGGGTGGTGATGGAGGGGTACCTGTTCAAGAGGGCCAGCAACGCCTTCAAGACGTGGAACAGGTAAGGAGAGCCAGCAGAGGCAGTTTTAGTTTGGTCATGTAGAATATAGAATCATTGTAGATTTAGCAAGGACTGTGCTCAGCTCTGTCTTGTATTACTGTATGAGGGTATATACAGTAAGTTTTGTGATCATAAAAAACAGTGCTGTTGCACACCCTTCTGTGTGAGTGTGTGTGTCTCTCTCTTTCTCTCTCTCTCTCTCTCCCTCTCTCCCTCTCACTCGTGTGTGCTATGCATTTGTTTATGTTTGTATCCCATTCCAGCATGACAGTGAGTCAATGTTCTCTCTGTCTGTAGTGGTTAAACAGATCAGCTGTTCTCTGGCATGGAGACCATTTTTAGCCTGAGTACATGAGAAAGACATCAGCACAGTATATCTAATCTACCCTAGCTCCAATCAGACTAGACTACAGGACTCCTGGACTTTCAGTGAATGTGTGAAGTAGATAGCAAATCCATATAAACATTCGCGAAAGGTCTCCTCTATCTTGGATAATATCATCAATATGTGACAATGCTCCTCTCCCTGTCTCTCCAGACGGTGGTTTTCAATACAGAACAGCCAGCTGGTCTATCAGAAGAAACTAAAGGCAAGTATCGGTCTCAATCCAGCTAATAAAGACCAAAAGACTCTAAGCGTTTTTGTGTGTGTGTGTGTGTGTGTGTGTGTGTGTGTGTGTGTTGCAAGTATCAGTCTCAATCCAGCTAATAAAGACCAAAAAACTATAATAGCTTTATGTGTGTGTGTGTGTGTGTGTGTGTGTGTGTGTGTGTAAAGCTAATATCTTGGTTGTTTGTGCTGCAGGATGTTTTGACAGTGGTGGTGGAGGACCTCAGGCTGTGCTCAGTGAAGCCCTGTGAGGACATTGAGAGGAGGTTCTGCTTCGAGGTGGTGTCTCCAACAAAGTAAGCACTGATTTAGGAGTGTGTATGTGTGTGTGTGATTGTGCTTTTTGTGAATTTGTGTGTGAGTTGATGTGTAGGGCGATTTATCTGTGTGTATATGGTTGCTTGTGAGTTTGTTTGTGAGTGTGTGCACGTGTGTGCATGGTTGGTGGGGGGTGGGGGCCTCTGTATGTGTATAGATGCCTCTCTGCATAGTGTGTGTGTGGAGGGGTATATGTGTGTCTGTGTATGTTTTATAGCATTCGACTCTTCTCCTCACACTCCACCCCCTCTACTGCAGGAGCTGTATGCTGCAAGCTGAATCAGAGAAGCTGCGTCAGGCGTGGATCCAGGCTGTCCAGGCCAGCATCGCCTCTGCCTACAGAGAGATCTCCGATAACTACTACATCGAGGTCAGAGCGCAGCGCCATACTCCACCAACAGTGGAAGATTTGAACACAAGTCAGCTCAGTCACAGTCAACAAACCACATCACACAACTACAGCACAACTCAGTCACAGTCAGTCGCAATCAGTCACTCAGTCACAATCAGTCAACTCAGTCACAATCAGTTACTCAGTCTCAATCAGTCACTCAATCACAATCAGTCAACTCAGTCACAGCAAACCACACCCTGGTATATCACAGTTTCCATCAGTGTAGCTACTACATTCAGTGCTTTACACAATTCAGACACAGCCCTGCTGAAAAAAACAGCCTGACCAGCTAAAGGTGGTTTGCTGGTTGACCAGCTTGTTTGACCACCCTATGATGGTTGACCAGCTAGATCAGCAAATCTCTTGCGAAACAACATACCTTCAGCTGGTTTATTCAGTTTACGATGGTGATTCAACTGGTTTTGCTTGTCGTACCACCTCAAGCTGGTCATTTGTAGTTGGTGTTGCTGGTCTACATTGTTGGTTTAACTGGCCATGCCAGCTTTTGTTGATCTTTCTATCAAACCAGCATGACCATCTTACACCAACAATGTCAAGCTTGGCAGACTTGGTCACCAGCACGACCATCTTACACCAGCTGTATCCGACGTGACATGCTAGTCACACCAGCATGACCAGCTTCCTCAGATGGTCACGCCAGCATGTCCACCTTCTGGCCCAACCAGCTACACCAGCAAAGACCAGCAAGAGCTGGAAGAAAACCAGTAAAGACCAGCAAGAGCTGGAAGAAAACCAGCAAAGACCAGCTAAAACCAGCTACCAGTTCTGGTTCTAGCTGTTTTTTTCAGCAGGCAGTGCTTTGCAACAGCCGACAGCACCAGTCCCATCAGCTACACATGATGACACACATACACACACACACACACACACACACACACACACACACACACACACACACACACACACACACACACACACACAAACCTCCCTATTCTGTTCCTGCAGAGCCCAGTAATCGTCTAAACAGCAGGCACTAACAATTACCAGTCATTAGTGGAAAGGCAGAAGGAGAGAGGGGCGCTTGTTAGCTAATTAATACTAATTAATACAGATTAGTCACTAATTAGCAATTAGCAACTAATTAGAGTGAAGTAAGTTGTTTAGTAAATTGCATTATGATCATTTTTATATTCAGTCTTAGTCATACGATGTTGAATAATTTGGTAAAAATGTATTTTAAGCTGTAATCCTAGAAGTATGTCCCATGAACTTTGGGTGGTGGTTTGTTTCTCTAACTGAACCAGATTCACTCTGTCTGTTTGTCTCCATAGCGACTGGACCGCACGGCATCTCCGTCAACTAGCAGCATTGAGTCGGCGAGCGAGTCGCGTGAACGCAGCGTCAGGGGCGTCGAGACCATCCTGCAGCGGGTGCAGTCATTGCCAGGCAACGAGCTGTGTGCTGACTGCGGCCAGGCTGATCCTCGCTGGGCCAGCATCAACATGGGCGTGCTGCTGTGTATAGAGTGCTCAGGCATACACAGGTAGGAAACACGCGCACACACACACACACACACTCAGATACACACAATCTTACACTCTCTCTCTCTCTCTCACACACACACACACACTCTCCCTCACACACACATATGCAAGCAGTGGAGTTATACGCGTTCTTATACAAGTGCACACCTGACAAATCACAATAGTACCCAGTGTATCAAGTACGTCTGTCACACACACACACACACACACACACACACACACACACACACACACACAGACACACACACACACACACTCTTCCAGCATCTGTTAGACACCTGGCCCTCTGACGTTACATAGGACTCTCACACACACACACACACACATGCTTGCATGCCCACACGCATACACTTACAGACTCACATTTACTGATACACACACGTCACGCATAAAGCGTGTTTTAGCCCTGTCAGCCCCTGTAGAGATTAAAGGCAGTAGACGGCTAATGAGATTAAATCCTCCCCACCTGCTCCACACACTGATAGGTACAGTAGATACACTCAGATTAGGATTTACAGAGAATCACACACACAGGATTGCATACTAGTAGTGCTGTTGAGGAGTAGTGGAAGTTGAATTATTAGTATTACTTTAGTAAATCTAAATTGGTATGAGACCATTGCAGTGGTGATGTTAGCATTGCTAATAGCACCTTAGCCGTGAGTTAGCATTAGCACCTTAGCCATGGGTTATTTTCCAGGGAACACTGCACATATGCGATTGCTGTACTTGTGCAGACATTATCTGGTCAATAAAACACTATGCAAAGATTGTGCTGTCCTCAGATGTTTGTCCACTCATGTGTCTTTGTGTGTGTGTGTGTGTGTGTGTGTGTATGTGTGTGTGTGTTTGTGCAGGAGTTTAGGGGTCCACTGTTCTAAGGTGCGGTCCCTCACACTGGACTCATGGGAACCTGAGCTCCTCAAGGTGGGTTCAGGCTCTTTTCTTTCAAGCCTTCAGGAAAAACACTCACAGTCAAGCCCCCTAACCACAGTAATACACCACACACATATTGAAATTACATGGTGAGGTATTGCAATATATGAGTATAAATCTAACCGTGTAGTTTCATGTGTAGTTTAATACGTCCCACCTGAAGATAATACAAACATTAGGTATAATTCACTTTATGTGCGAATGTATGGGGGGGCATATATGTCTTTTTAATGCAGGCCTATGTGTGTGTGTGTGTGTGTCTTCCGTGTGTGATGCGCAGCTGATGTGTGAGCTTGGTAACGCCGTCATCAATCACATCTACGAGGGAACGTGTGAGGAGAGAGGACTGAAGAAGCCAGGCCCATCCAGCTCACGGTGAGACTGGGGCAGCTGCCACGTCTATACCATCAGCAGCCGCCATTACGGCTCTAGTGCTACTCTATCGATGCTACTCAAAGCAGCAGCCTTTACGGCTCTAGAGCTACTCTATGGATGCTACTCTAAGTAGCCCTCATTATGGCTCTAGAGATACTCTGTGGATGCTACTCAAAGCAGCCTTTATTTCGGGTCAAGAGCTACTCTGTGGATGCTACTCAAAGCAGCCTCCATTTTGGCTCAAGAGCTAAGCTGTGGATGCTACTTAAAGCAGCCTCCATTATGGCTCTAGAGCTGCTGAATGGATGCTAAATGTGCACTCGCAATAAATCCCATGCTTGTTACTGATGATTCCCTGCTGTGATGGTGTATGTGGTGACATGTCCAGTACAGCAGAGGCCATCGTGGGATGTTAGATAAGTAAGACTAAGTGGTAATGCAATGGACAGGGAATCCTCATTCTGCCCCTGTCCCTAGAGAAGCCAGAGCGCCACTTCAGTCAGACTTGTATGTGTTTTTGTCCTGGTTGGTCCCTGCTGTCCTCGTTTCAGAACAGGACTGCTTGTGGTACCAATGTTCTCAGAGCGTAACTCAGTTAGGGCTGGTATGTACTGTGGAGAGAGAGAGAGAGAGAAAGTGAGAGAGAGAGAGAGAGAGAGAGAACATACTCGGTACAGAATTAGACCGTGTCAAATTTGTGAGTTCACAGCCACTTACAGGCTGAAGTGTCTGACGTGCACAACTCTCAGTGCTGTGCAGTGGGAAGTGGAAATTCACTCAGTTCATTTGCTGTGTAGGTCTTTGTGCGGCGCTGGTGTTATGGAGCTGAGGGCGAAGTGTTTCTTATTTTGGTCAGGTGCTTGTAGATGTACCAAAGGCTTTTTGGAGGTACCATATAGCTTTTGGAATCTCCATTTGTGGTTCTCCAGTTGTGTGCTGGTAGATGCACTAAAGGTTTTTTGTACTAAGGTTAAAGGTTTTATGTACTCTTTAGTAACTCTTCAGTTCTCCATCTGTGGCTCCTGTTGGGTTCTGGTACTGAATGTGGTGTGTTTGGTTCCTGCAGGCAGGAGAAGGAGGCCTGGATCAAGGCCAAGTACGTGGAGAGGAAGTTCCTGAAGAAGATGTGTGGCTCGGAGGCGCTCGTTGAGGCCGATAGGAAGTCGCATCACTGGAATGCCAAGAAGTGCCGCAGACAACACAGCTCCGTCCGAGCGCCAAAAACACGCCGGAAATACCGCCACGACGCCGGCAGTGTGTCGCCAGGCAACCTATCCGCAGGTACTAACTCTAACTCTACTCTCAACCTTTCACCTTTGGCCTTTCTAATGCCACACCTGCTCCTGTTGAAACAGTTATACAAACAAAGCTCCTTTTGTCCCTTTGTGAGAATATTCAATTATTAAACATGTTCATATATCTATCTGATATAAATCATCAATTATTAAACATGTTCATATATCTGTCTGATGGTATTACTGTAAATCATCATGTGTTCCAGCTGCGGCAGCAAAGTTTCGCCGAGACTCTCTCTTCTGCCCAGACGAGCTGGACTCGCTCTTCTCCTACTTCGACAACGGAGCTGGACCTCGTAGTAAGTCTGACAGAGTGGAGTTTTGGAGCTTTTTGAGTATGTTGGTGTATTAGTGTGTGAGTGACGTGACCCTGACGTGACTTGAGTTATTGGTGTTGAGCATGTTGTGACTTGAGTTATTGGTGTTGAGCATGTTGGTGTGTACAAAGCGGTGTGTGTGTGTGTGTGTGTGTGTGTGTGTGTATCGTATAACATGTCCCTGGCTTGATTTACTGGTGTTGAGCATGTTGGTGTTTGTGAAGCGGTGTGTGAGTGACGTGTCCTTGGCTTGGCGCTCGTTGGCCCCGCAGGTCTCAGCAGTGACAGTGGGCTCGGCGGCAGCACCGACGGCAGCACCGATATCCTGGTGTTCGGCTCCATCGTGGACAGCGTCACCGAGGAGGGTGAGTACGCAACGCAGGAGAGGCTTCCCTGTCAATCAGAGAACACCTAAACAGGAAGGATGGGTCTCTAGACCAAAAGACTGAACATGATAAAGATCAGACATGGATTAAAAAGTAAAATATGGTCATATTCAGCAGTCAAACTAGCATTTGTTTGAATTTGATTGACATGTTTGTGTTGACCTCCAAAACACCTAAATAAACATGTCAACAATCTCCACCCCCCTCCCTTTCCCTGCCCATTTCCACCTCGACCTCGGACCCCCAGAGTGTGAAGAGTCTGAGGAGTCGAGCGGCGAGGCGGAGGCGGAGATGGAGCCCTCGGAGGCGTCGGACCCCGAGGACAGCCTCCGTGACGGGAAGTTGGCACACCGGCGCCCTGTCAACGGGGATCCTAGGAGGACGATAACAAGAGCTCATCTATGCCGGACGGGGTGAGAACAGGCATACATAGGCCAAATGTAAAAATATTTTTTGTTTGCAGCCAAAAAATTAAAATGCGAAGGTCCAAGATTCAAAGTAAAAAAAAAGGCCGCCATGGTGGAATGAATTTACACATATCGCCATGACGGATTTGGGTCTTCAACCGCGCCGTCAGCCATAGGATTAAAACCAATGGCAAGAATGGCGCCTCATCTATGCCGTGGCATTTGGGGTTTGAGAACAGGCGCCACTAAAGGGAAAAAATAATCCATAATCCAGCACTGAGCACGTACAGGCCACCTTACAAACACAGGACAGGCAGAGTCACAGAGCTATTAGAATAGAATAGATTTACCACAACAATGTGCAGACAAATTCACTATAAAGAGATGTGAAATCATATCAAATGTGCAGACTGATTGAAATCATATAAAGACTGATTCACTATAAAGAGATGTGAAATCATATCAAAATCATGATCTATAAAAATGTGAAATCATATCAAATGTGCAGACTGATTCACTATAAAGAGATGTGAAATCATATCAAATGTGCAGACTGATTCACTATAAAGAGATGTGAAATCATATCAAATGTGCAGACTGATTCACTATAAAGAGACGTGAAATCATAGTCATTCAAATGCAGATTCACAAATGCCCGAAATCACATGTGTAGACTGAAGAAAGTCTACACATGTGCAGCAAGGAAAAGTGCCAATGAAGATGCCCAGATTCAGAGCACAGGCGTGCAGACTCAGTGGAAGAATCTGACTGCACAATGCGGCCCACAGCTACTTACATGAGAACATGCTGGGACACAGGGACTCTATCACATTCTGTTATGTAATAGATTTATTCATCTAATAGCACTCTGTCTCTATCTCTCCCCTATCCTTATCTCCCTTTCTTTCTCTCTCTTCTCTCTCTCTCTATCTCTCTCTCTCTGTCTCTCCCTCTCTGTTTTCTCTGCCCTCTCTCTCTATCTCTCTGTCTCTCCCTCTCTCTCTTCCTTCTCTCCCTCTGTCTCTCCTTTCCTCTCTCTCCATCTCTCTCTCTCTCTCTCTCTCTCTCTCTCTCTCTCTCTCTCTGTCTCAGGGTTCTCTGGTAGCGTGTGAGTTCCTGTTGCAGAACAGTGCTGATGTGAACCAGAGGGACATGAGGGGAAGAGGACCCCTGCACCATGCCACATGCCTTGGCCACACAGGGTGAGACACACATACACACTACACACACATGCACACATACACACTACACACATATACACACACACACAGTCTGGGAATAGGACTTCTTTCAGTCAAATAACTTAAAATCCATTTCAAATTTGAGTGTCCCTTGGCTGTCAGATTTGACTATGTGTGTGTGTGTGTGTGTGTGTGTGTGTGTGTGTGTGTGTGTGTGTGTGTGTGTGTGTGTGTGAATGTAAATCTGCAGGCAGGTGTCTTTATTCCTGAAGCGAGGAGCTTCGCAGACTGAGGTAGATGAAGACGGCCAGGACCCCCTGAGCATCGCTGTGCAGGCGGCTAACGCAGACATCGTCACCCTGTGAGTTACTCTCCCACCTCCAAACACTCATTTCACACACGGCTCACCAATACACATACACAGACTCCCACACACACAGGCACCAGTCATCCTCTACATAAACTCCACAGAAACACACACACACACACACACACATACACACACACACACACACACACACACACACACACACACACACACACACACACACACATACACATTATGACTCATGATTTTTTACCTCTCTCTTAATCATTGACCATCATCTCTTGTCTCTCTCAACACCCCCTCCAGGTTGCGATTAGCGCGGATGAACGAGGAGATGCGGGAGTCGGACGGACCCATCGGCCACCCAGGTCACTACCATAGCAGTAGCCCCACAGAACAGCAGTACAGGAAATGCATTCAGGAGTTCATCTGCCTCACCATAGACGAGTGCTAGTATCGGCCCAGCCACTGGGGGGCGACACTAGGTGGGGTGGGGGGTCGAGGCCCAGTGGGGTGGAGATTGAGGGGGCAAAACATTAGATTCTGTCCACAATTTTTTGTAAATCCGTACAACATTAGCTGAAGGGAGATCACACTCTCCTTGAGCCCAAGGCTGTAAAATTAGCCTCACGTTGACTGGCAAGGAACCCAAACAATATTGGGAGTGGCACCTATGAGATCGGCTGGCAGAGAGACACCTGTACTCCTAGCTCTGTCAGCCAGGCCTGTCAGCCAAATCGCTGTAACACACTCATCTGTCCTGGAGTGTGTGTGTGTGTGTGTGTGTGTGTGTGTGTGTGTGTATGGGCTGGGACTGACCCGTCCCTTGTCATTATGCAGTGCTGCCCAGCTGTGGAGCTTAGGCTGTGATATAGTCCTTAAAAAAACAGTTACAGGAGCTGGCTCTTGGGTTCAGAGTTTGCATTCCTGCTTTCATGTATGTACTGTAGGTAACGTTAGCATCTGAGAACAAGCAAACGATCAGTCTGATTTAGAAGTATTTCCTAACAGTATTATTCTAAAATGACCCTGAGGTCAATAGCCTCTTGTGAAAAACAGTATTAAATGAGGCAGATTGTATTTGTGTTAACAGGAGAGGCTGAGACAGTCCTCCAAAGCCCCTCCAGAAATGGCCCCACTTGACCTCACATCACATCACATGAGTGTGTGAGCCTATTGAGTCTATTGCGTTGATTGTGTGTTGATTGACACACACACACACACACACACAGGTCCACCCCTCAGGCCATAGGGAGAAGATACTCACACACCCCCAAAAAGACTGTTACTCAAAGTAGCCTCCCCCCCTTTAGTGGGTGGGGGTGTTGAAAACCTGTGAAACTGTTCTAACTGTATAGCTGTTATCAGTGGCATGATGTCATATGATGTCCAGTGGCGTTGTCGCGGTGGTGTGTGTGTGTCGTTGCGAGGGTCCGGAATCCTCACGCCGAAAACCCAGAGTGGCTAAAGTAGCTGCAGCTGTAGCTAGGCCTCATGGAGAGCTGGGAGAGCCTTCAGTAGCCAATCAGAAGGCTGCATGCGTGGTCAGGAACTCCCGCTCATGAGACCTATCTAAGAGAGAGAAAAAGAGAGAGAGAGTGTGAGAGAGAGAGCGTGAGAGAGAGAGAGAGCATGCAGAAGGATGCTATAATTTCACAACAAAATGCTAGAACATGGAAGCATCGTTTTTTTTTTTTTTTTGAAATGCAACTGTGTGCACTTTTCCTTCATACAGTATTATATTGATATTATTTTTTTATCATTTCATTTGTATGTGGTTAGAAGAATGGTTTGTGTCATGTCATGATGTTTTTATTTATATTTGTTTAGTTTTTCTACCCAGAGGACTCGTGCAATGGTCACTGACATGTGCAGAACAGCTGTGTTCCTGTGATTTCTTTTGTCTGTTTGTTTGTTTGTTTGTTTGTTTGTTTGTTTGTTTGTTTGTTTTCCTTTCCGTATCAAATAATGTTTTGCATTGAATAGGTCTATTTTCTATTGGCCTTGCATTGACAGCACACAGTAGACTGGCATGGTGCTTCGTTCCTGCAGAGTCCTCAACTACGAATACAGCACGAGAGCTCCAATTAGAGATGTTTAAAATTAGAGATGTTTAAAAATTAGAGATGGTCTAATTTATTTATAGAGATAGTCGTGATGATGATGCGGTTTACATATTTACTTGTCACGTGGTGATAAGATAAATATTTACATATTTTTATGCCCCTTGAATGCTTATGCCTGACGGCATTTGGTGTTTTTATATACATTTGACACACGTTTCTCAGTATTTTCTTGCATTGCCTGGGTGGATGTACCCTGTTATGATACTCCACACTGTCTGACTGTTTCCTGGTGATATATTTCATACTCAACACTCTGTAGGTTGTGTAGGCCTATGCTTTATGATTTATCATTGTAAGAGGCTGTCTAACTCCACATACACATCAGCGAAACCCATTAGTAGCAACGGAACTTCAACAATATCATTTAGCATGCTGTTCTCTGAGCAGACCAGATTGTTCCGTTTGAGTTTATAGTGAACATCTCCTTTCTCGGCTGACTGTTTTATATGCATGACCATTTCTGTCAACAACGCAGAAACTTACCATCCAGTTAAACTGCATGATTTCCTTTGCCATGATTCCAGCTGATTTCTAGTTGACTGTTATTGTTAACTTTATGCTTAAACTCATTACTCTACTTCTATGAAAGCTTAGCAGAACATCTGGTCATTAGTAGAACGACATACGTCAATAGATGGTGTTTGATGATGGTAAAAACAGAAACATTCTCACTATGAGATATAGCACATCCATATTTTATAGATATTATTCATTTTCTAGACAGTGAATTAAACTACCTCCACTAGTTTCCAACATTTCAGTTCAATTTGACAAACATCCCTGAAAAGAAAATACAAAATCATTTGGCCTTTCTTAAATCTGTGTGGTTCGTTTTGGTCATTAATCACCTGAAATGTTTTCATTTCACCCAAAAAAATATTTAATACACTAAAAATGTAATTAAGTGACTCTTAAAGAGCTTTTGTCCTTGTACTGTGGTCGAAATTGATTAGATTTCTTTAGAGAGTGTTGCCATTCACAGTGGTATTGACTGATACCATAAAAGTGGATAGGCTGAACCATTACAGTGTCTTTCCTGACAGTGAGCACAATGTCACTGTGAAGGACCAGTCCATTAAAAGTGTTAAGTGTTGTGTCTTTGGGTGTGAAGCGAGCTTCCATTAACATGCTGTAAATATGATAAAAAAAAAAAACCTCTGTCCACTTTTAACTGCTCAACTGTTTCCTGTTTCTGCGCTCTCCTCAACCTGACTGGACAGTCTCTCTTTTACTTGTTAGATGATTGTCTGTGTTTTGGAGACATTTTGTGTAATTCACACTCAGCTGAAACCTTCTGCACACCTTTCCCTCAGTCCTGGAGACGCTGAGAAAGAACAAAAACTCCAAATAAAAACAAAAAAGAAACTCCTCTGTCACAGTCTGCTTCTTTTCTCTCATTCTGAATCTGGGTTTCCAAATCTCTCCACTGGGCTTTGGGTGAATGCTGCTTCTGTCATTTCTATACTCTGTGGGGATAACGGTGGTGGAAGCCATAGCTATTATAAATATATTTATAATATCTATGGTGGGAGCAATCATCTCAAGAAGACACAACACTCAGCTGTTTTTTTAAAGGGTGACATTATGAAACCATTCATTGTCACTCACTAGCATCTTCAAATGTCACAAAAAGAGCTCTTTTTTCAAAATCAACCATTTTAATGCTTTTTTCTTTTTACTTTTCTTTTTTTGTTGTTGTTTGAAGTAATTTCAGTGGAACTGGGTTTTTGTTATTTTATTTACAACGCAAAACAACGCAACTTCACTTTTATTGATATTACCGAAAATACACAATTAAATAACATGACTTATTATTTTTTTCAAAAATGGATTGACACTTGACAGTGTTTTGGAATAGAGCTCTTCATATGGACAGACAAGACACTATATAAGACCACTGAGCTGTTTTAAATTGTGTTTGTCTGGGCCCTCTGAATGAAGGTTATACTGCTATACATCATGCAGTGACAGGACACACTTCACACAGAGCAAGATGTCCCAGTTGTATTTGACAGACGGGGATGATGATGGAGACAACTTCACACTTGAATCTGCTCCTTAGAGTTTTTTTTATTTGTAGGCTATATCACCACGTGACGTTTCGGGCCCCAGCCCTTCATCAGACTGGGGCCGAAACGTCATGATACGTGGTGATATAGCCTACAAATAAAAAAAACTCCGTAAGGAGCAGATTCTGGTGTGCGGACTCAACGTTCTTCTACTTGCTTGTGCCTTCCTGTCCAGCACCCAGTACTCAACTACTTGGATGTGCGTGCTGCACTCTTAAACTCTTATGCGACAACTTCACACTTACCCTTGTTGTTTTGTACAGCTAACACAGGAAGTCCCGTCTCTCCACCGAACGTAAAGCGGAAGGATTTCCGGGACCGAGTGAGTGGCATTTCCCTGTTGGCGTCTGGATTGGGTTTTAGTGTGGCATTGGGATTGGGGCTGGGAATAAGAATGGGAGTGGGACTCTGCTGGTGTGTTGTTTTATGGTGCCATTGGTTTCCCTTTGCGTCAATAGGCCTACAATCATTCAGTGAGAACTTTTTAGCTGCCTCAGACTAACATACATGTCAATGCAAGGGTAGAAATAAACAATTTGACTGGGATATGACCGTCACCTCAATATATGAAAATATATGAAACCTTGACAGGTAGGTGAATATTTTAAAAAGGCTTCACAGGTTTTTGCACTTTACTGAGATCTTTCCATTTCTAGCTGCACCATGGTCTTTCCTGGAGGTCTATCCAATCTCTCCCACTCACCTGATCTCTCCCACTCACCTGAGCTCTTCCACTCACCTGATCTCTCCCACTTACCTGATCTCCCCCACTCATCTGATCTCTCCCTGATCTCTCCTTCTCACCTGATCTCTTCCACTCACGTGATCTCTCCTACTCACCTGATCTCTCCCACTCACCTGATCTCTCCCTGATCTCTCCTACTCACCTGATCTCTCCCTGATCTCTTCCACTCACCTGATCTCTCCCACTCACCTGATCTCTCCCTGATCTCTCCCACTCACCTGATCTCTCCCTGATCTCTCCTACTCATCTGATCTCTTCCACTCACCTGATCTCTCCCACTCACCTGATCTCTTCCACTCACCTGATCTCTCCCACTCACATGATCTCTCCCTGTTCTCTCCTACTCACCTGATCTCTTCCACTCACCTGAGCTCTTCCATCACCAATGTCTCTGTTGCAGATGTCACCTCACCCCCTCGCCTCCCTGGGGAGTTTTCGGACCTGGCGACTCACCTCCCCCAAAAGCTGAATAGGACGAACCTGCCTTCCAGATCTCCCAGGATGCCCCAGCCCCCGAGTAGCCGACCGTGTTTAGACACCTTTACTACATTTGAGGACTGTTGGCATGGAAACCACCCAAAAAACGCACCTTTCAGTGTCCCTCAATTGTTACATGAAGAACTGATTGGAGTCTTGAGATATGTGGGTGACTGTTTAAAAATAACTGGTGAAGAGACGTAAGACAACACAAGAGAGTCTGAGTTTTATGCGTCTGACCTACATCACAGATCATGGGACATGTTAGGTTTGTGTGTGTGTGTGTGTGTATGTTTGCAAACAGATCAGGACCTTCACTTCATAATTTCTCTACATTCTTGTAACTAAATAAGGGTAATGCACAGCAATCAGTGATACTAAACTAATTACTGTCCTAAAACTACTATTAGGATTTCTAGTTTTCTTTTCAGTGATGCACTCAATATTTTATTATTGCAAACTCCTGTGATAAGATTTAAGATTGTATAGGATTTATATATTGCACATGAACATGTTACTTTTTCTTAAACATGATATTAAAAATGTAAACTGTTTTTTGTCTAATAATGAGAACATAAAGTTAAGACACATTCAAACTGTCGAAATACACCCGATGTGTGTCCCTCATAACAATATATGTGATAGTTCTTTGAATTGAAGCAGATCCCTTTGGTTCTGAGTTGAGTGTGTGCGCCCTCTAGTGGTCTTTGCAAATATATTCCCTAAAATCAAAGGTTCTTGGGTGAATGTGTGATGTAAGACAGTGTTTCTGAAAGTGTGGTCTGGGGACCACTAGTGGTCCGCAATTTATTCGAAGTGGACAGCGGACAGACGTGGTAAAATATACAACCCCAAAACAGAAAAAGTTGGGACGTTGTGTAAAATGCAAATAAAAACAGAATGTCACAATATACAAGTCTCATAAACCCATATTTAGCAGCAAAAAGGACATAGACAACATATGCAATGTTGAACATGACATTTTCATGGAAAGTACTCTTGGACTCTTTCATGGAAAGTATATGTTAATTTTGAATTTGATGCCAGCAACGTGTTTCAAAAAAAGTTGGGACGGGAGCATGTTTACCACTGTACTGCTTCACCTCTTCATTTAACACAATTCTGTAAATGTTTAGGAACTGAGGAGACCATTTGCTACAGTTTTGAGAATGAAATGTCCCATTACTCACCGATAAAGGATTTCAGTTGCTCAACAGTATGGGTATCCTTAGTCATGCTTTTCATTCCATTATGCACCTAATTTGACCAAATCTGGACTGCAGATAGGTCATCTTAGCACCTGGACTCTTCCTCTATGGAGAAATACTATTTAAATATGTGCAGAATTCATTTTGGCATTGTTTTCCTGAAATGTTCAAGGTCATCTCTGGAAAAGACATTACCTGGATGGCAGTATATGTTGCTCAAAACCTGTATACATTATTCAGAATTGATTGTGCTTTGCCAAATGTGCAAGACGCTCATGCTGTAGGCACTAATGCTCCTCCACACGTCATAGATGTTAGGATTCAAACTGAGCGCTAAAACAAGTTGGATAGGTTGAATACTTGGATAGGCCCTCTCCCCTTTAGCCCAGATGAGTCCATGATTTCCAAAAATAATTTGACTTTGATTCTAACCACAGGACCTTTTTCCACGTTACCTCAGTCCATTTTAAACAAGCTCAGGCCCAGATAAGAGGGTGGTATTTTCTGTATCATGTCTCAATACAATTTTTGCTGTTACAATTTTGGCTGCAGTTTTTGAATTGAGTATCAAACTGGGCACATAGACAATGGTTATCAGAGGTTTTCCTGAGCCCATACAATGGCAGGTCTGGAAACAGGTCTGGTGTTGATGCAGTGCCATCTGAGGTCCAAAAGACCACGGCCATCCAATTTGTTTTTCAGCTATTTCCCTTATTTGCAAAGATTTCTCTGGATTCTCTGAATGTTTTAATAATATTATGTCCTGTAGATGATGAACTCCTTAAATATGTTACAATTTCATGTGAAAAAGCATTAAAGTGACATTGTTTCATCATTTGTGCACACAGGTTAACACTGAGGGATGAATACCCCTACATCTTTACTTCTAAGAGACCCTGCCTCTCTGGGCTGCTCTTTTTCATACCCCGATTGTGTTGCCAGTTACCCTAGTTAGTTGTGAAACATTCTTCCTTTTGTTTTCTTTATCATTACACAACTTTTCCAGCATTTTGTTACCCCCGTCCCAACTTTTTTTGAAACATGTTGCTGATATCAAATTCAAAATTAACATATTTTCCATGAAATAGACTAATTTCACCCCCTCCATGTTTGGATACTGTCTGTCCACTAGCCACTTTTTACCACTGTCTTTCTGCCTCACTGTTTGTGTTAGCACATTAGCACATGTTCATAACCCCTCCCTCCATGCTATAGCCGAACTGTGGCCACACTTATACCTTTTCTTAAAATAGTTATATATATATAGATATGAAGAGTTCAGATGCAAGATATATATAGATATATATAGATATATAGACTCTATTTTTGCACTGTTGCACTGTTGGACTTACTCATTTGCACTATCACCATGACCACTATCACCATGACACTCATTCACACAGAGCACCTGATCTTACCTTACTATGCACAGAGAATCACAGGCTAAGTCCCTGCCTCAGTAATTAAGCGCCTCTTTGATTAATCACCACTATGTGGATACTGTTTTTATAATTGATTTAGATTAAGTGTTAGTTAGTATAATTTGTATTTTAGTATATTTAGTATATTCTTTATCTTCTACTGTCCTTATTGCTTAGTTGTGTTTTTATATTATACTTTTAATTACTTTTTCTTCTGTTAGTGGATGTGTGTGTTGTCTGTATGCTACTGAGACCTTGAATTTCCCCTGGGGATCAATAAACTATCTATCTATCTATCTATCTATCTATCTATCTAATTTGTCATTTTCAATATTTCATATGTTGTCTGTGTCCTTTTTGCAACCAAATATGAGTTTAAGAGATTTGTAGATTATTACATTCTGTTTTTATTCACATTTTACACAACGTCCCAACTTTTTCTGTTTTGGGGTTGTAATATAGATGAGTTGTTTGCAATATTGAACCAACTTGTATGTAAATCCAAACAGTTCTGCAACACTGCCTATGTTAACTACGTCAGTTTAAATCATATGAGTCCTCTGACACAATAAGCAAGGTGCAAAGACAATAAGCAAGGTTGTTCAGTGAGTATGCCTATTACCTAATATATACTGTTGAAGTAGGTCTACTGTTTTTTTTCCCCTTTAGCTAGGTGGTCCGTGAGTGTTTTTTATTATTGGTTAAGTGGTCCTTGGTCTGAAAAAGTTTGAGAAAAACTGATGTAAGACACCAACTTAGTATGATAGTAATAATAGCTGCATTATGTATGATACATTAATAATGCTGTTTATGGCCATTGCATGAAGCTATCCTCCCAATCCAACACTGGTTTTAGTTGGACAAGTTCACGAGATGAGCAAAACGTATACTCTCTAGGTTTATTATTCTTCATGTTGGTATTAAAATATATCACTAAAGGTACCAGGTGTGATTAAAGTAACTGAATGTGAAGCTGTGGTTCTCAACTTTAAGGCTTCAAAATATACTGTAACTCTAAGGAAAGTGTTAGTTCCCACCTCACTAAATATAGAAGCGAGAAACTGGTGGCTTGTATTGTGCACTATCTTTGATCTAAGCTTATTCTCTCAGGGGATTTCTGTGAGAGCAACTACAGAAATACATCCATATTTAGTGCTGTATCGTATTTATCCAGACTTGAAAAAAATTATGTGACATATTCACACACATGTTCTATCATCTGCTTACATTTGTGGAAACTGCGGGCCCATAAATACAAAAAATGAAATGCTTACTGGTATACAACTGGGTCAGGCCACCAGGTTATATAGCCTAGTCGGTGTTTGCTTTGTGTGTCAGGCACAGTAGTTACACATCAACTCAGTCTATATGAGGCCCCAAGGCACTGGGAAGATTCTAAATGCCCTACTGAAGAGGCGGCTAGAAACATAAAAGTCTCATTTGTTGAGATGTAGCCCACAGACTTCGAGTGTAGCTACAGCCCTGCTGGGCAGACATGAGGCACAAGGTAGTGTCTAGGTAATGGTCAAGGTAATGACTGTGATTCAGTTCAACTCGTTTGTGTGAGAAAACAGACTGACAGACTTCCCTCGTGGGCTTCTCCTTGTCTTGTCTGAAGAACAGAATGACCACTATAGCCTAGATCTACTTGTTCATGAACATGAGTGACTTCAATATCAACACTTTTGTTACTCTTCTGTGAACAGCATGGACAAGGTCAGGCTGGCCTCTGGTAGGGAGCCAGTCTTTCTCTCAATCTGGTTTTCTGGGCCAAGGGCTCAAACCTGCCCTGCGTTTTGTTGCAAGGACATCTCCCCCTAGCTGTGGGGAAAGTGAAATGCAGTAAGAAGGCAGTCGGTTGCTGTGTTGTGTCGGCTTCACATTTGCCTGTATCACGGATTTGATAGTCTGGCGCTTGGTCTCGCCATCGACAGACTTCTTCTGGAATCTGTAAAGGTAATCAATCACAGTAACTTTTCTTAAATTAAATATATTGGTTACTCGTCCAAATAACCGTGAAGCAGAGGCATTTTAGCTAACTGTAGCGGTATCAAGTAATATCCGCTAAGTTAGCTAAGCTGTGAAGCTGCTTCAAACTCGTGAAGGCAGATGTTTACTGGCTTGGTTGATGTAAATATGACAGCCTACTGTCTGATGTAAGCATATTTAGGTCCTTCTAGTTGTGCAGAATTTATGGTCATTCTGATCAACCGATTATACGTTTTGGCAGCTAATGTTAATTGGTCAGCTCACGCTAACTATCCTGGCTAAATTAACGTAGCTAACATTAGCAGAGAGACAGCGACAGAGCTAGCCGACCCTCTAGCTAACTAGGAAAGCTAGCCAATATTATCGCGGAGTCGTTTGATTTTTAGGCAACAAGTTTAAGTTGCTGACACACTGAGATGGGTATATTCGTTACATTTCAGGCTGGTAGTATAGTGTTGTTTTCTTGGAGCATATGGGAGAAAGAGGATAAATTACTGGTAAAATAAATAAACCGATAACTTTACTTGGTGACCCTTTCCAGTTGGGCTTAACGTTACCCAGCCACCTAGCTGATGTTAGCACGATAGCCAGTTCAACTAGAAGCTAGCTAGTACAGCAGGCTCTGCCCTCAAGAGTAGCCCTAGCTAACTGTGTGAAAGAACGTCCTCGGTTAATCCTATCTTTAATAACAGGCAGACCAAAGAGCGCACGATCCGACAATGTAAAAAACATTATGCTGTTTAGGTATCTGGTTACGTCGGAGGTAAAATGACCATAACGTCACTGTTTCGACATGGAGAAGTATTTCCTCCCTCTGCTCTAACAGCTGTAGCACTATGCATGCAACGACCGACCAACGTTACTAGCAACAGCTAGGCACCAACACGCACGTCATTTATATCCCTGAGCTCTTAACATTACGTTTGTTCCAGAAACGTTGATTGTACCCACATTATATTGTTCTTTATTGATATATGATTTGAAACAAGGTGTAATCAACGAAATTCAGCGATTCACATGTTGTAGCCTGATATCACAAGGTGTGTTGTTCAGGGAGAGATACGGTGTTGTTATAAATGAGTCCTCAGTCTTATTTGACCTTAACTGTTGTCTGTTGTAGTAACAGTTCCTTTTAAACTTTTGTTTACTTGACAACTCTGAATGTACCTGCTGCATGTAAATGTATGATGTTAACTACAATGAAATGAGTGGGACATGCTAGTCACACTATTCAGTGAAGTAGGATTACATAATCCAGAGCCAAATTAAAACGTTGTACAAAGAAAGACAAACCAGTGTCCCGGATATATAAAACAGGATATGTTGTAGAGTGTTGCTGTTGAGTGTCTGGGGGGTTTGGTCCATCTGGAGCAAAACCTGTCGCAGATTTAATGGAGAAGATTGAGGGTGAAAGATTATGGCTGAGGTGTAATCAGCGTGCTGCAGATTTGAGACCCATGACCCACATTCTCTGTCCCGCTAGTCGACTTGCACTGATTAACTCTGTGTTGTGTTTATTTTGTCCCCATTTGGACAAACCTCACACTGGTGTCTCCTCTGGCCTAGATGAACGGCAATGCCAACAAGAGGGCGCCGACCACAGCAACACAGAGACTGAAGCAGGATTACCTCAGAATAAAGAAAGACCCTGTGCCTTATATCTGTGCGGAACCTCTGCCCTCCAACATTCTGGAATGGTACAGTTTGTTCAATAAATCTGTGGGGTGGCTGTCATGTTCATATGGTCAGCCACTTGGCCAATCTGTTGAAAATTACCATTTGAAATCACTTGATGTTTGTTATTTTTACCAATAGACCATTAGATCACCAAAAGAACAGTCACCATGATGCAGTAGGCCATGGGTGACATGTCATAAGCTGTAAAGCAATCAAGCATTGTATCAAAACTGCGTCCTATGCATTATGTTGTATGCTTCCCTTTTGTGTTTTTTTTTTTCCTTTTAGGCATTATGTAGTTCGAGGTCCTGAGAAAACACCATATGAAGGTAACATGTTATATAACTTTACAGGATGACAATAGTTTCTTTCACACCCTGATTTGTAACTCTCTTTCATATATTAATCTTTAGAAATAAATAACAAATTCATTCATTCATCAGGTCATGTCCCCATTTATGTACTCAGAAAAGGAAGGCATGTTGCTGCTAGATGGTAGCTCCTGTAATGGGTTGACATGGTTGTGTGTTGTCTCATTCCTCTAGGTGGCTATTACCATGGCAAATTAATATTCCCACGGGAATTCCCCTTCAAGCCTCCCAGCATCTACATGATCACACCGAATGGGAGGTTCAAGTGCAACACACGGTAAGGATCTCATTAACAGCAATATCTCAACACACAATCCTGTATGTTTTCCACTTGTTCCAAAGCATGTGGGCACAGGCACATTGTGTATAATTGTGCTCACTGGGAATCAAGTGTATTGCTTGTACATTGCAATCATATTTCTGCTGCCAAAACTGAAGCCTACATGAGACTCTACTGAGATTGTACTGAGATGTAACAGATTGACCAGACCATTTACTATCCTTAACCTAATCACGACAATGACATCAAATATTTTGGTTATTGTTGTTGATGATTCACAAGACAACAACCAAGGATTTAGTTTGTTGCAAAAATGGATGACCATCTACATTAAAAATTCATAATGATCTCCGATTTGCCACTATTCACTATGATCCAGTTTTTCTGAGACTGTAGTATATGTTTTTTGTTCCTCTGGGTTGTTTGATGCATTGTTGGTTTGTTTATATGTGTGTTCATTTATTTGTTTGTTTGTTTGTTTGTTTAGGTTATGCCTCTCCATTACTGACTTTCACCCGGATACCTGGAACCCTGCGTGGTCCGTGTCCACCATTTTGACTGGACTGCTGAGCTTCATGGTGGAGAAAGGGCCCACTCTAGGCAGCATCGAGACGTCAGACTACACGGTGAGCCTGGCCGAGCTCAGAGGTGTCACATGACGGCTCTTAAATGCATGTTTGTGAAAATTAGATACTATCATATTTTAGACTCATATTTTTTTGCTATCAAGGATTCAAAGAGTTGTGTTCTTTTATCCATGTTTTATATGTTTTAGTTAGTTATATTCTTATTATATACGTTTGCATAAATGCATATTTTTGCAAATGTTTAAAAAATATCACACACTTAGAATTATGTTCTATCTGACTGAATACAGGAAATTCATACATAATAACAGTTGTTTTCCCTACCGGGGTTATGATTTATTTATGTTATTTTACCACAGAAACGACAGCTCTCTGCCCAAAGTCTGGCATTCAACTTGAAGGACAAAGTGTTTTGTGAATTGTTTCCAACAGTGGTTGAGGTAAGCCCCCATTTCTTACACGGCACACACACACACACACGATTAAGGTGACTAGCCATTCTAAAAGATTCTAAAAGTGTCAGGTCATTTAGAATGGTCTGCTATTAGAATGGTCTATCCGTAGTGGGGATGAACCTATTTCATTGCCAAAGTGAAATACTTAAATAAATACCAACAAAGAACATGTTCACATGTGGTTAGTATCTGTTTGTTTTTCTTCTGCATCGCTTGCAGAAAAGAGGAAGGACTTCACATGTGTGCACACTACATTATCTATGTGGCTCAAATAGCATACCACACAACAGATATTTCTATTCATAGCAATGCTTTGTTCTGTGTCTAACACAGTCTAGCACAGAACAGGAAGTAGCCAAAGCATGAAGCCTCTATAATGAATTTGTTTTATCTGTTTGATCATTCGGTGACTTAGAGACAGTATGCAACCATTTTGGTAGAGCAAAAGAAAGGCGTGTCAGTACTTGTTTGTCCTCAGTGTTAAGTGGCTGTACTGTGACCTGTGTTTATGTTTATGTTTGTTTGTTTTGTGCATCATCTCCAGGAGATCAAGCAGAAACAGAAGGCTCTGGAGGAGCTGAACTCGCGACCCCAGGCTCTGCCTCTACCCGACGTAGTACCCAACGGCGACGGGCATCACGCCCACTACGGGGCTCCCGTTCTGAACGGCCACGCTCCGCTGGCACCCGGGGCGGCCGCGGCCCCGGCCCCCGGTCTCCAGGCCAACCGTAACCATGGACTACTGGGCGGAGCGCTGGCCAACCTGTTTGTGATTGTGGGCTTCGCTGCGTTCGCGTACACGGTGAAGTACGTGCTGCGGAGCATAGCCCAGGAATGAGTGGCGAGGGGGAGAGGCAGCCACGCGGACGCCGCTGGAAAAGACATGAGACTGGACAGTGGGCTCCCATTCCCCCGAACCACATGCACAAAGACGGCACACCTGCTGCCCCGCCCAAACCATGGAGGGGATGGGAGGGGAGAGGGTGAGGGTGAAGGTGAGGGGGTAGGGTAGGGTAGGTTAGGTTGGCAGGGACGAGGTGTGGCCCCTTCTGTGATTGGCCGGGCTCTGCGGAGAAGCAGGCGCACTCAGGCAATGGCTCATGGGTAGGAGTTGAAGGCCTGGTGACAGGGCTCCCACTGAGAAAACACACACACACACACACACACACACACACACACACACCTGCATATTTCCCCATCCTCACTCTTCTGTTTGGTTCTGCTCCAGATGGATCATGTTCACATTGTCAGGCCTTCTCTGTTTTGAGTTCTGTAAAACAGACAACTTCTGTTGACCTGGTGAAATTAAACACCTGTCCTCGAATAATCAAAATCAGAAAGCCTTACTTAAGGAGCTAAAAGGATCTATGAGCAGTCTTTGCAAAAGTCTTAAGATTCACTGGGTATTTAATCTTTTATATATCTTATTAAACATACTGTACAGCTTTCTAAAATATGCATCAAAAGCAGAATTCTGCTTAATGAAAAGTATACTTTACCCACGCATCTGTTGGTCCAAATGACTCTCGACATTGAGTTAATGGCACAGTGCTCTTGGAAAACTCGCTGAATGAACACATTCACATCTGACAACTGGTCAGAACAACTTGTCCACACAGGAAGTTCCATTCATTTCCTTTATAATAGAATAGAGGAGAATGGCTTTTTGGCCAGAGATTTCAATATTGACCATTGGGATTACAAATTGGTGAATAAAGTACCTCAACATATAGAAAAATAGTACAACAAAACACAACAACCAAGAACTGAACACACAATCTTAGCATGAAGCTTGTAAACCACCAAGCGGAACATATGTGTTTTGTAATATTCCTTCATTTGAAATCAAAGGAACATTTGTATACTTTTGTAAATTGCAGTTGCAACTCTGTTTACAAATTAAGCGTAGAAGTGAGTGTGCTTTTAAAGCCAATTACGTTACGGTTTCAAACAGTCATGTTCGATCAGCCTGAATGTCAAACCACACCAGACTGACTACTCTTACCGTACCCTCTGTTTCTGTGCACATACTACTCACGCTAGCTTGTTTCTGTCATAATCCAGTTTCATGAATTACATTGCAATATCAAATGGCTCAAAGAGATGTGAGAAATGTACCTATTTCAGTGACCTACTACTGCTATGTGTTGCATTGGCAATGAGTAAGGTTTTGGATTCACCCAGCAATCGTTCTGTTCTGTTTTATCTTGTTCCCATCACTGACTTGTGTTGGTAAACATTAACAGATGTTTAT
Source organism: Alosa alosa (assembly GCF_017589495.1). Lineage (NCBI taxonomy): Eukaryota > Metazoa > Chordata > Actinopteri > Clupeiformes > Clupeidae > Alosa > Alosa alosa. Next base: position 24,831,004 of record NC_063198.1, read on the forward strand.
TGTGCTCACAATCAACACCCCCTCCATTGCAACACACAGACGTGCAGCACATGCTACATAAGAACATAACACATATTTTTAATTTGACAAAAGAGTTGTTGGTGGTGGGGGGTGGGGGTATCCTCTCTTCCCCCTGTCCTGAGATCGGTGGCCAGAGGAGATTTCCGAGTGGCCCTGGCTATCAGCCTGCCTTCTACCTATGAGCCTGTCAGCCCGGTGTGTCCTTGGCAGGGGATTAGTGACCAATATAATTAAATCTCCAATTGGCTTAACTGACTGTGCTCCATAGAAGCTCTGAGTATGACTCACTTTGGGATCCTACAGTGTATTTTCTTCTTGTTCATTTTGTATTATAATGGATATTAGTTAACTTTTATTTATGATTTATCTTAATATGCTGTATTGTAAATGCTGAACATTTTATTGTACTGTATTTTTTTCTTGAAAACAGTGAAAAAGATATTTTCCTTTAAACATCCAAGCACGATGAAGATTTTAATTATGATTGAATCAATGACATACAGCTAACACCCAAATTCCACCAACATTTGTGTGAATTTGCAAAATGTCTGTTTTCATAGTCATTTTAAATAAAATATCCTCTTTGCAGGAGTTTTTGGAGAAAAAAAAAAAATGCACTTCCACTGCCACGGTGAACATCACGACACAAGTACCCTGGGCCTACATAACAGGGCTATATAACAGATGTAACATCCTCCTTTTGGCGTTATTGAAATACCCAGTTTTAGTAATTTCACAGTTTAATTCAGTGCGTACTGTGTTCGTCATGAATTCGTTTCTTACGTCAATCTTGGTGAACACGGGCCGTTTATCAACGATAAGGGTTGTTTTTTTCCTATCAGGGATTTGCTGTCCGCAGGTTGCGTAACCCTGAATCTCAGCTCCTGCTCGGAAACGTGTTTGGTGGGGGAAGGGGCCGTGCGCACGCGCGCAGGGTTCTAGTTCAGGAAGTCGCTCATAAGCAGCTGATGCCGAGACCTCTGCTGTTCCGGTGGAAGGAGGCTTAACGACTCTCGAAAGAAATAGTAAAAGAAATGTTTCCATCGGAAAAGCAGAGCACTGCTTGAGAGAACCAGCCATTTGGAATGAGTAGAGCAGAAGGTGTCGTTTTTGTAAGACATTAATGGTGTGTCTTCGGCTAAACAATAGCCGATTTCGCTGTTTTTGTCGTGGGCCGGTTGGTTGTCGTGGGATCTAGCCTAACAATGAAGGCCTAACCTTCGTACTCGGTGGGATTTAATCCTTGGATTGATCTGTCGACAGATAACTGCGCATCGTGGAAAAAGGTATGGACAAATATATACTTTCCTACTACATGATGTTTTGTTCTGCATTTGGTTTCGTAATATTAAATATGGCCTCTTATCTTGCTGAAAATTCCTCTCTATGGTTTTGGTGTCCATGGGTTTGTCCTTTTGGTTTTGCTGCTAGCTTGCTAACCAGCGATGGTAATTAACTGTAACGTTAAGTAACAGGTCATCTAGCGCTATCCTAGGTACATATTACACTAACTGCACAATCACTTGAAGTAGTTTTTGTGAACGCTTTGTATTCGTACAGTTCTAAGGTATCGGTGTAACGGATCGTCTCTGAGGTATGTCGGGGTAGCCTGGAAAAATACCGTATCAGACTAGTGTTGTAAACGTTGAAGCCTTACTTTTCTATGAAATATGCTGGGATAACCGATAGCAAGACAGTAGGTATATAGAGGAGCATGAGCTGTTTTTTCCATCTACTATTTTCTCATTTTTTATATCATGACGTTGTCGTTTTGCTGCGTGATACGACTTCATGAAATTACTCAATGTCAGTAACGTTAGCTCTGGGTCGCTTTAGCTGGCTATCGTTGTTTTCCACCAGCAGGGTGGAGCCACTGCGCTGGAAAACATTAGGCTAGCGTTACTGTATCTCTTACCAAAACCGACTAGCAATCTGACCGTTTCCTCATCTGAACTGTTTTTTCTTCCAATGTTTCCTTCGTAACATCAAATCGAACCACCCTTTAACTCTGAACGCAACAGAAACCCTTGGCGCAGTGTCGAAATGGTAACTTGGTTTCACACGAAGGCTTTGGGGCGCTGTGAACATTAGTGTTGCCGTAAATCGACGCCATTGAATGTGCTGTACTGCGAACGAAGTGTAATCTAGTCCTGTAAATATATTGGTCCAATGAATAGATCAAAGACAATCTGATTCACATCGTGTCCAAATATATCGGGTGAACGTGTGCGTTTAATAAAGAATATAGATTGGGTTTCGAATTTGCGGTCCTGGCAAATAGGCTACGCCTCTGATGTCTTATCCCATTCAAAACATTGACTTTAAAGTTAATGTCTAACATCTTAATCTGTGTTGGGCATGCATGCAATGTTATATGTTTATAAAATGCTATAGCGAGATGGTTTATAAATACACATTCACTGCCATGGCGCATTGATCGTTGTATAGAGGATTTTAAATGCACCACCATTCTTCACTGGTTTTACTTTCCAAACACTCCCTGTATCATCATGGTCCTCCCCCTTCCGCAGGTTTAGGTATGGCCTCCCAGCTGCAGGTGTTCTCCCCTCCCTCTGTGTCGTCCAGTGCTTTCTGCCGAGTGAAGAAGATGAAGGTCGAGAGCTGTGCATGGGAGGTGTCGACTGAGCCCTACGGCTCCGTGGGTCAGGCCTATGGCTTCACGCCGTCGGCCGCCCTGCCCTTCAACTCCTCTGGCCTGGTGTTCCCACCCGCCGGGGCGTCCCGCGGGCAGGTGGTGGTGCGGGCAGCGGACAGCACCGGCAGTCTCCCCCGCACCTCCCACAACAGCAACAACAACAACAACAGTGGCGGCAGTGGCAGTCAGCACGGCGACTCCCACGGCAGCCGGGGGCAGAGGTACGGTGTGAAGCGGAAGAACGAGGAGGTGGACTCGTCGAGTGGCGGCGGCAGTGGTAGTGGCAGCGTACAGATCCTGGAGGAGCTCTCTGCACCGGCCTTCTCCGCCCGCGCAGCCGGTGGTGGGGGCAACACGGCCCAGTCCATTGCCAACTCGGCCCCTACCACCAAGAGCAGCAGCTCCAATGGCGAGGGCGACTACCAGCTGGTGCAGCACGAGATCCTCTGCTCCGTGTCCAGCAGCTACGAGGTGCTGGAGTTCCTTGGCCGCGGGACCTTCGGACAGGTCGCCAAGTGCTGGAAGCGTGGCACCAACGAGATTGTGGCCATCAAGATCCTCAAAAACCATCCTTCATATGCACGTCAAGGCCAGATAGAGGTAGGTGGGATGAGACCATATGACCTCCCTTAGCACAACACCCCACTCAGCCTATGACTCCGTTTTTCCCCCCGGGGGTGCACGGGAAAGCCGTTTCCATGCGTGTTCCAGAACCTTGAGAAGGAGCTTTTACAATGTATTCAACATGGTTATGGTATTTAGCAGATGCTTTTGTCCAAAGCGACATACAAATAACAACAATACAAAGTTAAATTTGACAGTAAACAATTTAAAAAGTTGGTAAGATTACATTAAGGAGAATAGCATTAATGAACAACAATGTCAATTCAATCAATAGCCTAATGAAAATGGATAAATTATATAATATAGAAACCATAACACGTAAGAAAAGCTAAACTAAGTGCATTTTTTGAACTTATCTCATGAGAAGTTCTTCTGTCTCTAATAATGTATATTCACATTAGGCCTTGTCTTGCTATTTAGACTGACTCGCATCCTCACTTTAGTTGAAATGAAAACTTGTGCCCACAGTCTTCTTGGTGGGTGAGGATCTGCTGCCCTTACTGATGTTGAGTGTCATGTTCTGCCCGTGCAGGTGAGCATTCTGAAGTGCCTGAGTGCGGAGAACGCGGACGAGTTTAACTTTGTGCGCTCGTACGAGTGCTTCCAGCACAAGGGCCACACGTGCCTGGTGTTCGAGATGCTGGAGCAGAACCTGTACGACTTCCTGAAGCACAGCAAGTTCAGCCCTCTGCCTCTGCGCCACATCCGGCCCGTGCTGCAGCAGGTGGCCACGGCGCTCATGAAGCTCAAGAGCCTCGGCCTCATCCACGCCGACCTCAAGCCCGAGAACATCATGCTGGTCGACCCCATCCGCCAGCCGTACCGGGTCAAGGTCATCGACTTCGGGTCGGCCAGCCATGTCTCCAAAGCGGTCTGTTCCACGTACCTGCAGTCTCGCTACTACAGGTGAGCCGGCCACACCAGCACAGGTGGTCAAGTGAAGGAGGATGCTGCATGCTTTTTTTAAGTTTACCCCACAACAAGAGGAACAGGTTTGAGTCTCTGATAATCATGCACTCCTGTACCTGTGCTGTTTAGTGCTTTTAGTTTTACTTTCTACTTTTACTTTTACTCTAGTTCAGATTTATGTTTATTATATTTAGCAGGCACTTTTGTCCTAAGGGACTTACAGTGACTTCAGTGAACATTACATTTATAATAAAATCAAATAGCCAAAAAGGCAATATTATTAATAGACTAAAATTAATTTAGCAGAAATATCAGGTTAACCATACACATATTCAAACTACAACTCAGTAAGGAAAAAAAAAAATCCTGTACATCACTTCGGGAATAATTTATTTCCGTAAATATGTATTTATTCATTCAAAGCCATTGCCTCTTTCCGTGGTAGTAAGTGAAGAGCCCAGCATAGCTAGCCACTTGTTATCAGCATGCCCAGTAGATGTGCTCTCTTTGACTAACTCTGACAGACCTTGTTCTTTGTACTCCTAGAGCCCTAATTTAAATACTGGGAAAAGTGCAGAATTAGTCTATAGGCCCGAGTTCTGCGGCGATATAGGTAGTAGAAAGTGACTGGGACTTTGAAATGAGCGAGACTTCTCCGATGAAGTGAAATTGAATAAACCAATCACATGTAACCAGTGTTAAATTCTGATCTATCTATCTTTTAATAATTAACTTTGGCCTGACTCTGCTCACGTTGTGCGTCTGACTTTACTCTGGCCATAGTGCACATGCACTGCACAAATACACAGCCAAACTCTCCCCTTTCTGAGGAACAGCATTATGTGGCATGAAACAGCTTTTAGCTGACCCAGCGTGGTTTATACTTAGGATTATTCTCTGGATTCTCTGTCAAGTTTTCACGTTGTCTTGGAAACCCACAGGGCTCCTGAGATCATCCTGGGCCTGCCCTTCTGCGAGGCCATTGACATGTGGTCACTGGGCTGCGTCATCGCCGAGCTCTTCCTGGGATGGCCACTCTACCCCGGCGCCTCAGAGTACGATCAGGTGGGGCCCTCAGATTACTCCTGCTCTCCACTAGTTACCCAGCATCCTCTGCTGCTAAGTGCTACCAGTGCTTAAACTGGATCTTGCACTCATTACATGCAGAGAACATGCAGATACAGATGCATACATATTCTATATGATCCTCATGCAGACTTTTATTTTTTTTAAATAGCATATGGCATACATGTAGATTGTTATCTACTCAAATACTTGCACATAATTAAGCATATGATCTAATATCGCATGTTGCTATTGTATGTTTCTCTTCTGTTTGGACAACTCCTAACACCATAGACTGTAGTTGTGAGCTCCATTGCCAATCAGAGTTTGTAATTATTGGATATGTATGTGTCTGTGTGTCCCCTTTCAGATCCGGTACATATCTCAGACACAGGGTCTGCCAGCAGAGTACCTCCTGAGTGCTGGGACCAAGACCAGCCGCTTCTTCAACAGGGGCCCAGACTCCAGCTACCCGCTCTGGAGGTTAAAGGTTAGACATGGCGGTCATGACCCTTGAACTGAACAAGACTACCATTTAGGCTTTGGAGTGCAGCTGTTGCTGTTTTGTGAGATTCCACACGATTTGCCTTTTGCATCAGTGTCTTTCTTTGTGATGATCTTCAGTCTTAACCCTTAATCCGGTACGAATGTTGGAAATTGAATGTTCTAAAGAACATCGGAGTTCATTAACTTGAACCAGAGCCCTAGAGAGGGATCTATCTCTGGGTTCTCTGAATTGAACATGGAAATTTAGAATCTTACATTGTTGCAGAACAGAATCTTCAGTTAGAATGTTCTTAACTCCCCTGCTGAAGGATCATGCACAATGTTCTTTAGAAGGTGCTCATGTGTTTTGTATCGAGGGTCAATGCAAGGTTGTTGACCCAGTGCACAGACATTGGTTGAAATTCTAGGAGATTTACAAATGAAACTATGGTCTCATAGTTCATCTCTTTGATGAAATGCCTCGGTGTGGGGCCATCCTTAAAAATATTTTTCGTTTGCGTAACCCGACCGACCCTGTCAATTTAGAACCAAACCCAAATATTTATTTTTTTCCCCCTTTTAGTCCGACCCGACTTGCGGTTGTAAAACTTGCGTTAATACCGACCGATTGTTTTTTTTTACTCTAAACAACCAATACAAATGCAATAAAATAATATTTCTTTTTAGTAGGCCCAAGTATTGTGAATATAAATTGCCTACATGCAAGCGTGGCTCACTTAAAAAAAAACCTGTGGCGTCATCTCTACACCATTGGTTTTCGCATGTCACACTATGGCCTAAACCGTTTCATTCACACAAACTGATAACGCTTTTACTTGGCACGAAGTTCTGGAAGAACTGTGGCCAGATCTTTTCTCATCCCTCCTCCCCTAGTCTAACGGTGACCGTGTCGGAGTATTGAAATTGGTTGTGGTCTATTCAGCATTTTCTCAAAATATGGGTCCATAACATGGAGACTGCTGGTCCGCGGAGTCGTGGAGTGAAATTAGGCCGGTGCTTCATCTGATAATTTATGCGCAGTTGATCAAGAAACCGCGGATCGGAAAAAAAAAAACAAGCGTTTCTGCTATCGATGTCATTAAACATGGAGCCCTACAATTAAGTGGTGGTATGAGCATTCATTCAATGCTGGCGTCTTGCGAGAGAAACTGAAACTAATCGATAGCGTTGGTATCAAAGCTCCGCTTCAACCTGTTGGAAGGCTATTTATTTATTTAACGAAACTTAATAGAACGGCGTTGTTTTTGGAACTTCCTTAGAAACAGAGCAGAGACTGTATAATACACTGTATAGCATTGAGTATTGCATAGTCAAATTTCAATATACGCGTGGCCAAGAGCTATTGTAGCCTTCTTTCTGGGTACATGTAGATGAGCCCTATGACCCAAAAGTCTGCCATGACCGGGCCTCAGGTCAAAGAAGTTTGAGAAAGGCTGGTCTATATAACCTGCATCAGAATGAGGTTTGCAATGAATGCGCCTGAAGGCGGGTTGAAGACCCAGTCAGTTACGTCCACGATATGCACATTTGTGTAAATTCATTCCCTCGTAATCACCATGACCAAAATTGTACTTTTTTTTTACTTTGAATCTTGAAAAAAAAAATATTGACCTACCTACCGACCCATTTTTTTAATTTTTTTTTTGGCTGTTACTGCAAACAAAAATATTTTTAAGGATGGCCTGGAGAAGGGAGTGTACAGCAGTGTGGGTGGATCTGAGTGTTTGGGTGTCCTGTCAGTAATTCAGGTGGGGAGAGATCTCGCAGCATTTCAACTCATCAGTGTTCCTCTCTCCTGTATCTGTGTGCAGACTCCGCTAGAGCACGAAGCCGAGATGGGCATCAAGTCCAAAGAGGCACGGAAGTACATCTTCAACTGCCTGGATGACATGATGCAGGTAAAAGTTAAAGTTGAGTCGTTTTATTTACTCTTCCCCATATCTCTTTAATATGAACCCGTTCGGTGCGTCCGTTGAGCCGATTAACATCTGCTGTGGTTTCGCCCTCCACACAGGTAAACCTGTCCGCTCACCTGGAGGGAACGGACATGCTGGCGGAGAAGGCTGACCGGCGGGAGTTCATCGACCTCCTGAAGAGGATGCTGCGCCTGGACGCCGATAAGAGGATCACGCCTTCCAAGACCCTCGCCCACCCGTTTGTCACGATGAGCCACCTCCTGGACTTTCCACATAGCTCCCAGTAAGAGCCCTCCTCTGCCCCCCCTGCCCCCCCTAAGAGGCCATTACAGTGTGGAACCTCTCTAACCTCCACCAGTGTGTAGCGCCCACCTGGGCCAGCTTATTCCAGGGAATGGGGGGGGGGGGGAGTCGGTCAGTCAGTCTGTCTGCCAGTAGCACACAAGCTAAGTGTGGTGTTAGCGTAGCACACACGATAAGTGTGGTGTTAGCTGCACACCAAACCAATGTGCAGCTATCAGGTCAAAACACTGGTTCTTTGTCTGAAGTACGGCCATGAAGAATGCTTTATTCATTATGCTCTATGTATTATCTTTATTTATATATTTATTTTGGGATGAGTGCAGGACATTGTGTCTTGTCTTATGTAACTATTTGGTTGGATAATTCAATACTATTCAATTCTATTAGTTTCTAGATTAGAAGAATCTGCAGACTGATTGTATTGCCTCTAAGTCATGTGTGGGGAAGTGGCTGACCTCTCTTGCTCTCCTACACCCTCGCAGTGTCAAGTCATGCTTCCAGAACATGGAGATCTGTAAACGCAGGAGCAGCTCGTACGACAGCGGGAAAACCTTGTTTGCTGCTAACACGGTCCCTGGAGCCGCGGGGAACCTTACCGTCACCTTCAGTAGCCAGCTCAACCAGCACAACCAGGTAGGGAGACCACAGGCTTACCCGTACAGGTGGTCAGTCACCGGCACACTTCCCCTCAGTATGGGTGATGTGGGTGTTAGGTGTGATTAGTCACGGTGATTATTGTGGATTAAGAAAAGGCTAAAAATAATGACCGGATCCTCTCTAAGCCTGAGATGTAGAATTACTCAGACAGATGAGTGACTCCTCCTGAGCTGAGAGATTTCCGCCTATGACTTCTTTATCAGTCTTATCGCTTAATCTCCAAGCTCAGAAGGAGGCACACATGTGCCATGCCTGGCCCTGCAGATACTGGATGGGGGGGGTGCTTATCTGATTTGCGTTGCGTTTCCCAGGTGCCGTCAGCAGGAGGCGCTGTGCCACTGCTGAACTACCAGCCGGCGCTGTACCAGCAGGCCACCATCAACATCCCGGGCCTGACGCAACCCAGCCTGCCCATGCAGGCCCGCACTACACAGCTCTGCGGCCAGCCTGAGCCCTTCCAGCAGACCCTCATCGTCTGCCCCCCCACCACTATACAAGGTGAGCCACGGAACTCTCTTCCCTCAGTGTTTGGCTAAGATACTCTAATGAAATGCTAATGTCAATTCGGGTGCCGCTGTTTCATTGCAATCCAGTGCAAGTTCTGACATTCTGGAAGGTAGTGCTCTGTACAAAGAGTGTGGTTTGAGAGTTTCTGTTTACTTGCCACAACGTGAAATGCTCTTATCACAAGGAAAGCTGTTCACCTTAATGACCTTATAACGTCTCTCCCCAAAAGGGCTCCAGTCTTCCAGCAAGGGGTCCAGTTATCCGGTGAGGATGGACAACTCCGTGCCTCTGGGACAGCAGGGCCAGTCCTCCCAGCCTCTACAGCTCCAACCGGGCATGCTCACACAGGTAATCCAGAGAGAGTGTGTGTGTGTGTGTGTGTGTGCGCACGCGTGCCCAACCCTCTCTCTGCTCTTCGGTGTGTGTTGTGAGAGAGCGCGTGGCTGCCGTCAGTAGTCATGGCTGCCAGATCCGCCTGTGATGCCAAACATCAAGCTTTTGCCTCAGTCAGATCCGCCACTGTGCCCTTGTGTTCCTGGTGAGATGAGCGCACAAGCATGTCTGTGTGGTTACGTGCACACACCGGTGTTTGTGCGCTCGTGTGTGCGAGTGTGGTGATGTTTGTTTTGTATCTTGATCCACTGTGACCTTTGCCCTCTCCCCCCTCGGTGACCCTCCCTGCCTCCCCCAGGGCTCCTGCACGCCTCTGATGGTGGCCACCCTGCACCCGCACTCAGCCGGGGTGGCACCCCAGTACCCGCTGCCCCTGGCACTGGGCTGCGGGGGGCCCAGGCCCACCCTCCTGGAACAGACGGCCACTGTGCTGGTAAACGGACCCGCACCCACCCGCCCGCTCGCCCCAGCGCATCCAAACAAACACCCTCCTAACAAACAAACAAACAAACGGCCCTCTGCCACTCTTGCTCTTCCTCTCCCTCTCTCTTCATTCTCTTTTCATTTCTCTCTTTTCTTCCTTCAGTTGTGTTGTTACTCCTCCAGTCTGTCCTGTGTCCCAGTCTGTCCTGTCTCCCAGTCTGTCCTGTGTCCCTGGTCTCATTCTAGAACTATTGTCCTCCCTTTCTCTATTTCCATTGCTTTTGCTCCTATTTCTCCCTCCTCCTCATCTCCTTTCTCTTTCTTTCTCCCTCTTGCTCTCTCTCTCTCTCTCTCTCGCTCTCTCTCGCTCTCTCGCCCTTTCTTTTGATTCCCCCCTCATCTTTCTTTCTTTCTCATGCTCTCTCTCTCTGTGCAGGTTTGCAGGCATGGGACGCATGCGCTGACTCGTCTGTGCTTGGCTTGCAGCTTCTCCCCCCTCCATGACCCCCCCCCCCTCTTTTCTGCAGCTCATCAGCTCACAGGAGAGGAGACGTGGTTTGGCTGCAGCGAAGTCACACACACACACATACACACAATCTCATTCAGTCTCTCTCTCTTTTCTTTCTTTCTTTCTTTCTTTCTTTCTTTCCTCTCTTTATCTCTTTTTTCTTTGTTTGTTTCTTTCTTTCCTCTCTTTATCTCTTTGTTTCTTTCTTTCCTCTCTTTATCTCTTTGTTTCATTCCTTTCTTTCTTTCTTTCTTTCTTTCTTTCCCTCTCCTAGCTCCCTCCATAATGGTGCCAGTCTGTCCACAGGTGCCATCTTGAGGCTTTTGCAGTTTCTCCTGATTTAACAGGGACCTCCCATAACCACACCTCCTCTTTCTCAGCTCCTCAGTGATTGGTTCTTCCTCACAGGGCAGCTCAGCAGTGGATGCCTGCCTCCCTCTCTCCTCCTCTCATCTCTCTGCGTTGCCTGATTGGTAGTGTTTGCATGCTTTCCATGCTTGGCTTCAGCGTGACTGACGCGGTCTCTCTAACGCTCCAGATTGTTTCAGGTCGCCAGCCGGCGGGAGGGAAGGGCCAGAAACGGCCTCTGCTTGTTGCATTGCGTGTGCATATCACTGACCTGTAGGTGACTGATGCTGCTGCTGATGATGATGATGATGATGATGATTTGATGGTCTGTTTTTGTGTTGTTAGCGGTGTATCTGGTGCGCAGAAAGCCTGTCTGCATTGTTGAGCATGTTGGCTAAGGCCGCAAGCATTCCTGTGCATGGCGCAGTGGCTTTTTCACCCATCGCCCCCACCCCCTACTACAGTCAGCCCCCCACCCACCCCCATAGCAGCGGACTCTGGGACTGAACCTGCCTAGAGCCCCCTCAGGGTATTCCCAGTACATGGTGTAGTGCCTGGGCGAATTCTCAGAGTGAGTGGTAAAGCCTGTAGTAGCAGAGCCCTGTGTTTTTTGTTGTGCTAGGAGAATGAAGTCATAGGGTTCTTCTACTTGGAGGTTTACCACCTGCCCTGAGTTTAGCTCATCTGGGTTGGTCCGGTAGCTAAACCATGTACTCAGGAGTACCCCTCTGGTCCCTACCAGACCGGGACTGGTTCTGGACTGTGTCAGCTGCTATCTGGGCCAGCGTGTTTTTCTGGAGCAGCACTAGTCTGCCTCTAAGCCTCACGCCTCCATACCGCTCCGCTCGGGGCCGCTTGTCCGAGAGACAGCAGGAGGTCACGTGGGGTTCACACAGGTCAGATGTGCTCTCCAGACTGCACTCTGCTCTGAGATGGACTTCTGAGCCAGCGTAGTCTAACACCGTTTTCTTTTTTCTGGTTTTCCTGTGTGTGTGTGTGTGTGTGTACGCGTGTGTGTGTGTATAGCAGGCCTGGCCGTCGGGCACGCAGCAGATCCTGATCCCGTCGGCATGGCAGCAGGTCCCGGGCGTGGCCATTCACAGCGGAGGGCACACAGCGGTTGAGTCGCCACTAGTGACCGATGCGTCCGCCGTCCAGCACACACCCGGCTGGAGGTGAGAGGAGCACACACACACACACACAGTGACTGTATGTGGGGTCAGTCAATTTGTGTCACTTCATTGGTGTGTGTGTGTACTGCAGGTCATTAACTGTAAGTGTGTGTGTGTGTGTGTGTGTGTTCCTTCCTTCAGGGGCTCCCACAGTGGTCAGCACAGCGGCGTGTTGCAGCAGAACCCTCACATCCTGGGTGGCCATCTCACCCTTGACCCCACGCAGTCACTGGGCAGAGGGGTGGGGCACGGTGGGCGGTCCCAACAAGAGAGGGGTGGGGGCAAGAGGAACAGGGGGCGGCGCCAGGAGAGCAGGAACAGGTAAGGTGTCACTTCCTGTTGGAGCTCATTACAGCAGTGCCATTTAATCTCCGTTGTTTGTATGTTAGAATGAGAGGATGGCAGAGGACAGGATGGTACAATAAAGTTTAATGCACCTCGCACACACTTTTGTGTAATATAGGAAATTATCTTGACTATTTGTGTGGGATGTGACCAAATGACCAAATCTTTTTATTTGTCTATTTATTTGTTATTTTATTTATTTGTTTGTTTCATTTATTTTCCACAGTGGTCCTCTGATTGGCACACCAGCGTACACCGCCACACTCTCTCAGCCAATCGTCATCTCAGACACACCTAGCCCTGCTGTCAGTGTCATAACCATCCACAGTGACACTGAGGACGAGGATGAAAGGAAGTTTCACCCAGCGAGGTGAGGTCATTTCCTGTGTCTGTTCTACCAAATTCACTGCTCATTTTTTATGCTGAAGACGTCACCTTTGCCTGTTTCAATGAGTTTTTGATATATTCTACCATGTAATGTCTTAAGATGTCTAGGGCTGTTTTGCCAATTTATCATTTTGTAATGTATTTGACAAATGCAATTTCACCCAGTGACGTAATCTCGTTTTAATTTTGGACGAATAATTGACCATCTCCATTTCTCTCATCAGCTGTGGCCCCAACCAGCGTGCAAATGTCATCAGCTGTGTGACGGTGCACGACTCTGATTCGTCCAGCCCCCTGACCCCGCGACCTCGGCACGCCCTCCTGCGTGGAGGGTCCACCCGCGGGTCCAAGTCTCTGGCGGTGGTGGCGCCCTCCGTGAAGACGCAGCAGGGAGAGGGCACCACTTCTAAAGGGGCGTCCATCACAGGTCAGTGCCACAGGACTGCACAGCTCAACCAGTAACTGTAGCGTATAGACGCAACACAACCACCAGCAACTGTAGCATATAGACGCAACACAACCACTAGGATGTGTACAAATACAGAGATATGCAGCATATACTGCTGACCCCAGTGGTGTAGCCAAGTTGGCTGTAGTGGGTATACTGTTCATCAAATGTTAATGTTAATACGTATTCTTGCATATTTTAAGTGGGTAGACTGAGATGGTGATGCTTTTTAAGTGGGTATACTGCATAGTCCTGTGTAGTTCTGTGTATCACGTAGACTACACCACTGGCTGACACAGTTTCACTATGAAGTTGTCTGGACCAAGTCCCCTAATTGTTTTTTAAGTGTCTGTCTGTGTGTCTGCGTCTGGCTCTCTTTTGATGTAAGCCATTTCTGTTGCCCCCTGCAGGTAATTCCCAGAGCGGCTACCTGAAGCCCAAGCGTGCTGCCACCAGGCAGCCGTGCAGCTCCGGAGAGAGTGTGGAGCGCCACCTGCAGGCGCCCAGCAGATCACAGCCGCTGAACCTCAGCCAGGTAATCCCCACTCACCTGTACACCTGCTGCCTCTCTGCAGGCCTCTGAGCTAATCAGGAGGCTGTGTAGTCAGTAGCTAGGCGAGCTTACACTTTCCTACATGGAGTAAAAGGCAGTTCACACCAGGGACGAAAACTATAAAGATGACTAACAATAAAAGCATCCACACTGGCCAACGATAATGAAAGTCTCTCCTTGTGTTGATTTGATGGATTCTGATTGACTGCCAGCTTTTTATCGCTCTCAAAATTGCTCTGAAAGTGATCCCCAATGATATTGTTCATGAGGTTATTGTTATAGTTTGTGTGGATGTCGTGATTCTTATTAGCTAAAACTATACTTTTTTTGCCATTATCGTTTTTTGGTGTGAATGGCCCTTTACTCCCTCAATGTTCTGTGTACGCAGAAGTCAGAATGTTGGTCTTAGGCCGTCAGTGATGTGCAGTGCAGATTAATGGCGATTGGCTGGTCAGTTAAACATATCTCTTGGCTCTCCCTGACAGCCCACTCTGGTGTCCTCCTCTTCCTCTTCCTCCTCATCGTCCTCCTCGTCTCAGGAGCGAGGCAGCGGTGGCGGCTCACTTCGTCGGCAGCACACCTATCCACCGGCGGGCGTCCCCCCCACCTCCTCCTCCTCCTCCTCTTCCCCTCCTCCTCCTCCTCCTCCTCCTCCTCCTCCTCCTCCTCCTCCTCCTCCTCCTCCTCCTCCTCCTCCTCCTCCTCCTCCTCCTCCTCCTCCTCCTCCTCCTCCTCCTCCTCCTCCTCCTCCTCCTCCTCCTCCTCCTCCTCCTACTCCTCCTCCTCCTCCTCCTCCTCCTCCTCCTCCTCCTCCTCCTCCTCCTCCTCCTCCTCCTCCTCCTCCTCCTCCTCCTCCTCCTCCTCCTCCTCCTCCTCCTCCTCCTCCTCCTCCTCCTCCTCCTCCTCCTCCTCCTCCTCCTCCTCCTCCTCCTCCTCCTCCTCCTCCTCCTCCTCCTCCTCCTCCTCCTCCTCCTCTTCCTCCTCCTCCTCCTCCTCCTCCTCCTCCTCCTCCTCCTCCTCCTCCTCCTCCTCCTCCTCCTCCTCCTCCTCCTCCTCCTCCTCCTCCTCCTCCTCCTCCTCCTCCTCCTCCTCCTCCTCCTCCTCCTCCTCCTCCTCCTCCTCCTCCTCCTTTTTATTTTTTTAGTGCAATAGAGAAACACTATCCCTGTGTTGTTGTTGTAGGAAACCAGAGAGACTATAACTAAGATGGCTCCTGGTTTCTTGTGGCAGTTAAACAGGTTTCACACTAACCTCCCCCTCCTCTCCTGTAGTCGTAGTCTTGCCCCAACTCTCAGTAGTGTCACTGGTGTTTTCTGTGTTTTGTGTTTTTTGTGTCATGTTTTGATTTACCTGCTATATCTCTCTCATTTCATCGTTTTCTCTTAAATTATGTTTTCCCTGCTCTGGATGCCTGTGAGTGTCGTTCACCGAACTTCTGACGACGCTCACGGTGATTTAACGGGGGGGATGAAATGGACGGAGGTTTGGGAAGAGGAGCAGGATGACTCTGTTCACGCTGAGCAGACTGGGACTTATGTGGCGTAATTACTTGAATCATATAAACTGCAGGTGAACCGTAGCTGCAAGAGCAATAGAGGACGTTAGTCTTGAAGCCTGCTTTGACAGATGTCTGGGTGGTTGGTTTGTTTGGAATGTCTACCATGTTGAAATGTTAAGATATTTCCCCATCTTGATTAATTCATGTTTGGAGGTGGAAGAAGGAAGAAAAAAAAAAAGTGTCCGCTGGGTTGGAAAACATCTCCCAAAGTGATTTGTGCTCCTTGCGTATGTGTATAAAAATGACATGCTCTAGTTAGAAAATTGCCCCCTTTTTTGAGTTTCCTTGTGTCTGTCCTATAAAGTACCATAGGAAACCATTTTGTCTAATTGTTAACCCAGTTCCTTTCTGTATCTTGTACCCAAAGAACTTCACTGGTGTAGTTTAGAGTCCAAGTATTCAGCACCTCACACTCTATCATGGTACCGTCAGGCCATAGCCCTGGAACAAAACACATACGGACACACGGCCTCATCCCACATTCCTTGTTTAACCTGTTCATTTGATCCTGTCCATACCTGGTATTTCAGTAAGAATTGTAGAACAGCGCAGTCACATTTGGTCAATAAAAAGAAACATGACTCTACCTGCTTTGCCATTCTTGTTTCTAAACAACTTGTCACTGCTATGTGAAATGTTGAATTGTTTAATACATTTCTGTGTAGATGAGGATGACTTCTGAAGTGTAGCCCAAAAAGGCAGCTCAGGTTTGAGGTTTGGGTGGTAGCTGGGGGTCGGTTGATCTTTGGGTGGTGGATGGGGTTCGGTTTAGCGTTGAGGGTTTGGGTGGTAGATGGGGTTTGGTTTATGGTTGATAGGGTTGGGGTGGTAGACTGGGGTTCGGTTTAGTGTTGATGTGGTTAGGGTGGTAGAATGGGGTTCGGTTTAGTGTTGAGGGTAGGGGTGGTAGAATGGGGTTGGGGCTACCCCAGCTTTCATGTCTTTTACCTCGCCTCAGCGCAGTTATTTGTGCTCTGCCTTGTGGAGCTCCTCCATGATGCTGATCAGATTCAGCAGGAAGGACTGAATCTGGAAACAGAAGAGAAACACATGCTAGTTGATCTAACAGAACGAGCTCTGATGTCTATGGTGTTTGGCAGACACTTTTGTCCAAAGCGACTTCCAGTATATGAACGCTACATTCAGGGGAGGACATTGATGGCCTGCTCACCATAGGTAGACCCTTCTAAGCTCATCTGTGTTTATGTTCTACAAGCAATCAAACTGTTTGGCCCCTATAGCTTTTTAAACATCCACTTTAGTACATCAGTCTAATTAGTGCCTCTCTGAGCTGTTGCAGTCTTCTGCAGTAGAATTTAACTCTGGAGAATAGTTTAGAAGATCTACAATTCCTGCATAGTTTTGTGTCCTTTGCTCCATTATTCATTAGTGACGCCTTAGAGAGCTGCTGCAGTGATACTCTGTTATAGCGTCCTACCTTACTGAGTTGCTGCAGTGATACTCTGTTATAGCGTCCTACCTTACTGAGTTGCTTCAGTGATACTCTGTTATAGCGTCCTACCTTACTGACGTTCTGCAGTAATGCTTTGTTATAGCGTCCTAACTTACGGAGTTGCTGCAGTGATGCTCTGTTATAGCGTCCTACCAGAGCCCGTCTACGGAGAGCCTGACCACTCCGTATTAAGTGTTATTGTACCGAATTTTGGTTGCAGTTCCACCAGAGTTCCACTGGGGGCGATCGCCATGAGTGCAGAATGAATGGGAGTCAATGGAGCTAGACGGCTAAATTTGTCTCTTTCACCTGATTGTCGTTGACAAATCTGAGATTTGATTGTAGTTTGTATAACTTCAACATGGGTTATAGGTCAAAAGTTGAATGAACGAGTACAAAATGTCCTTTTGATTTCTTACAGGTTGGGTCGTTGTTGCCCATAACACGCTAGCATTGTGCTAATGAATGACGTCATTGACACGTTTGAAAGGCTTTTTAGAACAATTAATTGACTTTAAAAAATATAATACTCAACCAAGTGTATTTTCTTTGCCTCCCCTTTCGAATACAATATTCAAATTACTTGAAAAAAAATTATATCCCGAGAAAAGTGGATTTTGAGGGGTACAGCTCCATAGACCTCCATGCATTCTGCACTCGTGGACGAGCGCCCTCATGTGGAACCACAGCAGGAACTGCAACCAGTTCAGAAATCGGAAGTCTTCCGAGAGTGGCAGTTCTCCCCTTATTAGACATTCTCTGGTCCTACCTTACTGAGTTGCTGCAGTGATACTCTGTTATAGCATCCTACCTTACTGAGGTTCTGCAGTAATGCTTTGTTATAGCGCCTTACTGGGCTGCTGCAGTGATACTCTGTTATAGCGTCCTACCTTACTGGGCTGCTGCAGTGATACTCTGTTATAGCGTCCTACCAAAGATCCTTGATTACTAGCTCCGCTTTAACCCTCTCTGATCCTACCTTATTGTGCTGCTGCAGTGATACTCTTAGGTGTTATGTGTTATACCATCCTACCTGACTGAGCTGCTCTCCTGTGTCCTCTGTACACATTCCCCGTTTGTCTTTGCCACACATGGACACAAAGAGGTTGAGAGTGGCCATCTTGATGGTGCCTAGCAACAAGGTCTTCTTGGCGGCCGTGTTCTGTATGTGTACCCACTTGGACTCCTGTTGGGAAGACAGAACAGGAAGACATGAGAGAGGGGCAATGCACCTGAGGCCCTGAGATCACCTGTCCCTGAGCATACCTAGCCCTGGAACACACCTGGCCCTGAGCTAGAGCTTAGATCGGGCCCAAAATCAAGCCCGACCCTACCCAAGCCTGTGAACGTTGTGCCCGAGCCCGGCCCAGCCTGACACAAGGGGGCCTCTCATAAAAATGTATTTTCGTTGGTGAGTTATTGTGATGAACTCTTGCACCCCCTGCTGGCTTGTGTGAGTTTGGTGAGTTATTGTGATGAGCTTATGCGCCCCCTGCTGGCTGGTGGTGGACTCACCCACAGCATGGCGTGGCTGGTGACGGTGTCCAGCTCTGTCTGCAGCAGGGCCAGCTTGTTGTTGTAGTTGATGATTCTGTCTTGGCTCTGCTCAATGTAATGTGCCTGCAGAGTCAGGGCTTGGTTGACCGATGCCTCGCCCTCCTTGGAGTTCTGCAGCAGGTCCTCGCGCGTCTGGACCAGTGTGTCGAAGCGAGGCATCACCTGCCGAGGCTCGTCAAACTGGACAGCGGAGAGAGCAGATGGAAAAAGACACTAAGGGGAGCTATTCCACCTGTGTGTTTGGCGTGGGACCGTGAGAGATGTACCTGGAGTCAATGGGGGCAGCTCACCTGTTCTAGCTGGACATATCTGTCGTGTCTGCTTTAGAATGACTATCCTTGAGGAAAACGTACTTACTGTAAGCCCTCTTGTCATTAACAACATATCAGAGGAAACTGATTGCTTTTGTCTCTCTATTCATTTTGTGATGCATGTTTGTGATGTGTCTACAAGATGTTTGTTTTAATCACATTCTGTATTTCAGTTGAAAATGTCACACACATACACACACACACACACACACACATACACACATGCAGACACACAGACACACACACACACACACACACACACACACACACACACACACATACACTCTGCCATATCTGGTCAAACCTGTCATTCAGACCCACCTCTACTCACCTGTGGTCCTTCTGACCAATCCCCCTGCATTCATTACCTGCTTGCACAGCCTGACCACTTTAAGCATATAGTCCAGGTAGATCTCATTTTTCTTGGCCAGCCTGGCCAGCCGGTCCCTCTCCTCCGTGAGGACCTGGAGGTCCACCTCGAGGGCCCGCAGCTCGATGGCCTTCTGCAGCGCCAGCTTGCGCTCGTTCTCCGCCTTCTTCATGGCCCGAACGCGCTTCATCTCATTCTCCTGACGGGACCGCCGCACAACCACAAGTTACCACAATCACAATGCATGCACTAACATTAACAAGGCTAAAAAATAACCCGTGTCTGAACACCTCAATAATGAAACTATAAATAACTAAAATAAAGAAACTATAAATCAAGCAAAAAGACCAGAGCATTAGAAATGTAAACAGCTAAGCGAAACTGGAGGCTCCTCATACTTGAAAGGATTTTTTCCCCAGCAGGCTTCAATCAAACTATAAAACACTGAAAGAAAGCTGGATCATGGAAAGGAGACATCCAAACCTGCTGCTATATTTATACAGTCATCGGCCACACATACACATGAGCAGAGTATGCAATCTGCAATCTGAAATAAACCAGTAACCGTAGTATTGTTCTATCTCGTTTGTGACAAGTGGAGCAAACTGCAGTTATGATAAATTATTATGGGGCACACAAACACACCTTAAGAAACTGATCAAATTTCAATAAATGACCCTTGATCTCTGCTTCCTTGACTTTCAGCTCTTCCCTTCTCAGCCGCCGGTTTCTAGCAGTCATGTTGAAATCCTACGGATACACAATGGAGTGGATCTGCATTTCTATGTAGGCTACTTGTACTTTGACAATGACAATAAAATCTGATCTAATCTAATCTAATCTAAAGAATTAAGTAAAATGAAGACTATGACAGCAATTGTTTCCCACTTCTTTGACGGCCAGCATTGCCTGATGGACGTCATTTTCCTCCTGTTTCTTCTTCAGCAGACGGGTGGCAGGAGCCACGAAATCTTCACTTTGTTTCCCCCTGTAGGGAAAAAGGGAGATGTAATATTATACTGCTGGGTCTCACCAAGAACAGCTACCACAACTAGAATTCGTAAAAGCATCACATACAAAAGCTGATGCTGTAGATTGTTTTTAAAATGATTGTTAAAAGCTGCTGCCAAGTCATTGGCCTTGTTTTTGGCATCCATGATTGTAGAACTGTAGAACTGTAGAAATGCTTTCAACATCAAAGTGAGGGTTTAGAATCATTCCAGGAGAAACCAACAAACATCATACCAGCATAACAATGGAGTATCATAGCAACACGCTGATACAAAATAATAATTCTAGACTGCGTCGTTTCTTTGATACAACAAAGTCTGATACAAAGTAATCAATTTATTTAGTTCATTTATGGGTGCAGCTTGCATGATGTCTGATTACAGATTTCATAATCACAACCATCATGTTCATCCACGAGATGGCGCACTATGCAAATAGAAACACTTGTAATTCTGCTGAACAGTGCCTGCGTCATCGTTAGAGAGAGATTTCTGTTGGCAGGGCACAGGCAGGGAGTGGGACAATGTACAAGTCAGCAGCGATGGATCTACATATGTCGGGACTGTCAGGATAATGCAACGTAGTCGTAGCCCCTCTTCGCTGCCCTTTGCCTGCCTTTCGTTTTACCCCCAGTATTGTGGTGATTGACTGGCCATGGGGGAAGAAACTTGCCAAAGGCTTTAAAATGCGCGGCATATATGTATATCATCAGAAGTGTTAATGTTCTTTCTCAGTTGGGTTAGCGATATTATTGGCTAACTGAACTAGCAAGTTGCTAGTCTTCATTAACTAGCTGTAGCAGGCTTCCGAGCCATCGTAGTAGCATTAGCTTCTTTCTCCATGGATGCACAATGAGACCTCGACACTATAACGTCTTCCAACGTTACATGTTTCGTTAATGTTGTTTGTCACTGCCAGGTACAGTGCAAATCCTTGTCCTCACATTTATTCGCATTTGACTGTGTTAGCCAGACTAGTTAGCCTGTTAGCAAGCAATCATTGCTTAGGTAGCCTAATGTTATTCAACATTAGTGTGGAACGCTCTTTAATTAACATTTATTTGACCCGTACCTCCTTGTCTGCCGATCTTTATTATGGCTACATATTTCATTTTAGTTAGATTTCATAAGGTTCACGTCAAGTCGAAACACGAAGGCAAAGCAGTTGTATTTGGCTTTGGCTTTGTCGTCATAACCATATGGACAATTAGCTAATATCCTACATTAGCAGCACTAATCTTTATGCTATACCATTTCGGCTACTTGAAATGTATACATGTCTCTGGGATTGAGAACTATATGTCGATATTTAAACAAGCCGTTGAAATAGTGCAATATATTTTGCCGGAAGTAATCTTTTTCTCAGTGGCTGGCAGGTAATGATTTGTCATGGTCTTTGTAGATGGTTGACAGCAGAAGTAAATGGCTTTACAAGGTTCATGATACAAACTGTTAGTCTTTGCAACATCCATCACTGCCCTGTTGGTGGCATTCTCAACAGACGCTCGTCTCTTTTAGGCAACATCATGTTTTGGTTTGCCTCTCCTCTCTTTTAGGCAACATCATGAATCTGGTGCGCCTGCTGTGCCGACACAAGACTGCGCTGGTGATCGGAGTGCTCTGCCTCTTCGCTGTGGTGCTGGTGTTCCTGGCCAAGTGCACCTCTGAGACGTTAAAGCAGACAGACTCCCCTGGCCAGGCTCCTCACGCCGAGGCGCGCGCTGTCGCCGCTGCTGCCGACCACGCTGATGCCCCCCCTCGTGCCAAAGAGCTCTCTGCCTTCCTGGTGGTGCTGATCACCACGGGCCCCAAGTACACTGAGCGGCGCAGCATCATCCGCAGCACGTGGCTGTCGCGGCGCGACCCCGACGTGCTGGCGCTGTTCGTGGTGGGCACAGAGGGTCTGGCGCCCGAGGAGCTGCAGAGCCTGGGCACGGAGCAGACGCGCCACCGTGACCTGCTGCTGCTGCCCGAGCTGCGGGACTCGTACGACAACCTCACGGCCAAGCTGCTGCACATGTACTCCTGGCTGGACCGCAGCGTGGACTTCCACTACGTGCTCAAGGCCGACGACGACACGTTCGCCCGGCTGGACCTGCTGAAGGAGGAGCTGAAGGCGCGTGAGGCGGCGGCGGTCGGAACCGACCGCCTCTACTGGGGTTTCTTCTCTGGACGTGGACGGGTCAAGGCAGCGGGGAAGTGGAAGGAGAGCACCTGGGAGTTGTGTGACTACTACTTGCCGTACGCCCTGGGCGGTGGCTACGTGCTCTCGGCCGACCTGGTGCGCTACGTGCGCCTCAACGCCGCCTACCTGAAGACGTGGCAGAGCGAGGACGTGTCGCTGGGCGCCTGGCTGGCGCCTGTGGACGTCAAGCGGCTCCACGACCCGCGCTTCGACACGGAGTACAAGTCGCGCGGCTGCAGCAACAAGTACCTGGTGACGCACAAGCAGAGCCTGGAGGACATGCTGGAGAAGCAGCAGACGCTGCAGCGCGACGGCCGCCTGTGCAAGGAGGAGGTCAAGCTGCGTCTGTCCTACATCTACGACTGGAGCGTGCCGCCCTCGCAGTGCTGCCAGCGCAAGGACGGCATCCCCTGATCTCATACCTCTCAGCCCCTGGGTGGACTCTGGTTCATGTTGCCATGTTTGTTATTTATTTATTTATTGTATCCGGTGATGTGGGCTTGGCCCTGAGTAGTTGTGTGGGTGAATGTGGGTCATGCTGGGAGATGTCATGGGAGACCTGGGGGAGGGGGGAGGGTCAGTGGGGCTTTAGGAGCTCTGAGTTTGTTATTATCATTTAATAACACGGAGGACTTTGGACACTCCCACCACCAACACGGTTGTCTCACTGGACTGGAGCCCTTTCTGAGTGGAGTGGAGTGGTGACTGTAGGTGGTTGTCAGGAGGACATGGGCCAAATCTCACTCCTCTTATGTGAAAGCTGAATCCCCTCTGGCTGCTGAAGCACAGTGCATCCCAACCCCCAGCCATATAGAGCTGTAGTGATTCTGTTGTTGCTGTGGGGTTTCCTCTGTCTGTAGGCTTCAGCTTCTCCGCCCTGGTTCAGAGGGGGTTGGGTTCATCTGCCATTCCTCCACACCTGCTTCAAGTGTGCTGTTAGATGCCTCACGTGTGTGAACGTGGGAATGTTGTGTTTACAAAGACCCTTCATGCTTTAAAGCACAGAGGCTTTATGTGTTTGAACCCCTTTCTCCCTTTCTGTGAAATATAAAAGCACAGGTTGGCCCAGGGGGCTATGGAAGGGCTGAATGAGGGTTGAAAGGCTGAATGCTGTATGACAGCATGCCCCCACGCCCCCCATGCCATTTCACCAGATTCATATCAATCACTGACCTCATTCTTCACCACCAAAGGGATAAGAAACCTACACGACATCACCAACGTTCACTACAAGGTTGACTGCTGATTGTTTGTCACACGCTCACTTTATCTCGGTCATTCTACCGAGCACATACAGAACAGCATGGTCTCAGAGTATTGGGGATCTCTGGGATCGTGACGCAGACCTCCGTTCAGATTACATTCTTTGACTTTAAACTGTGCTTGGTGTCCTCCAGTCTGTGGGATGTATGTATTTGAAATGTAATTATGCAACAACAAAACAATTCTGCATAACCAGTGGCCTGATAAGTTTGAGTATGATTGTGTCCTTGAATATTTTACAGGTTATTAAAATGTTTTTTTTAAAAGTGTCCATATATGTGTTTTCTACTTTTTTATGCAGATGTTTCATTGTTTTGTCAATTATATCAATCCTTTTGCACAAGTGTCATGATGGGAAATAAAAAAGTCACGTTTATTTTTATCATCCGTCAAAAAAAAGAAACATACAGCAAATCATAAAGCTATTAATGCATAAAGCAGTTATCAGCTCCGTTAAGAACAATATGGGTGTGTCCGTCTAGTGTAAAGAAACAGATTTTTTTTAGTGTTTAGTGACAAACCTGGGTAAGTAAGTGTTAAACCTCCTACAACAGGAGCCCCATGGCATTGTTTTGTTAGGAGAATGAAGTCATACAGCTCTTCTAAGGTTTACCACTTACTATGAGTCAACTTACCCAGGTTTGTCACTAAACCACATACTTGGAATACCCCACAGAAATGAAATGAAACATCAGTACATCAGCGTGATTTCAATACAAACATACAAACGTTTTCAGGAACAATCTCAGCGATCCTGATGATGTGTTGTGTCTTGATCCCCAGTGTGTGTGTGTATTCTGTCAGTGGCCCGACACCTGGATGTGCCTGAGGTTCTCCCTCACTCGGGTGAATTCTGGAAGGTGTTGCTGCTCCTTCCTGCGTCTCTGTTCCTCCAGCTCATACTGCCAAACAAAACAAACAAAGTAAACAAAGCACACCTGCTAACATGCTCTTATTTATGGGTTTATTAGACATTACTTTATGTATGGTAGGATTAATTAAGGGGGGGGGGGTTATTGGGCTATAACATTTTTAAACGATGTATGGTTGGGATTCCTGTTAAACGTACTGTGAGTAGCCTCTCCCTGTGCTTGCGTAGCTCCATCTCCAGGTCTGACATGGGCTGTGCCTGCTCTCTGCACTTCTCCAGTCTCCTCTGTTCTAGAACCTTCTGAAGTTCTGATCTCTCCCCTGGCAACAGTCCCCTGCAGTCAGCATTCATGTGATGATGATGAAAGCATTATCACATGTCATTCATGAGGGTGCATAACATTTCAGTCTGAAGCTAGAAAAATGCTGTTTTCTGGCTCAGGTTGGACATGATTTCATCAAACCACTGAAGTTGATGAACTTAAACTGGTTTTCACCAGCCATCACATTTGAATCTCTGTGTATGAGCAAAATAGTCAACAGTTACTGTCTGTTGCTTTACTGACAGAATAAGGCCCTAGCAGTGCTGCATTTGACTGCAGAGGGAGACAAATGTACAAAAACCAAGACTGACACAAACACAACTGTCTGTGAGCACGTAAGAACTGAGGGACAGAAGGAAAGAGAGATCTGCTGGCTTGGCTCACAACTCTCTCTGCATAATAAGCCCAGGCTCCCAGGTCGAACTCTGCACATCCAAGCCTGCTCAGGGCTGTTCTGCTGTGCTGCAGTCCAGCTTGAGAGGTCTGTTTCTGGGTAAGACGCTCTTCCTGATCCCCTAATGGATTGGCCACTTGGCCAGATGAACTAAGGCTACTCTGAACTCCATATAAACAAAAACAGTTGGCTGCTTTCCTTTGTGGTTCCCTTGTGTCATTAGTGTTTGGAGGCTTGTGCTCGGTTAAGCAGTTTGTTTGCTACACATCTCTACGTCAGCACTAGAACCTGTTGCTGTCATCTGTTGTATTGGGACTCAGTGTGCACTATAGTGTTAACTTTTGGGTATAAGTGTTGTGATTGTGTGTGTGTGTGTGCATTAAGCTAGTGATTTGAGTACATGTGAGCTTTCATTATAAATAAATAAGGTGAAATACCTTTGTAAACGTAAAGTTAAATGCCAAGGTAAGCTATATACCTCACTTTAAACCATTATGGAGAAGCGAACATGATTTAAACAGACATGACTTGTGGTCTGTAAACATATGGCATGTCTGCAGAGTAAGTACGTCAGTAAGCGCTCTTTGTCCTTCCCTTTTGTTCCAACAAAATAGAATACAGAGAGAGAGAGAGAGAGAAAGAGAACACACAATGCACAATTGGCTTCTGGTTCATGATATAAAGCATAGTAACCGTAGTAACCAGTTCACTGTTTCTGAGGAGGGCAGTCAGTCCAGTGCTGATAACTACATGTGCACACACGAACCATGCACTTTGACCTGTACATCACTGGGTAATCATCAGTATGCACATCATCTATGATCTCCTGACATGGGTGCTATAGACTGTTCATGTTATAACCATTTTGTAGAATGATTATGGACACTTAAAAAAAAAAAACTCATCACAGTATAATGGAACCAGGTTCAATCAAACTCTTTCTGAATAAATGAAATAAAAACACGATTACAAATAAAGTCATAACTAAGTCTTATTGATCACCATTCCTATAGAATGAGAAACTACCAGAGAGTGTGGCTTGGTTGTGAATGTCATTTCCCTCACCATTTGTGTGTGAGCAGCAGTTCTCGGAGTAGGCGTCTGTGTATAGGGGACTCAAGGGTGGGGTGGACCAACTTCCTGGCATCAATCAGCTCGGGCTCAGCCATCTCTGGAGAGGACTGGTCCTCACAGAACGGAGAAGACAACACCTCACAGAACACAGATGGCTGGTCCTCACGGAACGGAGAAGACAACACCCCACAGAACACTGATGGCTGGTCCTCACGGAACGGAGATGACTGGACCTCACGGAACGGAGATAACTCTGGCACACCGAGACAAGGATCTCACGGTATGGAGAGAGCAGTCTGGCACACCGACACAAGCTCTTCAATCAGAACGTCTGACAGCTGAAGCTGCGATATCTCCTGGGGTTCAAACTGCTGGGGAGTGAGATGGGTTGCTCTTTCTGGATGGGAAGCAATGACACTGCTATTTTACAAAAATATAAAGGCTTGAGATAGAGTGATACCTCTTCTGTGGTATTGTCTGACATAATCAGAGAGAAAGAAATGACATTAATTCCTCATTCACTGTTCTTATAGCATGTGCCATATTTCATCGTCTGACATTTACATGTAGTCATTCAGCTGACACTTTTATCCAAAGCCACTTCAGCCATTTATACCACTCACATAGAGTAGGCACTTATGAATGAGATAAAGATGAAGGCAAAATGGCAAATAGGGCTGCATCTAACAATTATTTTCATAGTCGATCTGCTGATTATTTTCTTGATTAATCAAGTTATTTGATCGATAAAATGTCAGAAAATGGTGAATCAGTGTTTTCCAGAGCTCAAAATTAGAGCTCAAATGCCTTGTTTTGTCCACACACCAAAGATATTTAGTTCACTGTCATAAAAGAGTAAGTAAAGCTGTAATAAGAAGCAGAGAATTTTGATGTATTTTCCTTAAAAACACAAACCGATTAATCAATTATCAAAATTAAGATTATTTTAATAGTTGGCAAAAAAACGATTAATCGTTGCAGCCCTTATGGCAAAACACAGTCAACAAAATATCAACCAAAACAACTCACTGTCATTAAACTGCATGGCTGACGGCAGACTCACCTTTGCTGTGTCATATATAAGCATATTAATGAGGTTGAAGGTCCACTGTAAAGTGATGCAGGTGCCTCCCTGGGACTTCTCGCCAGCAGGCACACACACACACACACACATGCGCTCGCTTGCTCTCCCTCTCACGAATGTCTCTCTCCTCCTCTGCGCTCAGTTATGGAGTCCCATCTCAGCAGATGCTCGCACAGAAACCCTTTACTACAATCAGATTAGCGCTGTAATCACACCTCCACCCGCCCAACAAAAAGGGAGCCGCCAGGTGGGGTCGTTAGGTCAGCCTGCTGTCTGGCTGGTGGGGCCCATATGGTGGCTCCCACTCTGGCCACCTGCGCTGGTGCTGTGGAGCTGAACCGAGCCGCCTCACTGCAGATGACCTCTCAGCACAACTGCCTGTCTCAGCCCCTATACTGTCACCAGAGGGATTTGCAACCTCAGCGACCACCATGTGTCCATCAGCAGTAAGGATTGCGCTTCTATCCTCTCCCAGGCTAATTAGCTCAATGTGATTCTCATTGACTTACAGCAGAACCTGGAATGGAATGAAGAGAACATACTTGAAAATAAAAATGAAAAATAATCTCTGAGAAAAAGAAAATGTAATAATCTCCAGGTATGAAAACAAACTAGCCTGACTAGCGCCACCACTTCTCAATGAGACGTGGTCTGGGAACCAAACGTTCATTTTCTCGTATTTGAAAAAAATGCCCAGATCCGTTTATTGGGTGCCACGGATGTCTATCAAATGCATCTGTGCATAGCTCATCATCGTCTTGCTTTCCCCCCTGTTCTGTGATTGGTTCCCTATCTCAGGCGAAAATTTGCTCCATGGTCTCCAGGCTGCCTTAGCAGCGTGAATCAAATCGTGCGCATGGCAGCATGGGAACACCCAGGCTAAAGCCTAACTAGAATCTATAAGATTTTGAACTATAAGTATAAGTATATATACTCTTTTGATCCCGTGAGTCTCTGCATTTATCCCAATCCGTGAATTAGTGAAACACACTCAGCACACAGTGAACACACAGTGAGGTGAAGCACACACTAATCCCGGCGCAGTAAGCTGCCTGCAACAACAGCGGCGCTCGGGGAGCAGTGAGGGGTTAGGTGCCTTGCTCAAGGGCACTTCAGCCGTGCCTACTGGTCGGGGTTCGAACCGGCAAAGTCCGAAGCGCTAACCAGTAGGCCACGGCTGCCCCCACATCCATTTTCATAAATAAGTTTCTTTGCACTACATCCCTCCTGCGCTGGCCATCCTCCGGTGGTGTTAGACCGTATGGATGGTCAAATGCCACAGTGGGTATGGGAGGAACTTGCAGTCCTAGAGCTATAGGAGCCAGGCAGACACAGCCAGATGCCGAGTTTGAGGCTGAGCCAGAGTTTCGCTCTGCCGGGGGGGAGGGGGATATCAGACAGACAGGCAGGCAGGCAGACAGGCAGACAGATAGAGACACAGAGGCAGGCAGGCAGACAGACAGGCAAATATACAGGCGAGCAGGTGGGCAGGCAGATCAACAAATAGACTGACAGACAGGGAGGATGAAACTCTTTCTGGACTCGCACACACATCCAGACAGACAAGCACACAGATGCACACTTACAAAGGTATACACACAGACACCTAGCAGTGGTGTAGTCTATGCATCACCATCTCAGTACCCACTTAAAATAGGCAAGGATACTAGTGTTTCCCATACATTATCTTAATTTGTGGCGGCCCACCACAATATCAACATTGACCACCACACAATGATTTTCCATGTTGTACTATTTCAATTGGATGGAATTCTTTCATTGTAGAGCTATGGGGTTAGTTTGTAACGCAAACATAGCAGTCGTCTACACTCCACCCTTTTCGCCGCCAAAAGTTGACAAGTGAATACATCTTGCTAATCATGTGGTATGTTGTGAATACATCATGCCAATCATGTGGTATGTTGTGAATACATCGTGCCAATTATGTGTTGTGATCTCGCAGCTAGGTTGGTGTGTCGTGATTCGTGAAGCATTGCGCACGCGTATTTCTACCCAAAATAGATGCCCGATAAGTGCTCAAAAAGCGATGCAATCTGGCCAATAATGGTACTTTATCTGTTGCTGTAGACTTGTCTTAAAGCACTGCACACAAGTTGCACGGCAGACACACATTGGCAAGTACTTGTGCAATGAAGAGACAGATGTGCATATCCATCCCGGATAAGTGGTTGTGATTGGTTCCTGCTTTCTCAGTGATTTTGAAAAATCGCTATGAACTGGAGAGGTACCGGGTGGATCTGCAGAACAAATTAAAATGCACTTTCAGATTCGTCTGGGTTCACCCACAACGGTATAGAGCCGATCTTAGCTAGAGTTTATCCAGAGCGCTTAGCTTGTTCTATATCTTTGATCTAGCCCAGTGGTTCTTAACTGGTCTGGCTTTGGGACCCACAATTTCCCATGTTCATGAAGTCACGACCCATATATATTTTATAGCGTTCAAGACAACAGATTTGGTGAGCTACATGCTAAGAAAGGCGAAGTGCCTGTAGGCCTATTTGTTTGGAACATGCTGTTTGGCATTACATTTGTGAAGTCTCCAACTCCTGATGTCACCTTAAAGTACTTGACAGGTCTGTCTTTGACAGGTGTACTTTATTATGAGGCATTTTTACTCATGTTCCAGCAATTGTGAACATCGCACACTGTGGATTCTGCACCATTTCATCTCAATTTAAGTCTATTTGAAATGGGCGATTTCTTCTTTTTTTTTTAACCACAAGCTCCGCGACCCACCCAGAATGGTTCCGCGACCCACTTTTGGGTGCCGACCCACCAGTTAAGAACCACTGATCTAGCCCACAAACAATCTGAAACAGATTTTAAATAGGCCTAATTTAATCTTCATGATCTTGAGAGACAATGTGAACAACATATTGCCATAAATAACAATAAGGAAACGAATGAATGCAAGGAAACTAAAATATGTCTTTTACATGCTGTCCTATGCAATCGACTTTTGCTTTCTGGTATCTGCTACTCACCCTAGTTCCATTTTTCCCAATCCACTTTTCGTCAGTGGATTGCTCTCCATGTCTGTAGAAGCTTCAAGCTAGCTAGTTGAGTTGTATGGTTGTAACTAGGGGTGGATGGGTGGCATGGATGGTAAATAGACGGGAAATCATCAGAATAAAAAATAACACTGACTCGCAAAAATGACAAACGGTGAGTTGTAGGGGAAGTAACGTTATACTATTTGGACATTTGTTTCATATGAGCCATAGCCCATCACGGCTTGTTTGCTTCACACTAGGTGACATAAAACTGAGAATCTAGCTCATTAGCTAAGGCTGGCTAGCTACAGATTTTTGAAGACGTGGCCTGGGCCATTTGCAAGGCTGTGCGAATCTTTATGGGTTACAAGATTGACTTTTTACTGGACTGCTTGGATAACGGTGTCATTATATAACGTTTTGTTCTATATCTGGCAGGTTATGAGAAAACATTGTTTTAAAACGATTGGATGATCTGTTTCCCTTTGTGGTTGATAAGATATTAAAAAGCTCAAGAGATATATGAAGGTGCTATGCTAGGAAATAGGAGCCAATTGCAGTTCAGCCAACACAGGGGGTGATGTGTTCTCTCTTCGTCTTAGTTAAAAGTCTAGCCCAGAGTTCTGTATGAAACTTTAGATGTTTTTGGGAAGACCAGTGAAAAGTGCATTGCAGTAGTCTAACCTGAGTGAATTAGCTTTTCCTTTGGCAATGTTTCTCAAGTGGAAATAGGCTGTCTGAGTAACTTTACTGATATGGGGCTTAAACTTAACTCTGCATCTCAGAAAGATACAATTGGGTATCATCTGCGTGGCGTGGAAGTTTACATTATGCTGACTTATGACGTTTCCCAATGGGGACATATAGAGAAAATAGCAGGGGACCAAGGCAGCTCCCTGGGCCACCAAAAGGCAAGTCATGTTTTTCAGATACATGATCTCCTAGACTGATATAAAAATCTCTGCCAGTAATGTAGGTTTGAAACCAGTTTAGAGCATTATCAGAGACCCACCCACTCAAATCCAGAAGAATAAGATTGAGACTTTGTTTGAGTCGTCTAGTCTGAGATCATTGACTATCTTTACTAGAGCGTTTCTGTGCTGTGATTTGATCTAAAACCTGATTGGAATTTTTCAAGGATACTGTTTTCGTTGAGGAAGGTATTTAACTGATTGCAAAAAACTTTTTCAAATTACTTTGCGATAGATTTGATATAGGCCTGTAGTTGCTCAGATTGGTATGGTCAAGTTTTTAAAGGTTTCACAACAGCGGTTTTAAAAGCAGTTGAAATATACCTGTTTCTAATGAGGTATTTATTACCTTGAGAAAAAAAGGGAGCTAAGCCTTCATATAGGATTGGATCTAAAACACATGTTGAAGGCGGTTTGAGTTATAATTTTACCAAGCTCAGATTGAGTAATAGTGCTAAAGGACCCTTAATTTTGGGGGCTGTTTTTGGGTGTACTATCAAACATATTACTTGTGTTACCAATAGCCTCCCTTATAGAAAACTTTGTTTTTGAAGAAGTCTGCAAATTCTTAGCGATCTTAGAGAGGATGCCTGACTGAGTGTGTCAAAAGGTGTTTGATGCAATAGCCTATCGAATAGTGGTTCCCTCCTCCATTCAATAGCTCCATTATAATTTGCAATTTTTCTGGAATGGCACGGTGAACCTGTAACTTAGTTTTTCTCCATGTTCTTCGCTTTCCTACATGATCTTTTTTAATTTGGGTTGTAATGGGATGATGTAAAATATCTAAATTTTCTCCATAAGAGCTATGAACTGCTGTTCTGCTAATGTCCTTTTAGATCATGGCGAATTAGTACAATATTAAAAGATGACACAATGATGGACATATTTATATCATTTACTGAAAGGGATCTGGGTAATAGCGAGGTTGTGGGTGGTCCTGTAACATGCTAGCTCTAAACTGTCCCAACACATTAAGGAACTTACTGGCTTTAGCATCAGTTGGATCTATGGTCTTATTGACATGAATATTGATGTATAATGCCATTTTACAAAAATGTTTAAAAGTTGTAAATTTGGCTAAAATGTATTAAAAGTTAATTTGGCAACGTTAAAGTTAAGACTGGGTCGGCGGTGGCAGTCCTATATATTTCCCTGCTGTTGGCTTGGCCAGCTGAGCTGTCAGACTGGTTCCGCCAAG
Source organism: Alosa alosa (assembly GCF_017589495.1). Lineage (NCBI taxonomy): Eukaryota > Metazoa > Chordata > Actinopteri > Clupeiformes > Clupeidae > Alosa > Alosa alosa. Next base: position 24,863,384 of record NC_063198.1, read on the forward strand.
ATCAACACCCAGAGCTATGTAGATTTGTGTTTTGTGCATTCGCCTCTTCTAATGGATTCTTCTATGTACAAATATTTGAGTTGAATTTCATGATTATAAAGGGTCACAAAATGTTATGGTGCTTTGTGTGAAGTATAACGTTAGCACATAAGTTTATTTAGCTTGCGGGCCTAACTCTTCGGCCTAATATGTTTACCTTATTTTGCATTCGTTTGTAACTTTAATATGTTGTCTTTCCACAGTATACTCTTTTGACGGGATCCTGGTGTTTGGACTCCTGTTTATTTGCACATGTGCATACCTCAAAAAGGTCCCCCGACTCAACAGTTGGTTGCTGTCAGAGAAGAAAGGGGTGTGGGGCGTCTTTTATAAAGGTTGGTTAGGCCTAAATCATATGCAGTCACCACCAGACAACTGCACATTGATTGTGTGTCGTTCATTCTTTGTTTAGATGAATATCTACATTGAATAGTCAATATTCCTTTATTGCTTTATCTCATTATGGGCTCTGTGCACGAGCTTACTTGAAGTCGGCAAATCAGTTTCCTGTTCGTTGACATCGCTGTCAACATCACCTGAAATCGTGTGCTCACCGTAAATCCTTCCCTCATTATTTTGTGCACCCACTGAACTAGACTGGCATTTTTAGGAAAAAGGTGGAAGCTAAAATCGCTTTTATAACGACTTGAAGCCAAGCAGAGTGGCACACAGTAGTGCTCCTTAGAGCCACCCACGGACATTAAGACTCGCATACATTGTATTTCTTATGTTTTGGTACAACTACAGCACTCATCTTGAAGTGCTTGTGGACAGCCAGGTCAACAAGCTGGTCAACAAGAAAACTGATTTGCTGACTTCAAGTAAGCTAGTGCACAGAGGCTGAGAATGAGAATCAGCATATTTACATATACAATAAATCTGGTTCAGGCTGTTGGTGCCACTCTACCAGTAAAATATATAGATAGTAGACAATGTACACATACAATACATACAGACTTACTATTCAGACAAGATACTCACTCTGGACACAGGTGTCTGCTAATATATTGCATTGACATTATTGTAGTCTTACCAACTTCTTACAACTGTTTACTGTTAATTTTTAACTATTGTATTGTTTTATTTTGTACGTTGCTTTGGACAAAATTGTCTGCTAAATTCCATAACCATAAGAAAGAACCATAAACACATAGACACAATGAACAATAGCCTACTGCTACAGGAAAATATAATTGTTGGCTTTCAGCTCCTCAACATTGCAGCAATAAGTAATGCTAGTGTGGGTTTAGTGCTAATAAGTAACGCTAGTGTGGTTTAAGTGCTAATAAGTATTGTTTCTGTTGAATGTTCAGCTATGTGGGAGTGTGTGTTTGATGTCTAATGTGTGTTTTTGTGTCGTTTCTCTTATTCTGTCTGTTTCAGCGGCGGTGATTGGGACACGGCTTCACTTCGCGGTAGCGTTATCCTGTCTCTCAATGGCTTTCTACGTGGTCTTTCTGAAATGATAGAGGCATACATCATACATGGACACTGTTGTGTGAACTATGTGCCCCGAGTGGTCAAGAGGTGTAGGGGTGTGTCAGGCAAACACTGCCCCCCTCTGGTCAGTTTTTGGAACGCCTTGTCACCAAACCTCTTAAGTCCTTGATTCCTACCGCTTCGTCTTTCCTGAAACCAGTCTCTCCGCACAAGGAGAAAAATCTCACCGTCAGGTGCACACATCCCTGTTGGTTCTTGTCAGAGCAACTATTCCCCTTTAAAGATGAGTTCTGGAAAAGTTCTGGAAACCAAGGAGGGTAAAACAAGGCGAAGGTTTGGCCCAATGAACAGAACCAAGAATTCTGTCCCAAGACAGGAAAAACTACTATTCCCGTAAATACGGACTCTACGACTTTCCTTATGATAAAATATGCCATCTCACATGACTAAATAGAATTCAAGCTCAGTCTTCCTCGTTCTGTAAATTAAACCCATCTGGTAGGCCAGATGACTTATTGCCTATCAGTACTTACAGAGATATTGTGGCAAGAGCTGGATTAGTAACTGTTACCAGTGCAGGCATACTGACTGCCAACATGTAATTCATTTTTTTGTAAAAAGCTGCTTGTGGTTAAAAATGAAGGGCTGTGATCCTGGGTGTGTGGTGAAGGGTGGTGGTGGGTAGTCAACTTCCCTGTGTTGGGGTTAAGTATTGCAGCAAGATTATGTTGAAATATGTTGAGACAGAATAGAACATTTCTATCCATCTCCAATTTTACTGTGTTTTAATGCCAAGCTCATAAGAAAAAGACGGATGTGAGTTTGTGACTAAGAGGAAGAGTTGAAATCGGGAAGTGAACGTTTTTTAGAACTTTGTCATGCTTTTTCATTCCATGTTCATTTTTTGCACCTGTCTACTTGTGATTGTAATTTCTTATTAATATCTCAATTATGATCCCTTCTGCGTTCAGACTCACTCATTATCTGTAACATTTTCCATCAGCTGATCTGCTCTTGTCACATAAAGACTTGGATGTTAGTGTGAAATTATTTGTATATACATTGTGAAGCACAGAAAATATATAGTTAAACCCTGAACATCATTGTACAATTTTTCTTAATGCAAACATGTGTACTGTTTTAACCAGGATATATCTATAGGATGTAAGTTAGTCCAAAGCCTGGCCAAGATAACACAGTGTAAGTACAAACCTCCTATTAGAAGAACCCCAGGGTTTTATTCCCCCTGATAAACAAAAACAAACTCAACTATTAGTTTAATTTATTGATGTGGTGTCGGAATAATTGGGGATCCCGTGGGGAAAGTCTATGTGAATGCAGCCTTAAGTGGGAACAACAAGTGGGAAAGTTGGGGGAAATGTTCTTAACCGAGTTGCCCAGTTGTGTCACTTTAGAATAGAATCTTTATCATCCAATCAAGTGGAAATGTGTCTTTGGCTCCACAAACACCTGGCACATACACACAGGACTTCACAGAATAACAACCACCACAGAGACTTCATATACCATGAGCAGACAGAAGACAGAAGTCGTCACTTTGTAGTTCAATTGTAGTCTATGTGGACTTTGATATCTACCAATTATAATGTGCATATCCTTCTCACAAGTAATTATTTATGATTGATGTGCATGTTTTAGACTTTGTTGTGCTGTCCATGTTTTCCCCATATTCCGTCTGCAAAACTCACTAACACTGCAGTTGTACATCATGAGCTGACACGACACATGACAGAAGCACACAAACGCAGTCATACGACATGACATGACATGACATGTGAGCTCTGCAGAAGCCATGAGCTGACACATGACATGTGAGAGAAGCACACGAACGCTCCGCGGCCGGAAGAATGATGTGACCACTGGGAACCTTCCAATCTTCCGAGGAGCATATGAATCAATGTGTCCATCCAGACCTTTTGCGTTCTCAACTGACATCTAGTCTAGTCTAATACATAAACAATGAAGTAAACTATACTAAGTAAACTATACTATACTAAGTAAATTACTAAGTAAACTATACCAATAAACGAATGACATGACCAAACTCAACATATCAGTTAGATAGACTGACTGATGTTGGTTGGAGCAGTGATTCAAAAATCACAATAATTACAAAATCATAAAACAAATTTAACACAAATAAGATGAAAAAAAAATAATATAAATAAAATGTCTCTGTATTTGTAGAAACAGAACAAAATAACTTGACAAGTAAATAACTCAAAAAAAAGTGCTGTGACTTGCTTTCTAACTCAGCAGGTTTTGACTGGCTTTGTGGTGGTTGCACTCCCAATACTCTCCTATAATAGATCTCTCCAAGACGTTGGTGCAATACTTGGCCACTAGAGGGCAAACATGACTTCTTTATATTCATCATACAGTATAACTTTCCATTCTGCTTACTCTGAAGGTGAAAATAGTCTACTGGTTACTTTTGCTGTGTCATGTATCTATCACAGTGAGGCTTTCATTATGAATTCAGAGTTTTCAGTCGTAAGTGTAGAAGTAAATATACTTGACGAGCCAGACCCATTTGCTGCCGCTAGGGGCGTGTCTAGATTTCTAGGCTAAAATACACTGGTATGCAACAAAGAAGTTAAAACAGTTGTACAATGCAAAATACATTTTCAAAGGGCAATAGTTTTGTAATAAGCTTGTTGTCATTCTGCATAGTCATGTTTGGAGCGTAGAGTTGCATCAGAACATATGGCAGTAAATTAGTTTTGATCATGATGAGAGAGACACACACACGCACACACACACACTGCAAGATTGCATTTGTGTTGTTCATCTTCTGTGAATGCATAGACAATTAAAACGTACCAGCTTCTTAGCAAATACTGTTCAGCTTTTTCTTAAGACCTGAGTTGGAGATGTATGCTACTTTTGATAAAAAAAATAACCGAACTCTCCTTTTCACTGCCTGAAATTACGCGAGATTTGAGAACAGGTTGCGAGAGCACAGATGGATTGTGACGCTAGGCACGACGCACGACGGGTCGGAACAAACCTGCATCGGGAAAAATCCTTATGAGTTGATCCCACACTGACAGTCCGCAGATTTTACCCTCGCCCTTGTGTTTGCACGACTTCGTATTTGGACAGACTTGCACGACTGCATTGATTTGATGCACAGAAGCACATTTTAACCACCGGGCCTGCTTTCGTACTCGCCTTGTAGTTTGTATTTAATTTTGGAAGACTTCCGACCAGCAATCAAAGGAGAACAGAAGTTTCTACGCGGTTGTTTGTTGCCGTGGTGGGTCGTGCGACTTGGCAGGAATGTCCCAGAAGGATAGACCCACTTTCTACCGACAGGAGCTTAACAAAACAATATGGGAAGTCCCGGAGCGGTACCAGAACCTGTCGCCTGTAGGCTCGGGGGCTTACGGATCAGTGTGGTAAATGCATTTCCTTTTCTTCTGCAGAACTCAATTGCATAACTAGCTATTGCCATAGTTGGCTCTCACTCTCACGATGGCTCATCATTGCACGCATTGAAATTCCACTGTTGCCCAATGATATAAATCTGTAGCCGAGTAGCGTACTTTGATTGAGCCTACTACGCTTGTTTACTTAGCTTAATAGTTTCTTGTTTTCGGGTGCATTAGGCTTTTCAGCTATCTGTTTTGTGAGAGTCGTGCCTCAACTGTGTTCGACTGCAGTTAACATGTCTCCTCTGTAGTAGTAGCCATACCCTGCCTACGTGCATCTAAACACCGTTCCCAAATGATATTGAAGACTGAACACAGCCTATTTCTAGATTCAAGCCCCACTGGACATCTCTCAGCAATGTCTGCTGTCTTGGTAGCCACGCATGCCTTTATTTATTCGGATTTGTGTGGCGGATTATCATTTCTTTTGTGTTGATAAGGCACACATGTAGATGTTAGGATATTATGCCCCTGTATGCTAATGGTTGGATTAAATATGGCTCTAACATTAACAGAAAGGAAATCGGAGAATCATGGAAACGGATGGTCAGGCACAGCATCTTTTGCGGTGTATGGTATTCATTAGTTTTCTGTCTATGAAAGCTTTGTGAGTGTAAACTGAGATGACGGCATGTCTGAACTAGTCATCTTAAACTGAGAATAACAACGTGTTGTTGGCTGACAGTGGCCACTGTTTGTCGCCGTTTAGGTCAAGGTTGCTCGCTCATTTCACTCGGAGCTAAAGTGGTTTCCTTCGAAGGGGTGTTAACTGGGAAGTCCCGCTATTGTGAAATGTGTTGTACAAAAATCGTAGTGCATACAAGAACCATAGTTGGATCTGGGCAGCGATGTAGACGTTGATTCCTTTGTGTGAACACTAAATAGCCTACATTAGCCTACTCGTGAATTGTCGATATTGTTGCTCTACAATGCTTTATAGAGGGTGCATTATAGTATGCATGTCCGTTATTCTAGTATCCTCCCTGTCTCGTACCTTTTGAGCTCCGATGCGGAATGACTGTGGCCTGGTTGCAAGTGTGCCATGTGCATGTGCATGCTGTTGGCTACCTCAGCTTTGACTACGGGGCTCGGGATGATGTCACCCACTGTCTGCTGTGATAATAACTCCATGGCTGTGAGTCATACTTCCAATATTAGGAGGTCTTCTCGCGGATGACAAGGTTGGTCATGCGCACCAAGCCCTATGACGAAATACTCAGCAAGAGGTCATCCGACGTCGGGACAATTTCTACACAATTCTATTATCTTGTATGTAAAATCAACCCGTTTCCCTTTCTTTCCTTCCGCCATAATCAGCGTTAAGTAACATGACCATGCAGGTGTCCTTCGCAGACCTCTCCTGTGCCCTATTATGTCCCACACTTGAACTCACCGCTCGGTCTAAACTATTACTGCACACAGATTTATTACGCCGCACACACTTGTCTGCCCTGCCGTTGTGTCCGCCCTCCCCACCTCAGCTCAACTCATGTATCAGCTCAGCAGCAACAACGTTCGAGTTCATGTCCCGTCCGTGAGGGGGCAGAGGGAAGGGAGTGTGTGGGTGGGCCGGGTCTTGTGGCCATAGTATCTCTCTCTCTCTCTCTCCAGTTGCTTGGAGGAGCAGAGTCCACATCAAGGGCACTGTGGCCCGGTTCAGAGGAATCTGGTGTGCAGGAGACTCCGCCAGCTGCCTGGCGTGACTGTGAGGCCACAGTGCCGCTCTTGTGTCTGATGTTTCCTGGACAGCAGCGTTAAATCAGAGGCCATTCCTTCAAAGGGCTGAGCACTTGGAAGGAGCCAGACTGGGACAGAAAGAGAGAGGGGTGGGGGGTAAATATAGAGCAGCCTGTTTGTTTCCAATGCGTCTGCTGTGGTGGAAAATAAAGGGCCCCAGTTTAGGCTCTGACGTTTGTCTTCTCGCTCACTGGCTTGCTGTGGTTCTGTGGCACCCAGAGAGAGGGAACGTGAGTCGTCACTCAAAGCCAGAGAGGGCGTCAGACAACACGGAACATGCTGGAACAGCTTGGGGCATTCCTTACCAAACAGACGCTCCGCTCCACTCTGCCCTGCTCTCAGCTGGTGTCATCAGCCGAGAGAAATCAGACCGGTCAATCTGCACGCAGCTGCAACTCAAGCGCTGTTTGGTCTCTCTGGGGTCTGATGTCACCTCTCTCAGTGACTACAACTAAAAGCAAAGAATGTGAAATATTTGTCCATGTAGTGTACATGAGGAAATGCCAAAGAATGTGAAATGTTTTTCCCGGTGATGTAGGCCTACTATACACGAGGAAGGAATATTGACTACAACTCAAACAAAAGAATGTGAAATGTTTTTCCCAGTGATGTAGGCCTACTATACACGAGGAAGGAATATTCTTAAATGCCTCACATAGCTTGTATTGGAACTGCTGCTATAGGAGTCTCAGTGCCTTTTAGCTGAATTGTCTAAGTTGGGTACCAGCAGTGGACACCTCATGGGGGTCATATTCAGGTCTATTATTTAATGCCAGCTCTCGATGGCGAAATCTCTGAATGTCAGATCCCTACCTCAGACCTGTGTGGACCACTCAAATCTCTAATAAAGTGGATATAACCACTACTACTTTTATTTTATGCCCAGTTTTTGTCATAAAGCAAGAAAAAAATTGGGATAATGTCCCTGTGGACCATCACATCCCCAGCCTGCATCATTGCATGAGAAAGCAGAACAGGAAACACTGATGAGAAATGACCTTTGTAATATTTAGAACATCTACTCTGGGTGAGGAAATCCAGCATTGATTTAACATATCTGATATTAAAGAGATATTCTTCAAACCGCACCTTAGCAGTAGATTTTGTTATGCTGATTCAGTGGGTAGCACCTTCACCTTAATCTCTCCAAACCTGAGTTTCTGGTATGAGGTAATATAGCTACTCTCCAACAAATCAGCATCCAGCTTAGTTCATATTCACCAACTCCAGCTAAAACAGCATGTGACTTGATGTAACTTCATGTTGATTGTATTGATTTAATGTTAATGTAGTAGAATGTAGAATCAACGATCTAAAGTACCACATTCTTTTAGAATGTTCAGAACTCCCCTGCTGAAAGGGTCTGTGATCCTGCTCATTGACTGATTGCACACCATCTCTCTTCATCCCTCTGCCTGATAGAACTGCTAGAACTCCACTTAGAACAGTTCTCATTGCATGGGGCCCTAATCTGGCTGTTTTCCTGCTCTGGTCACACCATCTCATCTTTATATCTCATCTTTGCTAAATAAGTAAATGTGTCATGTAAACGCTGTTGTGCATCTGTCATCAGACACACCCATCCGCTCCGCTGGTCAGATGTTGTTGTCTTGGCCTAGAGGGCAGATTTGCACGGCTGTCCCCTTGGGGCCCTGAGTCACTCTGTGACCTGTCTGATGCGCAAATCATTCTCTGGTAGCCTACCTCAAAAGTCCCCACTCCGTTGCACAATCCAATCTGTTCTGCTCTCTCGTGGAAAAATCCTGTGCGGTAAACATCACTGATACTCTCCAGCTGCCCTCGCTGGCTTTGTGCCGTTGGTACGCTGCCTGCTGTTGATCGGACACGTGGGCGGCGGAACACGGCTTTATTTTATCCGTTATTTTGATGTCTCCTTCTGGGTGATGCACCCAATAGGAAGAACAAACAAGCTTTTATGCAAACAGGTCTTTATCAGTGGACACTGGAGAGTTTGGCTGGTGTCCAGGAATCTGGAGCCTGGTTTGTCAGATGTCTGTCTGAAATTGAAGCATGCATTTGTAGCATGCATTTGAATATGTGAAAAAATAGAATTGGTATGGAACTCCCCTTTGACCAGTGTCCAAAAGACTGTTGATTACAATTTTTGAGTCATATAAAAAAACTCAAGGTGCAGTTTCGCTGAGGGTTTTTCCAGATATGCAAATATGAGGCAAACATGCTTCAGCAGGCTTTTAGGATGTTGTGTAATCATGTTGTGTTTAGGTGTTTGATCAGGTTATGCCACACGTCCTGTTGTCCTGTCCTGCAGATGTACAGTCGTCTCCGCGTAGGACTGTAGAGAGCTAATGTTGCATATAACATTGCCTGCCTCAATCTGTGAGGCCTGCGTAGTGACGTCCTGCGAAGGCTTACTACTCGCACAAGTTTGACCACAGTCACAGTGGCTGCCATGGTAACTAGGGCATCTATTGTTCCCCAGGGAGAGGAGAAGAGGGGTGTGAGGTTTCGGAAAACGCTCAGCGCCAACTCGAGTGGTGTCCTCTTTCTCCCCTGTCTTTGGAGAAGCAGTGAAGGCTAACTAATAGCACATGTCTGGACTGGGAGCAACACCGATGGTGTTCTCATATAGCAGTCTACTAACAACCACATGTCTGGTGTACTGCTGGAGAAGTACTCTCCTGACACATCTTATCTCTGTGATATTCCACAGTGTTTCAGCACTCTGATGTACAGCACTGTGAAGTGTTGATAGATAGTTGTAGAAGTGGACTGGGCTGGACTGCATTTGGAGAGCCTTTCTGCCCGCCCGCCCACGCAGTGCGTAGGCCCAGGCAGTGCGCCCTACAGGTGTGGCCGAGGCGCTGTTAGACTGCCACTGATCCCTCTATAGACACAATAGAGCTGGACGGCCGTTGAGAGCATGTCTAAAAAAGGCAGACACCTGAACACTGTCTGCAGGTTTCAGTATCATTTTGGCTGCGAGACAATGCAGAGTCTATTACAGTAAGTGTTACAGTGCAGTGCAGGGGTACACACACACACACACACACACACACACAGCCCTTAATCCTTGCAGAAGCCGTGCAGTCCCCTCATTTGGGATCTGCCGTTGGCATCTGGTCTGTTCTGCTTTGTCCCTTTGCAGTTGGCAGTCGTAGAGGTATGTGTGTGTGTGTGTGTGTGTGCGCGTGCATGCCGCAGCACCTGACGGACGTTCAAAAATGCCCTGGAAAATACAGTAGCTTCTTTTGTGTGCCCAACACACACACACACACACACACACACACACACACACACACACACACAGGGGTAAAAATGTGTGCACACAGAAGTAGAAAATACCCCTCTGATCCGGGCTGCAGCTGGGAATCTCCTGTGATCTTCCTGACATTCTTTGGGAACTTAGTGGAATTTGGAGTTTCTCTTGTTTACTCCTAAGGCCAAAACAATTTAAATATAGGTCAAAGGGTGACCACCATGGCCAAAGCAGGAAGCAGGAACAAAGCAGGAGCGCAACGTTTGATGCCAGCGCAGTGCCTCTCAGCTCCAGGGTGCTCAGAATCGGATACTATCGTGTGTGTGTGTGCGTGTGTTCAGAATCGGATACTATCACTCCGGCTAATTCATGTCCCTGAGATTGTTCTGTGCAGACACCCGGCTGTTTCTGAAACTTTTTGATTGTTTTTCACAACGATAGACATTTCCGTCATTTATTGTCTTCTCATGTTATCATGTGCCCAAGTCGATATTAAACGCATGCAAATGGAGCAGAGCTGATACAGACAGGGCCCTTTTAGATTGACTTGTCTGGCTTTTATGGTCATTAAGGCTGCTGCTCCATGGTATTGTTGTTTTGTATTATCACTTGCAGAAAACAACAGTAAATTGTTGTGTGTGTGTGTGTGTGTGTGTGTGTGTGTGTGTGTGTGTGTGTGCGTGTGTGTTCAACAGCTCCGCCTATGATGTGAAGATAGGGCTGAAGGTGGCGGTAAAGAAGCTGTCCAGACCATTCCAGTCCATCATCCACGCCAAGCGGACGTACCGCGAGCTGCGCCTACTCAAGCACATGAAGCACGAGAATGTGAGTACCCAACACACACACACACACCTGAGTTAAGAACACACAGACACACACACACACACACACACACACCTGCCATGACCTGAGTTAAGAAAACACACACACACACACACACATGCACACAAAATCACCTGAGTACACACACATGGCAGTATACAATAAGAAGTGTGGAGGCACTATCTCCAAATGTCAGTGCAACTCAGATGATGCACAGGTGCGACCTCTGCTGCAGTTCCACATCTCTCTGTGCCCTCAGCTCTACTGCCCTGTAAACTCTCGTCTTTATATCTCAATAATGTCAATAGCGTTTCTTGCAGCGTCATCTAGCCTGTCGTATCAGTAGGAAGTGGTTCTCTCCAAGGCTGCAGGCAGTATGTCACAGTGCCGCCCCACCCACCCACCCACACACACACACACACACACATTTCACACTCTGGCAGAGGAGCTGAGTAGGGGGGAGCCCTTGGAGAATTTTAGTTCCTGTTTTTGTTTTCATTACGAGCTGGTTTCCTTGGCGATCACTCTTGAAGGCACTTGTCACGTCTGCTCACTTGTCACGTCTGCTCACTTGAAAGCGTTGAAGGGCACCGGCGTGCTGGGGAGACATCCACTGATTTCTCCCTGTGTGCTGCAGTGTGTGTGTGTGTGTGTAGGAGTGCGTTTCTGACTCCACAACACACTCTCGCTGTGTTATGCAACACAGCGGCCCACGGAGGCCCTCCTCCTCCGAAAATGGGAATTCACAAAAGACTCGCGTTGGCCTCTCACTTCCTGAGTGCTCAAACCCACTGCAGAGTGGCATTAGCTAACAGAATAAAGGGCACAATCCACACAGAAAGGTGTGAGTTGATGCACAAGTCACTGTTGAATAGGAATGTGTGTGTGTGTTTTGTCTGTGTGTGGTGTGTGTGTTTGTTTCTATGCGTGTGTATGTTTTGTGTGTTGAATAGGAATGTGTGTGTGTGTCCGTGGTTTGTCTGTGTGTGTGTGTGTGTGTGTGTGTGTGTGTGTGTGTGTATGTGGTTTGGTGTGTGTATTTGTTCCTGTGTGCCTGAGTAGGTAGGTGTGTGTGTGTGTCCTGAAGAAATGGGACTCATTTGTCTGCTGTTGTCAGGTGACTTCTCTCCCTCTCATAGCTCCTGCTTCTTTGTTTTTTGTCAAGAGCTGGCCAATCACAGCAGCCTGCACTCCTGAGCCAGCCAATCACATCAGCCTGTGCCCCCTGCCTGGGCGTATGCCAGCAGGGGGTGTCTGTGCCACCTACTCCATCCCTCGAGGGCATGGTGGGCATGAAGGCTGCTATAGCTCCCATAACCATGCCTACACACACACACACACACACACACACACACACACACACACACACACACAAAGACACATGCTCAAAGACACTCACAAATTTACAGAAAATTTTGCTGTGTGTTGATGCTGTTGTGTGCTGAACTCTGTTGGTGACTCCACAGTGAGAGTGAACACACACGGATGTTCTCTGACCGACATTCACCGTGTGTGTGCGTGTGTGTGTACACATGCCACCTCAGTCAGGAGCTGAGACACACTGTGATTCACTGTTGAGGGCTGCAGATCAATGTGTTACCAGCGAGGGATTTCCCGTGTGTGTCATGGGATTAGTAAATGCCCGTTGATCTGCCAGACTGACTTGGACACACAGCTGACTCTGGATGAATGTAATGTAGCCTCCATCTGTTGTGGATTCTCTTGTGTGTGTTTACCTTTTTAGAGGGTTATCTCACACCCTACCAGAGCTGGTGGTCTGTGTTAAATTGTGCTAGTTGTGGACATTACCATGGACATTGTTCTCAACTGACATGTGACAGAAACTCATGCTATTCACTGACTCTGGCGTGTACACTTCTTGGCCTTAGAAAATGTAAGATGGAATAATACTATGATTATTGTTGCAGACAGACAGATGCATTATCAATCCACTGGGAAATATTATACTATTATAGTTGTATTTGTACTGTTTGATCTTTGACCCTTCGACGTGTGTTTGTGTGTGTGTGTGTGTGTGTGTGTGTTTCAGGTGATCGGCCTCTTGGATGTGTTCAGCCCCCATGTCACTCTGAAGGAGTTTAACGACGTGTGAGTAAACATGTTTTTTTCTCCCCCAAAACTAATGAAATCCCTGGCCTCTGCAACAGACCACATGCATGCTAACGTTGCGCTAACTAGCTTTGTGTTCTGTTGCAGAGAGACTGTGTGTGCTGGCTAACGCTAGCAAGCTCTCTGCACAGGGTTTGAAGATCGTTGTGGGCAGAGGCTGTCTGTAGCAAGTCAATGTTAAAAGTTCTGGGTGGAGGGGGTGTATGTTAGCCAACATTATCCAGCCCTATTTCCTGGGAAGGCTGAGTTTTTGATTTTCACTATACTGTACACTCATGTGTGATGTAATATGCAGTAATAGGTCAAAGGTCAGCTGTTGTGGCTAAAGCTTATTAAAGCTAACTAGCAGTTTGTCTTCTTTCTGGAGTGCTTGATGTGGAGAGTACGAGGGAAGCTTGCTGTGCAGGCGGAGGAGGTAGAGCTGTCCTGCTTTGGGTAGCCGGAGGATGAGTCATGGGCCGGGTGGGTGGGGGAAGTGGGCGTGGCCCAGGAGACTGTGCCAGCAGCGATAGCTGCTAGCTTTGTGAAACTCAGCCAGGCTGACTAACTACAGGTCGAACCACCTCTGCTTCAACTGCAGCTCTCTCTTCCTATTTCCTCTCCTCTCATCTTCTCCCTCTTTCTTTCTTTCTCCCTCTCTTTTCTCTGTCTGTCTCTCTATTCTTTACCTCCTTATTGTCTTGGTTTGTCAGGTGCTTGTCTACATGCTCACCAGCTCACGTGTTGTCAGTCGTTTTCATGCAGTAAAAGACAAGGAAACAGTAGTTAATCAATAGTTATTGATCTTTTGAAGGTTAAATAATTCAGTTATGGGACAGACTGCAGATGTTCTTGACCGTTCTGTCCTGAGCTTGTGTCAGAAGCGGACCGGTGCAGACGCAGCACGTGCATGCACTGTCTCCATGGCAACAAAACAGCCGCCCTCCCGTGCCTGCGCCCCTCCTGAACAATACACAGAGCAGCAGAGAGGCCACTGACAAGATGATCACATGCTCACTAAAACACACTCCTTTGCACACACACTCTCATATGCACACACACACACACACACACACACACACACACTGTCTCCCATGCTCTCCCAAAACACACTCAGTTGCACACTTTCTCTCACACACACACACTCATATGCACACGCAAACATACACAGTCACTCTCTCTCTCTCACACACACACACTAATACTCTCATATGCACGCAAAAAAACACACTCTCATATGCACACACAAACACACTCTCTCTCTCTCACACACACTCTCATATGCACATACAAACACACTCTCTCTCACACACACTCACACTCTCATATGCATACACAAAGACACCCAGTTGCACACAGCCTTTCACTCTCTCATTCTCTCTCTCTCACACACACACACACACACACACACACACGTCAACACACTGACGGGTGGTGGATGACTGGTCACCTGAGTGGGAGTGTGTTCTTTAGCTGCTCTTGATCAAATGCACGTCTGTTTCCCCTTTAGCGCTCCAGCAGAGACAGGAAGTCTCTGCCCAGGCCACACACAGGCCAGTGGGACAGGCTCCCTACGGTCAGAGAGAGGGAGAGAGAGGGAGAGAGGGAGAGAGAGGGAGGGAGAGGGAGGGAGGGAGAGGGAGGGGAGAGGGAGGGAGAGAGGGAGGGAGGGAGGGGAGGGAGGGAGGGGGAAGGAGTGAGACAGAGAGGGAGAGATGGATGAAGAGGAGGAGAATGAGGGAGAAGAGAGAGGGAGGGTGAGGCAGGAGGTTTGAGGGAACAAGAGCTCCTCTGTCATGGGGTTTAGCTGCCCAGCTCCCCTTGGTGGGGTGCTTCCCTGGCCATGGAAATATGAAAGACACACACACACACACACACACACACACACACACACACACACACACACACACACACACACACACACACACACACACACACACTCATAGTTTTGATTTCAGAAGGGTTGGTTTAATGTTGGTTTGGTAGGACACACAGCTGCTCTTACTGGTTTCACTTTCACTTCCCCTGTCTCACCCGCCCCCCATCTCTCCCTCTCTCTCTTTCCCTCTATCCCTCTCTTTCTTTTTTTCTCTCTTTCTCCTCTCTCTCTCTCACCCTCTCTCTTTCCATCCCTCCTTGCTCACTCTCCTCTGTTTCCATTCCTGCCTTCTCATTCACTCTTGTTTCCAGCTCAATCATCCTCTCTCTTCTCTGTCAATTGCCCCCTTTCTTTCTTTCCTTGTTTGCTTGTTTCTTTCTTTCTTCCTCTTGTTTTGTCACTGTAGTCTCTTCTTTTCTCATTTCACTTCTTCTCTTTGTGTCTTTGTGCTTTCTCTCTCTCTCTCTCTCCCTTCCCTCTCTCCCACTCACTCCGTGTCCTCATTTTTAGAAGATGCATGACCACAGCAGCTAAGAATATGGCCTATATACACACACACACACACACACACACACACACACACACACACACACACACACACACACACACACACACACACACACACACACACACTCTCATATGCATACACATGTTGGGAGGGGGAGGCGATCAGCATGAGTGAGTGTGAGGGTAAGTGAGATTTTTTTCCGGTGTGAGTAAGTGTGTGTGGGCGGAAGAGCAAACATTCCCAATGTTTCCCACCCTTCATTTGGAGAGGTGTGTGTGTGTGTGTGTGTGTGTGTGTGTGGAGACAAAAAATACTGGCAAAGTCTTTGCTCAGTCTCAGCCAACAAAGGGAGCATGCAAATATGGAGACGGAATTGTTTTGTTTATCCTGAAGCGTTGAGTGCTCTACATGGCACAACCTGTAAAAGTATGTGAGCCATGTCGACCCGTCGCCTTGTCAAATGACTCCTCCAAAAGTATTTAGATCTTGTTTTTCCTGCTTGCCATTTGGATCCAAACTAAAGCATTTATGTGTGAGTGTGCATTGGGCCGTAGTGTTGCAGTGCAGTTGGCTCACAGGAGACCCAGTCCACTCTAGCCCAGCAGGCCAGAATCCTTCCCCAGCAAGAGGAGCCTTTGCCAGGCAGCCCTGAGCTCTCTCTCCCCACCCCTCCCCCTCCTCTTTCCCCACCCAGGGGCCCTGCTGCCCAGCACATTCATCTGGTCATGGGCAGGGCTGGGCAGGGTCCACCACACCATAGGCTGCACTAGCTGTCAGTCACATAAGATGGCTCCACCCCTGCACCAGGCCCAGTGTGTGCATGCACGCGTGCGTCCACATTCCATGATTGCATGGTTGGGTTGCGTTCCTTTCCAGACAGATGGCGTGAATGAAAGAGAGGTTTTGAATTGGGCCGGGCAGGAAGCAGACGCCGAGAGAGAGAGAGAGACAGCATGTGCAGGTTTGGACTGGTGGACGACAGGACCTCAGAGATGAGGAAGCCATTAGATATACCGTCAGAGACTTTCTAATGAGGATAGATAGATAGATACTTTATTGATCCCCAGGGGAAATTCAAGAAGGAGACAGCACTCCAAGAATCCTCCATAGAAATGCATGGGGTTAGTTCATAACGCCAATATGGCTGTAGTCTACACATAAATCCCACCCCTTCCTGTATGCCACCCCATTCACTTGAATAGGAATAACTGCCCAAAGTGTGTTACCAAGATGGCCCATAAGGACTTTGGTACCGCTGTATCAGATCCATCACATCATATTGTGTATTCGTTCCATCCACTCACTAAACCAGTTGATTCTAATTAGCACAGCTCTTCAGCCAGGTAGATGAGCTGCTTGGTGGAACTTGCCTGTTTTAATGGCACAGCACAGGTAGAATTGCCCATTAAATGGTTTTACGGTCCTGAGGTTTTTTGAATTTTGAATTTGCCCTTGGGGATCAATAAAGTATCTATCTATCTATCTATCTATCTAGGTCAGGGCTGGCCACTGCGTTTATTCAAGGCAGTTGGCCAGTCTCTGCAGGTCCACTATTCATGTCTTGCTGAGTTGTGCTAGAACGTGCTGTTGATGTTGATGTTGATGATGCTGATGTTGTTGCTGTGACGTCGCTGTGACACCTGTCTGTTGCCATGGCAGGTACCTGGTGACGCACCTGATGGGCGCCGATCTCAACAACATCGTCAAGTGCCAGAAGCTGACGGACGACCATGTGCAGTTCCTCATCTACCAGATTCTCCGCGGGTTAAAGGTCAGTGCAGCAGGATTATTATGGGATGAATGCGTCCCTGGAGACGCTTGACGCCGTTTCATTTATAATGTTATGATGGGAGCTCTTGTAATGACTGCCATATCGATCCACTCTTCATTTTCTAACATGCTTGTTTGTCTCTCTTTCTCTCTATCTCTCTCTACAGTACATCCACTCTGCAGACATCATCCACAGAGTAAGTGATTGAAATGTGAAACCTTATTCCCTGAGGCCTTAATCTAGATACCAGCTCAGCTCTGTGCTAGGGACCACACACATATGGGCTGCATCCAGGACACATCCAGACCATAATATCCAGGACAAATCCAGACCATAATATCCAGGACACATCCAGACCATAATATCCTGGACACATCCATACCATAACATTCAGAACACATCCATACCATAACATTCAGAACACATCCAGACCATAATATTCAGAACACATCTAGACCATAATATCCAGACCATAATATCCAGGAAACACAGACCATAATATCCAGGACATATCTAGACCATAGTATCTTGGACACATCCAGACCATAGTATCTTGGACACATCCAGAACATAATATCCAGGACACATCCAGATCATAATATTCACGGCAGCTTTCTTGGTGTGCCCGAGAGCCCCTGCATGTAAACAGCCCTGTGCGGCAGACAACTCTATAGCCTCAGGGGTGGGGGTGGTTTAGGGTGCTGCCAGGGGCATTAGTGAGGTAGATTAGACCATTGGGTGCAGTGGCTGTTGTGGGGGAAGTATGGCAGATTAGACTGGGGTAGGGTGGGATTGAGGGTGTTGTTGGGGCATTAGCGAGGTAGATTAGAGCCATGGGGGGGGAGGTTTATGAGGGCAGGGAGGGTATGGTGTGGAGGCAGAGGGCAGAGAGAGCTGGCTGGGTGGAGATGTGGGTGGAGATGTGGGTGCTCTGGTAAACAAGCAGCGCTCCATCAGGGTCGTTATCAGGCATGGAGCTCTGCTCACCATGAGCACTTTATGACCCGCACTAATGAGAGCAGAGAAACCAGAGGACCATAACACTAAAACACCTCTCCCGCTCTCTCGCTCTCTCTCTCCCTCCCTCTCTCCCGCTCTCTCACTCTCGCTCTCGCTCATCTTTCTCTTTCGTTTATGTTCTCATCTGTCTTTCTGTTCATCTTTTACTCCCCCTTACTCTACATCTCTATCCATCCCTTGACCCCCTCCTCTCTCTCTCTCTTTCTCTCCCTCTTCTCCCTCTCTCCCTCCCTCCCCCATCTCTCTGTAGGACCTGAAGCCTAGTAACCTGGCAGTAAACGAGGACTGTGAGTTGAAGGTAAGTGAGCAAAGACATTAATCCCAAATCAAACAAAACACACATGTACGCATGTACCACACACACATGCACACACGTACACATCTTCTCACACTCGTGAACTGACTGAGGCAGTATGTACACATACACACACACACACACATATATATTTGCATATATACATACGCATACATAATACACACACTCAAATATCCTGTCACACACATGAAAAAACAGGTAACACATACACACTAACTCTTACTCTTACACTCTTTGTGAACAGCAGAGGTGTTTTTAGTCCTTGAACAGAGATCGTGAACGTTTAAATGTTTGCGGCAAACATGTTTTCTCTGAGCAGTCAAATTTGAATAATTTTGTGTAAACAACATCTCTCCTCACGTCTCTGTAGATTCTGGACTTTGGTCTGGCGCGACACACGGACGATGAGATGACCGGCTACGTGGCAACGCGCTGGTACCGGGCGCCAGAGATCATGCTCAACTGGATGCACTACAACATGACAGGTAGGCACAGGTCACTGCCATATGACCAGCAGGAACATTACAGCCGACTACAGGTCAATTTCACTGCCCACTGCAATATGACCAGTAGGGACATTACAGTATTGTCGGCTCTAGATCACCTACTCACTACAACATGACCGGTAGAAACACTATTGTTGACTGTAGGTCACCTACACTGCTTGCCCGGTGCCCTCCATGTTGAAATGGCCAGTGTGGGGTGAGAATGATAAGAGGAAAAGTCCCATTGCACCTGGCGCGCACTGCGCCGTGGTGTGTTTTTCTAACATGTTCTTAGATGAGTGCCAGCTGGGGACAGTTTGAGTGAGTATACACACACACACACACACACACATACACAGATGGACACACACACCCAGGCACGCACGCGTTCACACACACAGACACACACAGCTGTACAGTATATGCGGGCCCTCCGACATGTTCTTGGATAAGGTCAAGCAGGGGACAGTCTGAGTGAGTGAGTGTTGGATAACGGGCTCGGTGACTGACAGTCCAAACATTGGTCAAGTCAGGCCGTATAAGAGTTGACAATGCAGTAATACATTATTGAGGAACAAGGAGTCGATAGGGCGGCAAACAGTTAGTCCTACACGGGAAAGACAAGAAAAACAGTGATCAAATTAAGTCAAGTAATAAAGTAAAATGGGATCAATAAATAAAGTTGTAAACAAATAGTAATAATAATAATAATCTGACGCCAGCACCAAATCATTGCTGGAGGATCACCTTAAAAACACCTATATCCAGCCTTCTTTAAAGTGTTGCAGATAAATCCAGCCTTCTTTAAAGTGTTGCAGATAAATCCAGCCTTCTTTAAAGTGTTGCAGATGTTCAGCATGGTCAGTTCAAATCTAAGGATTGTGAAAGGAAAACTACAGCCAACCATGTCTGGAAGATTGTGCTAATTAACTGAAGTGAGTAGGAGAGGATTAAGTGTGTTTGTGTGTGTGTTTTGCAGTTGACATCTGGTCGGTGGGTTGCATCATGGCGGAGCTGCTGACTGGACGAACCCTCTTCCCTGGAACAGACCGTATCCTTCACGCTGCATCTGTTTTCTCTGTGCTGTACTTTGTTTACTCTGTTTTGTTTCCGTTGTTCGTTTTGTTGTCGTCTGAGTGAAAGTAGTGGGTTTGACAGCCCCCTGGTGTGAGCGTCCATGTGCAGCAGTAGGTCTGAATGGCGGCTAGTCTCCGTCATCGCTGTTCCCATATAAGGAGAAGCGGCCGGCCAGCTCTGATCGCAGAACAGGAGCGGATCGTTTGCAAGGCACATAGCAGCCAAAGCAAAAATACAATTAGAAGACGGGGCTCTATTTTCTTTCATTTTTTTCCGAATGTCCACAGTCCATAATCCATCTGTGCCGCTGTCACATGTGGTGTTGCCCATTCCATTGTCCAGAGGAAGTGCATTGTTACTGCATGCGCTCCGTGAACATTCTGCTTCAGTTGCATGTTCAATGGAGCACAGCTGTTCTAAATGATCAGAATCTCCACACAGCTGGTATCATATAAGGCATAAGAAAGGAATCTGATTCCCCGCCTAGCTCTTGCTATCAGATAAAAGCGGAAGCAATTCATCCGAATCTACTCATTGTTTGTTTAAATGTGTTGCACATAGCCTAGAAATCTAGATGCACCCTAGCGGCGGCAAATTAATTTGCTCAGCCTGTACGTCTAGTATCAAACCATAGGGATTTCTATTGGCTGACGCCGTGGACTTCATCCAATCACAGCGCTCTATTTTGTTAGAGAGTCTTAAGGCGGGCTTAACAGGATAACGACAGTCCTGTGACGGTGAACAACAAGGAAGGTGGCTATGGCTAACGAAGAGCGGTTGTTTGAATCGGCGTTGGCGTCAACTTTGGAGGAGTTGGACTTGTGCTTTTCTTTGAAAGTTGAGCAACACAATGCACTTAAGTAATTCCTTTCGAAGAAGGATGTATTTGCCGTTTTGCCGACCGGATACGGATATGGTCGTAGCGCTGGCCTATTGCATGCCTAGGCAGTTTGAAAGACAATTCTCTGCCCGCCCCTTGGATTAAGCGAGGTAAATGGTTCGATTCCAGACTATACATTTCAATGATATAGGATGGGCCGCCAGGCTATGTTGCACATACATTGTGGTCAAAAGTCCATCCCACCATCAGTGTCTGGGGTGAGGTTGTGTAGAGTGCAGGGCAGAGGATATCAAGTGACCATGTGGAGGACTCACTGCAGTCCCAGCTGGCACATGGGCGCCGTCACACACTGGCCCAACTTTAACCTGGATTGCCTCACTGCTGCCCTCTAGGGGTCAGAGGCTGTACTCGCACAGTGCACAGGCAGGCAGGCCGGCCGGTCAGCTGGCCGGTCCTGTTCACCGGCGGCTCCATAGAGAATGACTCGACAGTCTTCTTGGAGTCAGTGTGACTCACTGGGTTAACTGCCTCTGTGGCAGAATGAACTTCACTCACACAAACCTTGCCTGTGGCACTGGTAAACAGGCCCCACTCACACTCTCACACACACATAAGCACCCTTCATACAGAAGCTTTGTTTTTGTTATTGTTGGGAGTTGGTGAGAGCACTATCAGTACTATCACTCTCTTATAAACACTCAGAGGACGGTCTGACCCACAGTTCCAGGAAAGTGTTATATTGATAACATCAGCTGGAGTCTGCCCTCATTCCCTCCCTTAACAGCCACTCTCTGCCTGCTCTCTGTTTATCTGGTGACGTACGTGTGTGTGTAAGAGAGAGAGAGAGACACACAGACACACACACACACACACACTCACACTATCATGATCAGGTAACAGCACACAACTCTGTACAATAACAGTTTGTAGTTTTGCGTGTGAAACCAGCCGTCTGCTGCCATGACCTTTACGGAGACAAACAAAGTCATTCTATCCGTTCTGTCTACGAGCGCAGTGTGTGTGTGGAACGGTGTGTGTGGAACGGTGTGTCTCGCCCATCCATTCACCACATGCATAATGGGGGTGGGCAGGGCAAGAAGCCAACGCCTGCCAAACCAAAAATATTTACGCAGCATGCAAGGATTGCAGAACCGTCAGACATGTGCAAAGCGTTCTATTAGCGGCTTTGATGGCACGCAGGTATTCAGAGAATGTCTACAGCCCTCCTTACACTGAAAGACTTCAAAAGACAAGTAATCGAGTTTTTAAGATTTATGATTTTGCAACGACTAGGGATCTTGCAGGGTCACTGATTACAAGACTGCAACTAGATTCCTTTTACTTATTTTCCATCGTGCACTAGATATCAACAGGAACTCAAACAATAGCCTACTCATATCAATGTCATATTTTCGTGTTCTGCAGCGTTGTTTAATGTGTGACATCCCTAACCGATATAAGAAACAAAATAACAAATGATCATATTCATGGGTTTCATCACATCCCTTGCCACAGATGTATAAAATCAAGCACTTAGATTATGAATGCAGACTGCTTGGTGCTTGATTAATACACCTGTGATAAGGGACCTGATGAAACCCAGGAATAGGCTACAGCTATCGCCTATTTTGCCACTTCCTGTTTGGTGTTGGAGTGAGCTCACTATTGATTTTTACACTGTTCACGTCACTATTTGCATGAGCCACGACTAAAAGACTTGCGATAATATCAACCATGTTTGATATTGTCGTAACAGCAAAACTAGAAAAAGACTGACTCTGACTGACTTAAAACCGCTAAGATTGGCACCTTACACTAAACAATCTAGTTGACGGAAGCGCACCACGACTCCAGTACATGATTTCTGTCCGACTTTGGAAATTTAGTCGCCGACTGTGAAATCACACGAAAATCGTAGAATGTAAGGCCGGCTTTAGTTGAGGGAAGAGATTCGAGAAGAGGAAGAAGAGAGAGCCAGAATGCCTACGGTTTTCCCTGTGGACAAATACTTCCCAGTTTGTTGCATTTGGTTTTGGGATGTTTAGTTGTGTGATGTTTTGCTATCAAATGAATAACTGTTGTGTGTCCAGTTCTGTCGTGGGCCATTAGAAGGGTCCTCTGCTTGGCATGGCTGTGGTACTGGTCCACTGCTTGGCAAAGAGTGTGTGCTGGAAGGCTCGGCACAGCAGTCGCATGCCACATGTCCAGGCTCCTGCCTGTCTGCATCATGTCTCAATAGCGCCCTCTAGTGTCAACTCTCAGCATGTCACTGCTCTTCATCTTAAACCACAGTCATGCCTCAGAGCTGCTCATCCTGAAATGGATCCGCCTGAGATCTGGTCTAGAGTGAACTTGTTATCTGATGTCACCCACGCATGCCTGTTGTCCCATTTTCCTCACTAACACTAATGGCCTATGCAGATTACACGATTTCAGCCCGATTTCGCTATGATTTTGTCGTAGCCGACACATTTTCAGTGTTCGAATATGAAGGGTTGGGAACGACGCCGAAGGAGGAATGCGTCTTGTAATGTGACATATTCAATGATCAGCGATTTATCGTCTGCGATGTTCCACAATTCCACGACCAAAAGTCTAGCATGTTAGAATTTTTGAGGAATCTCCTCAAATCTCCGCAACGAGTAGTCTACGATAGGCTACATGATTTTGTAATGTGGTCAAACTCCCGACCAGGACTCACACAAGAATTTATGGTTCTTCGATCGCCTAGTCTGACATGGTCAATCATAAAAGACCATTGTGGAAGACAAATCGTGTTATCTGCACAATATAAGACCACACCACTAGGTGAGATCTGATCTGGCCTCTTCTCCTGCACCACCCTGCTCCACCCATGCCCTCCTCGTCCTCTGGACCTGGCACACACCCGTACCCTAACTGTCCACTGCTTCAGCTGAGAAGCCGCGTCACACCGTGTGTGTGTCTGTGCATGTGTTCAGGGGAATCTGCCTTGCCTGGAAGATACATGTGGCTGAGCCGGGGGTAAGCGTTCACACTAAAAATCAACACAGATGTAGCCCTGGTCAAATGCAGGGTACGATTTGCTGTCCTCAAATACCCTGGGTGGAGTTTTGACCCTCTGACGGTCCTGGGGAGCCTCCATGCAGCCTTGAGTTTTCCTTTATGTGGTCTGGAAGATATTGACCAGCTGAAGCTTATCATGATGCTGGTGAGGACGCCTTGCTCAGAACTCTTGATGAAAATCTCTTCAGAGTCTGTGAGTGCATGAGACCTGCTTGTGTTTGAGCTGACCAGAGCAGAGCCTGCGTGTGTGTGTGTGTGTGTGTGTGTGTCTGCCCGGACACTACTGCCTGCCCTCTGTCTCACTCTTTGTCTCTCGCTCTCTTCCTCTCTCTGTGTCACTCTGCATCTCTACCTCTTTCTCCCTCTCTCTCTTTCCCTTTCCCTCTCTCTGTCTGTCCATCTCAGGCATGTTGTAATTACTCCTCCTTTCATCTTGTGTAATTATATGAGTGTGCTGTCCTGGAAAAAGTTCTGATGTGTGCACTGGATACATGACTGATGGGGCAAGCGGCTTTCTGACCTCTGAGTGGAGTGAAGCTTTCTCTGATCTTAACTGCTTTCTCATGTAGGCCTCACAAGCCTGTGTGTGTAGTATGCAACACTGCATGTGTGTGTGTGTGTGTGTTTATGTGTGTTTAAGCTCCAATTTCTGCCCTCCATTCTCTCCTCCCCCACACCCCACCCCTCTCTGTTGCCATGGAGACCAATGAGGAGGTGTGTGGTGATGGGACAGTAGAGGTGCTGTGTGTGTGTGTTTGTTTGTTTGTTTGTTCGTGTGTTGTTTGGCCCTTGACTGTGCGTAAGATATAAACCAGCTTCAGCAGATAATGAGGCTGACGGGAACTCCGCCTGCCTCCCTTATAAGCAGGATGCCCAGTCATGAGGTGAGAACCGCCCCCATGACCTCCAGATGACCTTCAAACAACCTACGGATGACCTTTCAGATGACGTGGCTGTATAGGTTGAAGCCATCGGTAGTAAAACTGCATAGCGCCCCCAAAAGCAGAGCACATTTCCATTTTGTCCCCTGTGGGGAAAACGAGAAATTAGACATTTAAAAGTCCAGTCTAGTCCAGTTTGACACCCAGTGAAAGATGCCTAGGAAATAAGTTCTCTGACCTGCTCACCTGACCATCAGTTTGCTGTCCTCCACCTTAAGGTAATATCCACAGGCGGTTTGTGTGAATGGTTCTGATCCACTACCCCCTGAACCCATGACCTCTGCCCTGACCTCTCCCATAGCCTCTGCCCTGTCGGTGAGATGCTCACACAGGTTGACTAATGCAGCCGTGTGCAATGGTAGTCCTAAAACAGTGGCCACGGGACCAACTGAACAGGTCCTGGGTACGAGCACACTTTGAAAGGACTGAGGAGAGAAGCTGTAGCTGTAGAAGAGAGATAGCTGACGCCGGACTTCATTTCAAGTGAATCAGTCCCATTCAATAATAATAATTACCTCCTGTCCTGTCCTGTCTGTGCTGCTTACCTGATCGCTTTGACCTCTGACCTCTCGCCTGACTGCTGTGGTCACGTGGTCACTGTTTGGCCCGTGAGTTATAATCAGCACTGTTGCCTGCTCCGAGCACAAGCTGCCTCCCACTCCTGTCTGGCTGTGTGATCCTGATGAGGAGTCTATCATGCAGTGCTGCATGGAGAGGATAAGGAGGTGTCTGTGTGTGTGGACTTCAGCAGAGTAATGGTGTTTTTGTCTTTTGAATGCAGGCGAGAAACTACATCAACTCACTCCCCCAAATGCCAAAAAGGAACTTTGCAGACGTGTTCATTGGGGCAAACCCAACAGGTAGGTGATTTAAAAGCAGTATGAGCATGAGTTCTTATGCAGAGAATTAGACACTGGGTGGGATTACATGGACTCTTTTATTCTGATTAGAACATTGATTGAATGAAGAATGTATATATATATAAGAGAGAGAGAGAGATAGAGAGAGTAGAGAGAGGAGAGAGAGAGAGAGAGAGAGAGAGAGAGAGAGAGAGAGAGAGAGAGAGAGAGAGAGAGAGAGAGAGAGAGAGAGAGAGAGAGAAGAGAGAGAGAGAGAGAGAGAGAGAGAGAGAGGGGAGAGAGGGGAAGGAGAAAGGGAGAGGAAGAGTATGAGAGAGAGAGAGAGAGAGAGAGAGAGAGAGAGAGAGAGAGAGAGAGAGAGAGAGAGCGTGCAAACACACACATAGTTCTGTTGAGCTTTAAGTGTGTGTGTGTGTGTAAACCTCTGTGTTTGGATCTCTCCACACACACAGCCGTCGACCTGCTGGAGAAGATGCTGGTGCTGGACACGGATAAGCGGATCACGGCGTCTGAGGCCCTGGCCCACCCGTACTTCGCCCAGTACCACGACCCGGACGACGAGCCTGAGGCAGAGCCGTATGACCAGAGCTTTGAGAGCCGCGAGCTGGAGATTGACGAGTGGAAACGTGAGTGTGTCACACACACACACACACTCACACAGACCTGCTGGCATTGCAGAAGTGCCAGTGCTAAAGTAGTCTCTGAACTGGAAATTAAATGTTACGAGAATATTTATGGGTTCTGTAAGCAAAATCTTAACAGGTAAAAAATGTGTTATTAATGTAGCTTTTGTCCATGCGTTGAGTGAGCTTACTATGAGGTGATCAGAGTGACAGGTGATTTGTGCATATGATGGACAATGCCCCCTGCAGGGCTGACGTTTGAGGAATTGGTCAGCTTTGTCCCTCCGCCCCTCGACGAAGACGAGATGGAGTCGTGAGGGAGGGAGAGACGTGACGTCATGCGTGGTCCAGTTCCCTCTCGCCGGCCGCAGAGGACACTGCCCCCCACTGGACCAATCTCCCCACCCCCCCCCCCTCTCCCCCAACAGGAACACAAACAGGAAATGGATGATCTCAAAGTGCCTGTAGCTGAATCGTCAGCTGTGGGTCCCTCCGTAGGTCAAAGGTCAAACAAGGCAATATCTTCGGCTCCTCCCCTTACCTGTTATGAAATGTGGGTTTGAAAACAAACCTCAAAATAGAAACCGCTTCGATCGATATACTGACGCACGGAGGACGCAGAAGACATCTAACGTGAATGCTTTTTCTGAATTAGCAAATACACGGACAGCCATGACAATACAGAACTCGGGAAGGAAATTTTGACATGCAAAGCAAATAAGCAGATGCTATTTGTTGTGCACAGTGTATAGCCTATGCCTGCATAGGTTGGGGTATGAGTTCTCCCAAAAAGAGACTTTTGGAAGCAGCGCTTAAGAATTTTCTCCAGGTTTTCTAGTTTTCCGTCTTCAGTCAGAGCAGAGCTGTGTCTGCCGTCTACTTGCATGTTCCAGTGTTCGAGCCGTGTAAATAAATACCTTAGCAAGCACTCGTGTAAATAAGTTATGACAGACGGCCATCGTTACCAGTCACTCTGCCAAGGAACGTCTCTCCTGCCTCTAGCCTCTCACCGCTCCGACACACACACACACACACGCACACACACACTCTCTTTTGCCCAGTTTGTGTCTTTCTATGACCTCAGTTCTAAAAGAATGTCGGCTCAAATGCCCGCCAGTCAATCAATTTCACAATCAAGAATGTCATCTTTTTATTTGGAATTTGGAGAATGTAGACCATTTCCAGTTTTACTCTAGCAAATTTTAAACATAGCCTGACCATGAGCTGGCTGCTGTCTGTAGTCCAGCCACCCCGCTCTATATCCGTGCTCTAGAACAGGAATGACCTAAGAGAGCCGCATGAGTTGATGATACGAAAGCTACTGACCTTACAGCAGGTGAGCTTAGTCCAGGTTCCGCATGAGTTGATATACAAAAGCTAGTGGCCTTACAGCTGCTGAGTTTAGTCCAGATTCCATTTGACATGATCTACATATCTAATCCTCTGCTGGGGAGAAGCTGTCTGTCCCTCTTAGTTTAACCTCCTCTCAGTGTCCCAGAAGTCTCCAGGTGAATGTGCGTCCCAGTCCACTGGCTAAAGCAAGGCCGCTCTGTCCTCTCCACTCTTCCTGCTCCCTTTCTCTGCAACTTCTTTATTTGTTTTGTTGAATGAAAAGAACGGAGAATATGCAGTTGCATAGGTTGCCCTCTCGACCTATAGGAACTTCTAATCCTGATTTAGAATGGCAAAGTGATTCTTTTTAAAATGTTAATTATTTTATTCTATTTTATTTCATATTTCTGTTTTTGTGTAATCCACATGTTGTTCCGTTTGAAGAAAAGTGTGTGATACCGTTTGTATATTTAGACGAATGGATTTTGTTCCACTGTAGAAACAGCTGTCAGCATGTGTATGAGCCAGTGATCAGACATCTGTGGGGGCCCTCCAACAGAAGCACTCAATACCAGCAGAATCCCCCGTTCCAGATCACCTCAGCCCACAGCAGGTTCCCCACATCCCCTCGTTCTGCACAACAAACACCCCCACACCAGGACTGCCCCCCATAAACACCCCCACACCAGGACTGCCCCCCACTCCAGGACTGCCCCCAACAAACACCCCCACACCAGGACTGCCCCCCACAAACAACCCCCTCTTTTTACATGTGTTTAAGTTTATTCCCAAATGTGGATTCCTCATGGACTGGTATTACGTTGAACCTCTGAGAAGCAATATCGGTATGGAGCTTGGCTCGTTCTCCCTCTGTCCCTCTCTCTCTCTCTGTCCCTCCCTCTTTCTTTCTTTCTCCTCTTTCTCTCTCTTTTTCTCTCTCTCTCTCTCTCTGAGTGTGTGGAATTGTTTTACTGTTTATGGGCACAAGTTTACAGGGCTCCAAAGGGTTCGTATTGAAATTGACGTCACATAATTGGAAGACCTGTCCACATCGTATTTATTACATGGTGAGACAAGCCAGGTCTGCCATATATTAATGTGATATATATATATACAGTGATTCTTTTCTTTTTGTTGCAAAATGAAAGAGCGTCTTGTCCTTGTCTTGTTGTTTTGTGCCCTGTGCACACAAACAATTCTCAGTCTACCAACAACACAGGTAACGCAAAACCACTGCATAAAATTAATAAATAAAGGCAATTATTTTTCAGAATCGTTGTCTTCTCATAAAACATGTTTTGTTTGTCTGTCATTCTGTTTCTAGTCCTTCTGGGGTGTATGATGTGAAAACACAGGTATGCACATGCATTCAGTGCAGCACAGCTGAAAAATGAAACAGCTCTTAGTGTTCGCCCATGACATCCCATAATTTTGGAGAGTACATAGCAGGGCTTTTGTCCAGATTCAGAAGTCATCTCTGGTTCACTCTCCTCTCTTTAGTTCACCCCAGTAGTTTCCAATGGACTTCAGATCAGGGAACCATGGCAGAATGTTGATTTTGTGTTCAGTAAACACTTTTTGTGTTGATTGTGATATCTGTTTTGGAACATTGACCTGCTGGATAATCCAATCATGACCCACTTTTAGTGTCTCTGCTGAGGCGGTCAGATTTTGATTTAAAATGTCCAGGCATTTCAGTTTTAGATTCCATCACCTAATGGGTTTCCCAGGGCTTTTGGAATACAGCTGCATCTTAAAAAAATTAGAATATCATGGAAAAGTTTCCCATAATTTATTTTAAAAAGTGAAACTAAGTGAACGTAAAAACCAGCCCCAGAACCACACAGACTCTCTCCACCATACTTATCACTGGGCATCTTTAGTTAGTCACATGTAATGTACTTACATCATAAGTTTGCTAGGCTTTGCATTTAGTGCCCATCTAAGCAGCTTTACTAGACTGGAGATCACTAATTAGACCAGTGCAGTCGCCTGGAGATTGGACACCATACCTGAGCCTGGAATGACACTACAATTACAGAGCAAACCTGTACATCTTTTACAATTATATGATTTTACAGTTATGTGATCAAGTCATAAACAGGGGTGTAGAACAATATCCTGGGCCCTACGCATAGGCAGTCCTGATGGGGCCCCCATGTCCCACCCTCATCCATATATTCCAGACTTTTTAAGGGCCCTTCCTCCCCTTGGGGCCCTAGTAATCAGTACTGGTTTTACCCTCAGTCCAACACCCCTGGTTGTAGCTGCTATTTAATGAACCCCATGAAGGCTCAGTAAGATCTTGAGGATATTTCGGCCTAGGAAGATAAATTGTGAGCTACACAGTTTAACAGAGAGCTTGGAAATGGAAACAATACTGTTACGAAGGAGATGGAAATGGCTACGACATAGATATATACAGTCTAGGGGCTAGGGCATGTACTTATGAAACCATATGATGACATCACATAAATAGCGCCTTCCCAGAAGGATGAGGCAAAAGAGGGAGATTCAAAACAACCTGGAGACGAACCAGGAAGGTGTAACGAAGGAGAGAGGTTACAGCTGGAACACCACTGAGAAGAAGGCACACAACAGGGACGAGTGGAGATCATACCTGTCAACACTCCCGTTTTTCCCTCGTTTCTCCCGTATTTCAAGGTCATCTCCCAGCACCCTCCCGTTTTGTTATTTCTCCCGGAAAACTCCCGTAATTTGCATGGCCATCAAACATCATTTTAAAATCATTGATCCATTCAGGTTGCCAGATTGTGTATGAAATACACCCTACACATACACGATCACTTACTTTGAATTTCAACCGTTTTGTCATAGGCTAAAACCTGGTCAACCCAAAACCCAAATAAGGAAGCGGGTGCCAACTGCGCAGCCTGAGTCTCGTCGTAAGCAAGCGGGCTAGTTGAATGGCCTACTACAGAACTAGCTGTTGTGAAATTGGGAATTTAATTGATTAACACATCACATAAACTGTTATTGAGTGTTGTTGATACACTGAACTTGTTCCCTCGGAACCAAATCTGACAGCAAGCAGCTTTGGAGTTTTGGAAGTAGGCAGGCAGCTGGTGGATACATAACTGGCATGCGTAAGGTAATGGTAAGGTAAAAGCAACGACCGAAATGCAGTGTTGAAACACGTGTATGAAACGTATTAAATATGCAACCACAGATCCGGTATAAGACCCCCACCCCCGGAAAAAATCTCCCGTTTTTGGAAAGCTAAATGTTGACAGGTATGGTGGGGATCCTAGTCCTTGCCTCATGTGCCATACAGCACAACAAGAAAGAAAGAAAGAAACTAGAAATAATATAGCCTACTGGGGTAACAGGCGTATTATTCATGTCGTCAATTCTGCATTCTGTTCAGTGAGTTTAAAATCAAATTGATTTGGCCACTCCTGAACGCACAGATGTGAACCAGTAGATGGAGCCAATGGTACAGTAATGGCTTTGAGTCTCTGAGAAAACTATCATTTACTGGCATTGATGTGTAGCCTAACTAAAATATTATTGGTGAACCTATTCTGATCTATATATTAGGTCAGAGATTATAGGATCTAATTAACTTATAGCCTAATAAATAAATCAGTATGAAACACAGCTAAAGCTCCAAACTCTAAACAGGCAATGTTTTAAAATGCTATTGTTTTTTGTAAAACATTACAGCACAGTCCCACAAATGAAACTTGATCTACTTCTCAAGTACAATTGACCAAGTCGGGGTGTGACGCTGATATGACCAGTGAGGGAGTTTTGAGTATGCAAGTTATCAGCAGGACGCCTGCGCCGAAGTTGACACTCTGAACCTCAGCGGAAAAACGGGTGAAACATGGAAAGAAAGGGTAAGCGGACAGCTATCTTACAAACAAGAGTAGTGCTACACTGACCACTTATTGCAACTGTGCCGAATAAGACACACATGTCAAACGTTACCGATGCTCAGTGAACATCTGCTCTGACGGAATGACTAGGGCATAGCACTTGGCAAGACAATAGTGAACCATGCTTGGCAGCGAGGTAGCATTTAGCTGCCGAGCTAACGCAGATGTTCATAGGAGCTACATTAGCAAGACTACGCTTAGTTTGCTCCTAAATTCATGCAACTGTCTTGCCCCACAAGTGTAGAACAGTTAATAACTAATGATCTATAATCATATTTGTTACAATAAACTTACTGACATCAATGCTGTGTGCGTGTGTCAATATGTAACCAGATAGCATTTGAATGGCACACATGCAAGTTTACCCATGTATTGTCCAACTTTACTAGCTAGCTCTTGAACGGAGTGACAAAGTAGACACTTTGTCCACGAATTTGCTGTGCTTACTAAATTTAGGACATGGAAAGACTCAAGGTGGGCAGGAAATAATGATATAACGTTACGATATAGGCCCATTGGGTGGTTATGAGCCCAGCCAGCTACCTTGTGGTAGCGCGCTTTTTTTTATCAGCATAATGAACCTGGTGCATTTACTAACCACGTGATCAGGGACTTTTGAGTTATTTTCATAAAATGAATCTCTCAAACGTGTATGAATGAATGAACATCATTGAGAAGCTCTGTACACATTTTGTTTTTAATACCGACAGCTGACAGCAAGTGCCATGGCACTTTGGCATGCGCAGATATGACAGGTGGATAGAAGAAAGTGACCCATACCTGGGTCACCTATCATTAGAATGTAATGTGGGGCAGACTGTTCTAAGTGTCTGACTGTATTCTGTTTCAGTTCTCGCTCTCCAGGCTCGGAAGAAAAGGGCCAAACCCAGAAAGCCTGGTAAAAAGTGAGTAGACATGGCAATGGCACTTTCTTTTTCTGGTTTAACACCGCTGTTAGAACGGGTCCGTATCTGTTACAACGTGGTGGTTTTACAGACAGGCCTTGTTACTGTGTATCGCTCCACAAATAAGCCATTGTTAACGGCATGGAAGCAGCCCGCCTGCTTGTTAGTGAAGTGGTGCGGAAATGAAATTCCTAATGACACACTTTTTAGGAACAGACTAAAAGCCCCTTTTCCCCAGTCCTTGACAGTGGTTGTGCTGCTTAAAACGTTTACAAAGTAGTTACTTATGAATATCCGCTTGTCAATGCCAAAACTATAATCTGTGAAGTTGAAAGTGCCATGTTTTTCTGTTATAAGTGTTATGTATGTTGCTACTTTCTGTCCAAGTATGAAACTGGAACTGGTTTACATAGTATGTTTTATGACAGGGGTGTCCCACTCTCATTACCGGTAGGCAGTGGGTTGGATTTGTTGGAATGAGACTTCGAGGGGCCAGGTATCATTGGTGTCATGGTCATGATCATTTTTCCGCATGGATTTGAGATTGTTGTCAGGGCGTATGAAACCTGCTGCTGGGATGGCGCCCCTGTGTTATACTGTGCAAGATATGCACCGTTGCTGCATATGTTTGCAAGGTGATCAAAAAGTCACTCACCTGTGGGGATAAGTTTGCTTTAGCTCCACCTTGTGGCACCTGTTGGAAACTGTTGTTAGCTATCCACAGCTGACCCTGGGTCAGTGCTCCCTCATCTGCCATGGCTGGCTCCTCCTGCAGAATG
Source organism: Alosa alosa (assembly GCF_017589495.1). Classification (NCBI taxonomy): domain Eukaryota; kingdom Metazoa; phylum Chordata; class Actinopteri; order Clupeiformes; family Clupeidae; genus Alosa; species Alosa alosa. The sequence continues at coordinate 24,896,508 of NC_063198.1, forward strand.
GACACAAAACCAGATATCATCGTCCATCACAATGTTTTACTGTACACATCGTCAAATGCCAATTTAGGGGACATTGCCCAACCCTACGGCCAACCTGATGCCAACAATTAATGAACCTGTCGACTTGAGTAGAGCTTCTTGCCCCCCACCACACACACACACACACACACACACACACATTACAATTACAATTATCTCCTCTCTGAGCAAGTAAGTGATCATCATGCTGTCCATCATCATCATCATGCACCTCGAAGACAAATCTGGCTTGCGTGTGTGTGTTGGGAGGATATTGGGTTATAATCTGCCGAGTGGAGTGGAGAGATTACAGCTGGGGAAGCCCAGCAGAGTGGAGAGGTGCGGCCATAACAGTGTGTGTGTGTGTGTGTGTGTGTGTGTGTGTGTGTGTGTGTGTGTGTGTGTGTGTGTGTGTGTGTGTGTGTGTGTGTGTGTGTAAGGGCTCTGTGTGGAAAACGATCAGGAGCTCAGCTTCACACTCTTACCTGAATCGCACAATGCCACAGAGAGAGAAAAACTACATATCGGAACGTCACATATTACCAACCCATACTGTATGTCCAACCTCTAACGTGTATATGTCACTTAATATTAATTTCTATTCAAACCAAGACGGCGGATTCCTAAAGAAAGGCAAGCACCCACACCATAAGTGTATCTAAATTAGCTATGTACCAAAAATTACATTTTACCGTGACTCGAAGAGCCGTAAACAGTCTTGTAAGGCTGCGTGTACAAATCCGCTTGGAGCTCCAGTGGAATTTTGAATTGCGACGAGAATTCTCGGGCAAACTGTTGATGTGCCGTGGGAATATGCACCCACCAGCCCAGCACTAGATTTTGTTCAAATCTACACACCTATGGCTACTGAAAAATGTAAGGTTAATTTATCAAAATGTTTTAGAATTTTCAAACGAAATGGTTGGTAATTACGATATCAATTCTGGACAACGAGTTGAATCTGCTTTACAAAGGGTGTGCTAGATGCAGACCTCCTATCTTTATAACTAGTAGCCTGAAATATTAATATTTCATTTTGTTTGCATGATTTTGTTCAGTGCCATTCCTGGCACAGCATACTTTGTAGCAGTGGCACTGTGCTTGTGTGTGTGTGTGTGTGCGGCTCTGTAAGGGGTGGGCAGTGCCCACGGGGTCAGCGCTGGCACGCTGTGACTGCGGTCAGAATAAATAGAAGATGAAGAGCTGCCCATCTCCACGCCTCTGACCCCTCACTCAGACTGTCCCAGAGAAGCCCTTACATAAGCCTGCTGTGTGTGTGTGTGTGTGTGTGTGTGTGTTGTGTGTGTGTGTGTGGGAAAGAGACAGACATAGATAGATGAATAGCACACACACAGAGAGAGAGAGAGTGCCGCACATGCATGTTCTCCCACAACAAATGCCCCTTGGCATGCATGAAGAGGCCATTGTGTGGCGCGGCGTGTTTGCTCCATGCGTGTGCCCACCTATCCCATGCCAAACATGTGTGGCATCCTACACAGCAGCCTGAGATTCCTGCTGCCTACTCGTCCTCCTCCCGCTCTCTTTCTTTTCTGCTCTGTCTATCCCTCCCTCCTTCCTTCCCTCCCTCCCCTCTTTCTTTTTATTCTCTCTTTTATTTGTGCTCTCTCTCTCTCCCAGCTCTCTCTTCTTTTCCCCCCCTCTCTTATCTCTTTCCCTCTCTGTCCCCCCTTCTCTCCCCCTCTCTTATCTCTTTCCCTCTCTGTCCCCCTTCTCTCCCCCTCTCCCTTTCCCATTTCTCTTTTCCTTCTCCCCCTCCTCTCCCTCTCCTTCCCTTCCTCCCTCCCCCCCTCCCCCTCTCTCACTCTCCCTCTCCCACTCTCTCACACACTCACTCTCACTCTCCCCTCTCTCTCTCCCTCCCTCCCTCTCTTTCTCTCCCTCTCTCACTCTCACTCTCCCCTCTCTCTCTCCCTCCCTCTCTTTCTCCCCTCTCTCTCTCTCTCCCTCCCTCTCTGCGGCTGAAGTGGCAGTGGTGAGGCGAGCAGGCGGGTATCGATGGAGAGAGTGCGAAAGGAAAGAGAGAGAGAAGTCCAGAGCAAGAGGAAGAGCGTAAGAGAGGGAGAGAGAGAGAGAGAGAGAGAGTGAGCGGTCCAGGTGCAGCAGAGCTGATTGTTGCGGTACGGTTCCGACCCGTCCAGTTCCAGGATGTGGCTGCTGGACTGGATCGTCTCGCTCAACTCCGCGGTGGTGAAGCTCGCCAGCGGCCTGAGGTGCAAGTGAGTGTGTGTCCAGTGGACGCGGGGGGCCGAGGGAGGGAGGGAGGCATGAGGAGAGGGACAGGACCGGGCAGGTTGCCTCTAGTCTCGTCCTGTCCGCTGACTTATTGATGACTTGATTCATTTTTAATCAGCTGCCAGATGCTTGCTTGCATGGACGTCCACTGTGGGTCTGCAGGGTACTGTCGTGTGTGTGTGTGTGTGCGCATGTGTGCACATGCATGCACATGCATGCACATGCACACTGTTGGACAGAGCTGGATGTCCCAGAGGTCTGAGGTTTTTCCTGATGTGTGTGTGTGTGTGAGAGAGATGAGACTTAGTCCGAGTGTACACGGTTCTCTCCTGCGTTCCCCTGCACCTGATGTGTGTGTGTGTGTGTGTGTGAGAGAGAGAGATATTAGATTTTAGTGCGAGGGTACACGGTTCTCTCTCCAGCGTTCCCCTGCACCTGATGTGTGTGTGTGTGTGAGAGAGAGAGAGAGAGAGACAGATATGAGACTTTAGTGCGAGGGTACACGGTTCTCTCTCCAGCGTTCCCCTGCACCTGATGTGTGTGTGTGTGTGAGAGAGAGAGAGACAGATATGAGACTTTAGTGCGAGGGTACACGGTTCTCTCTCCAGCGTTCCCCTGCACCGTGTCAGGCTGTCAGTATTTGTGCTGACTTCAGTTGGCAGCCATCTTGTCCCGTCGGACGGTGGTCTCAGATCACCTACTCACACTGCTGGTGCTGCTGCTGTTTGCAGAGTTTCTGGCAACTCCGTGTGTGTCGCCTCCCGACAGCACTCCTACACCTCTCATTAAGCTATTACACACATACACACACACACGCACGCGCACGCACGCACGCACATACAGGCATGGGTGCAAGAAGTGCATCAAGATGGTTTTGTCTCGGCAGTATTCATACCCCTTTTTTAGCAGGCAGAGGACGTGTGTGTATGTGTGTGTGTGTGTCTGTGTGTGTGTGTGTGTGTGTGTGTGTGTTATGTAAGCAGCCTTATCTACATCTGCAGTGCTGGAGTTTCCACTGCATGATTGCAGAGAGCTTTTGTATTACAGCTTCTGTTTGAGTGAGTGTCTGCGTTTGTTACTGAGGCTGTGTTTTGGGGTTTGTTTGTTTGTGTGTGTGTGTGTGTGTGTGTGTGAGAGCGTGTGTGTGGTATGGCTGCTGTTTTTCTCTAGCATTTTGCTTCAGAGAAAATGTTGCATTTGCTTTCTGGGCTGTGTGTGTGTGTTGCACCTTATTGCAAGTAGCTGAGATTTGTAAGGCAGTTTGCAATTTTGTGTGTGTGTGTGATCCCTCCTGGTACACACACATGACTCTGCTGTGTGTAAGGCCTCTGTTTTGGTGATGCACTGAAGACCATACTGTTGGAAATCACTCTGTTCGAAAGTATTTGCAAAAGACCCAAACTGTGAGCATTTATCTGCATCTGCACAAACACAAAGTCTCAGTGTGCATGTGTGACAATATCGCGTCATAATTGAACTGTAACCTGCTTCTCCAAGTCCTCTGTTCAAACTGCACGGGTCACGGGTAGTTACTGTACATACTGTGTGTGTGTGTGTATTGTATGTGTATGATAGGCCATTGAAGAGGTGGTGAGGTTGACCCACCTACTGATGTCACTGATTTTTATGTTTGTATCGTCATGTTGGTGGGGGAACCCGTATAATATTATAGGTGGTATATACATACAATATATATGTATTCTGTACGTGGAACAAGGTAGTCTACATCAGTGGGAGTGTGTGTGCGTGTGCGTGAGCACGAGAGTAGGAGTTCTCAGCTCTTTGCCAGAATTCAGCCGTGGGCTGAGCCCCTGCGTTGACAGTTTCTAATGACTTCAGACATTTTCCTTGTTTTAATTTCTTTTATAGTGCAGGTACGTCAGTAGTGTAGGTAATCCATGTTTGTGTTTGGGGATCTGAGGAAGGCTGGATTCATAGCCAACCCTGATGTCTCCTTTTAATCAGATTAGTCACGCAAATAGTGTAGAATCAAAGCAATTTTTAGTTGTGTTTTCAATGTGATCACTGTAATCATGTTGCATAAGCTTTCTTCACTTAGAAGTATTAGTAGTATACGTTCATGAAATTGCATTATGTAACAGGTTATGCGAGACAAAGTGTCCTTTCATCTGAATCCAGTCCAGGTATTATCACTGTTACTGCAACCTAGTGTTTGGACTGACACACCTCTCATAAAGACGTCCTGCCTAATACCGTGCACAGCAGCTCAGACACTAGCAGGGCTTAAAAGGTCTCCAGTACTTTGCCACAATTCAGGTGGGGGCCAGGCAGTTTAAAATTAAAATATGATTAGAATGGATATAGAAGAGCCTTGGACATTTCTAATTAACTTTAGGCACAGAAATGTTACTTGCTTTAAGCCCTGCACAAGTGCTAACAAAAGGGCATTCTGGTTAGTGGATACGTAATCATAATAACTTATTGATTGCATTTACCATGTGGATGGACAGGACTGTGTGAACTGTAGTCTGATAGACTTTCACAGTCCCAGACCAGCAGTTGTGAAATGAACATTCTAAAGAATATCTGGGTTTATCGATTTCAACATGGAATTGCCCCCACCAATATGGCGGCCACTTTGGCATGACTTACGTTCGTATGTTTTAGTATAACAGGCTTTGTCTTAGGTTATGACTCTGAGACGGATCGAGGAAGCGACTCGAGAAGCATCTTCTGTCGGAAAGCTCCAACTACAACTGTTAGACTGCACAGTTTTACTGTTCAAGACTTAGCCTGTGTTCTGTTATTCATTGTTTTACCATCTACAATAAATCATCTAATTGCCGATCCTGATCCAGCCGTCAAGCTTTATTGACCATCTTCAATACAGACATTAGAACTAAAACACAACACAACAACCAGATAATCCAACACTAGATAGCGTCAACTGAATAGGAAAGTTTCAGTTACAGACTCTTGAAATGGTTGCTCGAACTTTTTCCGTTGGATAGCCTACATATTGCGCACTTAATAGCCTAATACAGCCTGTCCAAATAGCATTTAGGGATCATTATTTGTGTAGCCTAAAGTGAATCCTTACTTAATATTGATTTGAATTGTTTATTGTAACATATGAACATCACATTATAGCCATCTTGCTGTGCTGTTGGGTGCCAGAACCGAAAAAGTCATCGGTTAAATTTGAAATAAGTAGGCTACAGTTTCCAGTGAGAACGTAGTTGTTCGTTTGACTCACGATAACCCAAACCCATATTACCAATTGTCCCGTTTTTCCAACCTCTTCTTTACATGTATTTCACTTAATATTCATTTCTATACAAACCAAGACGGCGGATTCCTAAAGAAACGCAAGCGCCCACACCATAACTGTATCTAAATTAGCTATGTACCAAAAATTAAATTTTACCGTGACTCGAAGAGCTAAACCAAAGATCATTGATTACTAGCTACTAGTACTTCTACTGTGTAAGGCCCAGCACTTAACTCTGAGCGTGGTAAACAAAAACACACCTATGGCTACTGAAAAATGTGAGGTTCATTTATCAAATGTTATTTTGAAGTATTAAAAAACATTGTTGTTTTAGAATTTTCAAACGAAATGGTTGGTAATTAGCACGTTTGCGATACATCTTTGCCTTGTGACATTGGCGCTGGCTCGGTAAAATGTTGGTTCGGCAAACACAAAACTCATCCCATATGTCATTGTAGGCTTATTGTAAGTCTTGGACATGATCATTTAGGAGCAGTGATGGGCAGTAACGCTTTAGAAGTAATGTAATCCAATTACTTTTTTCAAGTAACGAGTAAAGTAAGGGATTACAATTGCAAAAAACAGTAATTAGATTACTTTTACTTTCCTGCAAACCCGTGATTTTGCCATAGACAGTAAAAAGAATTTGGGATTTTGCCATATGGATTTTGTGAGACTAACTCGTGACAATGATGTAGGCTATAGCTGCTATATAGATGTAAACAACAGACACACGTGTGTTGCAAGACATGGAGTGTGGGAGAGAGTGCGAACATGGAGCATTTAATTCATTGCAGTTCAGACATTACGAAAAAAACATTAACGCCGTACACTCTTCGTGGGAAGAAAAATGTTGTTGTCTACAGCGAAGAATTCCACCTCAAATCTGAGCAAGCACCTAGCAAGCCGGCACAGGAATGTGAAACTCATTGAGACACCCCCAGATCCCGACAAGACGGCTGCAGCAACAGGTGAAAATAGAGGACGTCGCGGGTTCCCTGTAGCCTACTGGCCCGTTATAACATTCTGGCTGCATTCACTGTGATTTGGAAAATGGGCAAACCTATAATGTGGTCTTTGCCTTTTTGTAATGGGGCTGGTGAGAAGTCTTCAATAATTCGTTTCCCTTAAACCAGCGTTTCTCTACTGGGTCGCGGAGACATGCCAGGTGGGGCTAAAAAAAACAGGAGTTTTTTTTAATTTATTTTTATCGATCGTAATGGGCGACTGTGTTATTCATAGGAAGCGCTGGTGTCAAGGCAGCGTGGCGCATGTTTGAATCTGCAAGCACGTTCACTAATGAACATTTCTTGAAGCTGGCCTATCTTTGCGATATACTGTATTTGGAAAGCTCAATGAGTTAAATCTTCAGTTACAAGGCAAAGACAAGCACCTACCTCACCTAGCAGATAAGATTACTGCATTCACCAAAAACTTGAGGTATGGGACAGGCCTCGATCGCAACAGTATGCCTTTGAGAATCTGAGTGAAATCGCTGAAACGTCTGCGGGGGAGCCACTCTTGTGATCCCATGTATTAAACAGTAGGCTTACATCACATCCCTGCAAAGTTTATTTCAAAAATATTTCCCAACCAGCAGTGCTCAGTAAGACTGGATTATGGATCCATTTAATGCAGCATGTTGGTATTTCAAAGTCAAAGTCAAAGTCAGCTTTATTGTCAATTTCTTTCATTTCATTGAATATTTTGTACAATGCTGTAAAATATTGGCCTATGCTTCCTAATATGTTGCTGGAAAACAGAAATATGTGTGTTTAATTTACAATGGCACATTATGTATTTCTTTATTATTATATCTGCAGCACCAGCTGATTTTAACTCTGCTGAAGAGGATATATTTAGAACTTCATTATTTCATTTACAAACATTTGACAATTTTAAGCTTGACCTACCACTTTCTTAGAGCGATGAGGGACAGGTGGGGCTCGAAAAGGCCCCTTGATCAAAGTGGGGGAATGAAAGAAAAAGTTTGAGAACCACTGCCTTAAACTAAGCATTTACATGAAGCACAGTAGCCTATGCGATTGAAACACATTCCACTCAGATAGGTGCTACCAGGCTCATATAGGCTATCACTTTTTAACTGCAAACAGAAAATGTCTAGCTAGCTGTTTATACCAACTTAATATCATGACTATTGCTAATATAGTGCCAAATGTGGAGTTTGTGGACATATTTGAATGGAGCTGATCATTATGAGAGTTGTGTAGATGCTCTTAAAGTGACAGCGCACCATTTATAAATGAGTTAAACTGAATCAAATTAGCAGTATTTCTTAAGAAATATTTTAAACTAACAGTTCTGCTTTGGGCACCAAAATAGCCAGCAGCGGCACTGCACACACACAGTTCAAACACACACTCTTCTTGACATTAGAACAGCCTAAATGTGGCATGCAACATAATTTTCTGTTTTTTGGTAAATGCATTACTCCTCTCTGCACTGCAACTGTTAAAAGATGTAAATGTTAATAGAGACTTTGGTTGTAATATTTTTTTGCTGTATTTTATTTACATCTATTGAATGAAGGAATATACACACCAAAAGTTAAGATTGAAACTAATAAAACCAAGTTTTATTCAATCGTATTCAGGTTGTGTATAGCTAGTGTGTTTTGTAAAGTAACTAAGTAAAGTAATTAGTAAATAACTACTTTGGAAAATAAGTAATCAGTAAAGTAACTAGATTACTTTCTTGGATAAGTAATCAGTAACTAATTCCTTTTTCCAAGTAACTTGACCAACACTGTTTAGGAGATAGTTATATGCATTCAATGATTTATATACCCTCAGCTTCTCCTTACTGTAGACACTCGGTTTTTCAATAATGTCCAGCCATTCAACTGTTGGCAAACCTGTCACTCTTCTTTCCAATCACTGACTGTATTGGGTCTGTCAGGATGGTCCCATCTGATAATGTAGCCTTAGTTTTTTCAAATAATCCTCCCGATCACGTACACTGAGTGTATGTACATATTGTGTTATATCGTTAGATTTTAGATTACTGTCTGATTTTAGCCGCCTCACTAGTACTATTCAAAAGCCGCCTCACTATCCAAACGATTGTTTCTGCCTCCAGTGACGTCACACCCACCCGAATGTTTATGTTTTCACCGCCGTTGCGAAGGGGTCTATAGAGTCTATGGAAGGGTTAAAAACAAAGAATCTTTGGTTAAAAGACTAAAGGCAACAATCCAACTGCTAACTGTGTGATTCAAAGTGTCCCAGGCGGGTTGGCGTTGGGGTTTATCTGGGCTCTCTGAAGGGCCAGCGCAGATTAGACCGGCCCCTCTTCTGCTCCTCACAACACGTGAGTTAGAGACAGACACACACACACAGAATCACACACACACACACACACACACACACACTCTCTCCCTCCATGTTGCTCTCCCCTGCCCTGTATTTTTGTCTCCACGTCTGTTTAGGGGTGTGTGTGTGTGTGTGTGTTTGTGTTCAGAATGAGCCTCATAGTATGTTCACTCCTTTGCCACCTCATCTGCAGAGATAGTTAGCTGTGTTGGGCAGACAAAAATAGCCCCTGCCCCCCCTCCTGAGTCAGTGTTTGGGGGCTAACTGATGTGTGTAAATCGGACGGGTTTGGGCATCTCCGGTCCCGCATGACTGTGAGCATATCATTCCCTCCCACACACACACACACACACACACACACACACACACAGTGCTCAGTGTGGTCTAGCCTGTGTTTGTCTGCATGGAAATGGACTGCACTGGGCTAATTTTAGCTGCGTGCAATGTCTCAATGCAGAAGTGTGTGTGTCTTTCATGCTGAAACTGATCCCCAAGCCCGGGGACTGATCTCCAAGCCTGGGGTCCTCTCAGCTCAGCGCTGTGCTGTGGAGCAGTCAGTGGATTTGGTTTAGTTTGGAGGAGGATTATCTGCACACTGGCGTTTCTGATGCATGTACATATATATACATACATACATACATAGTATACAACTCTCCTACAGCCTGCCATGTGTGTCTATATAGGCATACATATGAGTTTTCTTACAGGATGCTTATTTCTTTTCTTAATGATGGAATGCATTTGCTATATATTTACACATCAGAAAACAACATGCTAATAAGCAATCAGAAAACAACATGCTAATAAGCAATCAGAAAACAAAATGCTAATAAGCATTGCAGATATTGCATAACATTCACACACCCATGGCAATGCCCTTTTGTTGTAGGCATTTCTGGTTACCTCAAACCTGCAAGAAGTTTCAAATTCAGTTCACACCCACGGTGACGTTTCGTCTCGGTCCCTGAAGGTCGTCAGTGTTAGACATGAAAGTGGCAGTGCAGACTGCTAAAGCCGGTTCTGTAGAAAGTAAACTGGGTCAGACGACGAGGCGCATAGTGAAGGCGTCCGTGCTGAAGCATCTTCGCCTGGTCATTTACCCTGCAGAGAGAATGCCAGAACCTGATATATTTATTTTGTATCTTGTTAGCAACTGCATTGCAGGTGCCTCTTTTAAACCATTCTCTATGAGTGGGTGAATGTACTGCTTTTTGTCAATAGAGGACATTGTATCAGTATATCCGAGATCTCACCGTCTCTCACCTTGTCTCTCTCTCTCTCCCGTCTCTCTTTCTCACCCTGTCTCTCTCTCTCTCTCACCCTGTCTTTCTCTCTCTCTCTCTCTCTCCCCGTCTCTCTCTTGTTTGTGTGGTGTTGGCTTTGTATCAGACGTGTCATGAATCCATGGTTTGAGGAATGATTCAATAAATATTTCTCTCTCTCCCCTCTCCCACTACCCCCCCCCCTCTTTCTCCTTCTTTCTCTCTCTCTGTCTCTCCATGTCCATCCCTCTGTAATTAAGAGTGGCTAATTTATCTGTGTGTGTGTGTGTGCACACATGGCCCGTGTGGGGTTATGGTGTTTTACCTGGTGTCTCTTTGGGACAGAACACACATGGATGGATTGTGTTGTAAGTGCTCATGCAGCAAGATGGAGCTCTGTCTATAAGGGGTATGGTGTGTCGAGCAAACTGGGGTGTCTGTGTGTGTGTGTGTGTGTGTGTGTGAGAGAGAGTGTGAGAGTGAGTGTGAGCGTCCCCTCATTAGATTAGATATTGTCATTGTACAAGTACAAATACAACGAAATGCAGTGAAATCTCATGGAGTATAAATCTCAGTTACAGGATGCTCACAGCATGACACACACACACACACTTATGGACATATTCTCACATATTACAGACATATTCATAAGATGCATATTCACATTTACTCATGTGCATGCCATACACACATGTGTACACACACACACACACGGACACAGGCCGATGCAGATTATTGAAAAATGGCAAAAATCTATCTGATAAATGGACCTTTAGTAGTGGAGTGTTCCACTGTTTGGAACATCAGAATGTGTTCCTACAAAGACAGAAGTTAAGTGGTCATGCTCCTGTAATTGATAGCAACACATTAACACATTTACCAAGGGGTTTTAATTAGACTTGTTTGGGTTGGTTTGCTTCATGACATCACTTGTGCCCCCAATCCCCACACACACGGAAGTTTAGAGACAGGTGGCCTGCACTACAAAAAGTGCACCGAATTCAACACAAATGACTCAATACACTTGAGGAGTGGGGTATGAGTCCTTTCTTTCCAGATATCCTAGGGATTTCTCACCAGAGTATCGCTTCACAGTATCGGTGCATCGTGGATATTTATGGCAGGTATCGTATCGAAATCATAATTTTGCTATCGTGACAACACTATTAGGGTCATAAATGGAATAGAACAGTAATGTGCGCCCAATGAGTCTCTTGCCCAGAAGGGCTAGTCTCATTTTTCCCTATAGGGATACACACACACTCACACACTTACGCATTCTCACACACACACACACACACACACACACACACACACACACACACACCACTCCTCAATATTCTCATTCCTCACACACACACACAGATGCATGTGCATGCACACACACACACACAAAAGGCAACACCCGCCCATCCAGGCACACAGATGTATATTTGCATTGTTGCTATGTAAAGTGTATTGAGGACGTTTGTTGCAACATCTTAATCCAAATACAGACAGACAGGCAAACAAAGACTCACATTTTTCATTTTTTTTTATGGTCAAACCGAGATGCTGCATATTGAAGTTCTGAGTGTGCCACGACACTTCTAATCTCAAGTCTTCATTTACTATCGTGAGCCCCTCACAAGGTGTGCGTTCACCATCATCAAACAAACCGAGATGCTGCACACACACATCATTTTGTGGTCAACCGACTGACAAGACGTTGATCTGATGATATTAATATTGACATAATCAATAATACTGACACACACACAGATGAATGCAATAATGCATGGAGCCTGTGTGGTGAATCCAGAATGTGACAGACACAATAACCTAAGGGGATACAGATGTGAATGCAGAAGCTTGAGTGGAGTGTGTGTGTGTGAATCCAGTGTGTGTGTGTGTGCGTGTGTACATACCCATGTGGGGTGTGTGGTGTGTGTAATGAGTGTGTGTGTGGGAGTTTGTGTGTGTGTGTGTGTGTGTGTGTGTGTGTGTGTGTGTGTGTGTGTGTGTGTGTGTGTTTGTTTGTTTATGGTGTGTGTGTGTGCTGGCTGGCATGCGGAGAGGAAGCTCTAATGAGCGGATCAGCAGCTCTATGATCCTCAGCCCTCCTCAGGGCAGGTGGACACCAGCACCAGCCTCAGGAGAGAGGGAGAGAGAGAGAGAGGGAGAGAGGAGAGAGAGAGAGAGAGAGAGAGAGAGAGAGAGAGAGAGAGAGAGAGAGAGAGAGAGAGAGAGAGAGAGAGAGAGAGAGAGAGAGAGAGAGAGAGAGAGAGAGAGAGAGAGAATTAGAGAGAGAATTAGAGAGAAGAGGGAGAGGAAAGAAAGAGGAGAGCGAGAAGGAAAAAGGTGAGAGGAAGAAGGAGAATCGGAGAAAGAAAGCAGAATAAAAAAGGTGAGAGAGAGAGGGAGAATGGAGAGAGCGAGAGAATGGAGAGAGAGAGCGAGAGAATGCAATGGAGAGAGAGAGAGAGAGAAAATGGAGAGAGGAAAATAGCAAAGGGCGACCAAGAGAGAGAAAAGGGAAGAGCAGGAGCGCAGAGAGAGAGAGAGGAAAGGATGTAGAGAAAAGGAAGGAAAGATGGAGGGAAAAGAGAAGGATCAGGAGCAAAAGGGGGGAAGAGAAAGAGATGTGCAGAGGGAAAAGAGGAAGAGAGATGGATTGAAATATAGAGGTGGGAGAGAGTGGGAAAAGAAAGAGGAGAAGAATAGAGAGAGAAAGGGAAGAATAGAGAGAGAGAATAGAGTGAGAAAGGGAAGAATAGAGAGAGAGAATAGAGTGAGAAAGGGATGAGAGCTGAGAATGACGGAGAAGAAAATGCAATGAAGGAGAGAAATGAAAGAGAGGTGGAAAAGAAGTGTGGAGGAGGAGAGGGAGACGGAGAAATAGGAAGGGTTAGATGAAATGACAAGATGGGGAGAGAGAAAAGAGAGAGATAGAGAGATGGAGAGATGTTTTGAAGGAGGAGGATGCTGTGTGATTCACCTGCAATGCAGTTCTACACTGCCTCGGCCAATCACAGCACAGCACTGGAGAGAGTGGGTGGAGCTTCTGCCTGACATCCACGGAGGGGAGCTCTGATTGAGCAAGTAAGGGAGATGGAGAGAGAGAGTTAGAGGGGGGAGAGAGAGAGAGATGGAGGGAGGGAGGGAGATGGAGGGAGAGAGGAGTGCAGGAGAGCGCGACTGCGAATGAACGAGCACAGAGGAGGGAGTGAGAGCGAGAGCAGGAGCACTGGATCCTCCGCACTCTTCCACTCTGTGTGTCTGGAGTCTCTCTCTCTCACACACACACACACACTCACACACACACACACACACACACACACACACACCCTGGTGTGGACCCCCCCACTCTGAGCCTGTGGGCTGTGTGTGGTGGGGCGCTAGTTCATGGCTCTCTCCCCCTACCCTCCCTCATCGCCAGAACTCATGGGCATCCGAGCATCCTGCAGGTAAGCTCCCCTGTGTGTGTGTGTGTGTGTGTGTGTGTGTGTGTGTGTAAGAGAGAGGGAGACAGACTGTGACTGTGTGCGGAGCTGCATATGGATTTGTGCATGTTAAGAATGCATGTTGTCCTTGTTTGTATACATGTATGTATGAACGTGTGCATGTGTGTGTGTGTGTGTGTGTGATGCCCTGTCTGTATTTATCAGGTGGGTCTGAGCGCCGTGTGTGTGTGTGTGTGTGTGTAGAGTTTTGCAGTGGAGCCTCTGAACCGCTGGGTTCTGTTTAGGAGGTGGGGTTCGGTTCCTTCGTCTGGAACTGGTGCTGGAGTTGGAGCGGGATTCAGCCTGGGGAAGTGGGGGGTGTTTGGGGAGGCATGAGAAGGGCCATGAGAATGGGGGCGCTGGGGCATTAGGGAGATGGAGGTAGGGGTGGCTGGGGTATTAGGGAGATGGAGGTAGGGGTGGCTGGGGTATTGGGGAGATGGAGGTAGGGGTGGCTGGGGTATTGGGGAGACAGAGGTAGGGGTGGCTGGGGTATTGGGGAGACGCAGCATTGGCTGGGGCACTGGGACGGTCGTGGGTTAGGGAGAGCGGCTTCTTGGGGGGGGGGAGTAGAATGTGGTGGAGGGTAACTTCTTTCTGTCTGTGCCCCCTGTCTTTTTGTTGGTGTATGGCCTGAAAGATGGAGGGGGGAGGGTGGTTCTGGTCTAATGCCCCTGTCCATCACACATAGTACCAGTCTGGTTGGAGGAGAGACGGGGTGGACCGGGCCATCACAAACTGATTGGACCATCTGAGAGAGATTAGATGGAGTATGGAGTGTGTGTGTGTGTGACAGAGAGAGACAGAGAGAAAGCGAGAGAGACGTGTGTGTGTGTGTGTGTGTGTGTGTGTGTGTGTGTTCATGATCGAGTGAGAGAGAGGGGTGAGAGTGCCTTTTATTGTGTTGGAAGAGAAGGGGGGAGAATAAAGACTTTAAGAAAGCATTGGGTGCCTCAGAGACAGACAGCTTCTTAGAGATGCCAGGAGAGAGAGAGCGACAGAGCGGATGAATGAATGCAGTGTGGAGGAGTGTGTGTGTGTGTGAAAGAGAGAGACAGAGAGAGAGAGAGAATTTAGCAGCAGGTGCCCTTGCTCAGTGTGTGTGTGTGTTATGTCATCTGTCTTGAGTGCGTATTCCCCTGTTGGTTGTTCATCAGACTCAGCTGACTCTCTCTAGACAGTCTAGGCTGACTCTCAAGAAAATCACATTCAGTGCCTCAGAATAGCTGTGTGAGTGTGTGTGTGTGTGTGTGTGAGAGGTGGTGGTGGTGGTGGTGGTGGATGTATTTCTTTGTGTAAGCCGAGTGTATGTTTGTTTGTATTCATTGTGCGTTTTTGTGTGTGTGTCAAAGTGAGAAAAAAACAAGTGCGTGTGTGTGTATAACATGTTTGTGAAAAAGACTGAGATGCAGAGAAAGATGGTGTGTGTGTGTACTGTATGTGTGTTTGAGAGAGAAAGAGAGAGAGAGAGAGAGAGAGAGAAGTGAAAGCAAGGATGTCCTGCTTTTAAACTCCCAGAGGTTAGTTCTAGTCAGCGCGTTGCTGCAGAACCCCTACCCCACACACACACACACACACACACACACACATACACACATACACACACATACGCCACAGGAGAAGGTGTGGCTGTAGGTACTGGTATGGACTTCTGGGTGGAAAGATGCATTTTGGGAGATGGAGGTCTTGGTGATGTAGCTTTTGAGATGCTTTTGCAGTCTGAATTAGCGGAGTTGAACTCCAGCCACTGAATCAGGTGAATTGATTTCTGACTGAATCGATGGAGTTGAACTTTGGACTGAATGGACTGAGTTGAACTTTCGTTTAATTGAACAGCAGATGAGTGGACGTTAACTATGAGATGCCTGAAGTTTGTGCGTGTGTGCGTCTCCCAGAATTGGAGTTGTCAAATGTGTGTTTATGTGTTTATGGGAAGGGGATGTGTATATATTGGGCTACCAAAGAATCATATTGGAGGTGTGTGTGTGTGTGTTTGTGTATGTGTGTAGGGAAGTGAGGGAAACTAGGTGGGGGGGGTGTGTTATGTTATGTGTTATGTGTGAGGCTGTGTATATCCTGCATGGAATGTAATGATGTGTGTGAAAAAGACTCTATACTATACTGTACGCTAGAGGTGCATTGGTGACTGCATTTGTGATATTTAACCCTGTCACACTCTGCACTGTCTCATTGGTCTCCTGCTGGCATTCTGCAGAGGCTCTGGACATGCTCAACACTTAATGTCCAGCTCCTCTACACACACTCTCTTTCTTCTCTCTCTCTCTCTCTCTCTCTCTCTCTCTCTCTCTCTCTCCCCCTCCCCTTTCTAGTCTTCCTCTTCCTCTTTCTCAGTTCAATTCAAATGCTCTATTGGCATGATAAATTATATGTTGTATTGCCAAAGCATTCACATTCCATCCATCACTCCATCTCTTCTCTCCATCTCTCTCTGTCTCTCTCTCTTTTCCACGTCTCTGGTGTTGTAGCGCTAATCTGTGTTATTGGCTCGAGGTTTTCCTCCTCAGTGTTACCAAAGCAGACACATCAGCACCGAGAAGAGAATGTGAGAGAATGAAGGCAAGGCTGCTGGAGTTAGATAACACTCACTCCTGTTCTCCATTTTTCTTTCTCCTTCTTCCTATCTGTAATGTCGCTGTCATTTGCTTTTCAGATTGTTGTGTGTCTCTGTATGTCTGTGTATGCGTACATGTATGTTTGTGTGTGCTGTGTGTGTGTGTGTGTGTGTGTGTGTGTGTGTGTGTGTGTGTGTGTGTGTGTGCTCAGTCTCAGCAGTGACTGGTTGCTAAGGATGTCCATTTGAAAAAGAAACCTCCCACACACAAGCTCTGACCTGCAGCGCAGCACAGAGAAAAAGAGGGAGCAGGAGAGAGGGAAAAGAAAGAGAGGAGAGACGGAGTGGAGGGGGAATGGAGGAAGAAGGGAGAGAAACAGATGACAAGTGCTTACCTGCAGAGGGATGAGTCAGAATGGAGAGACACAGAAAAAGAGTGGACGAGTGACCAAGGTATTCTGGGTTGAGTTCAAACTAGACAAATGTTGCAAATATGTTTGATTCAACACAATCAGTGGTGCCTGGAACGCTTTGTTGCTTGTGCAAGCACAGCTGAGGTCATTGTTTGCTTTCTTTTCAAAAGGTTTTCTGTATCTATTTTTAATTTCCTTCAGATGGACACACAGTGGACACTGCCCCTCTCTCTCTGCACACATGTCCACACTGATAGGAAAGCACCTCTGCCTCTTTAATATGGCATGCTCTATATGTGGTCCATGCACCTCTGCCTCTTTAATATGGCAGGCTCTAAGTTATACTCTATATACTACCTCAAAAGCTTGTTGCATGTTGTTGTGCAACTGGAATCTGTAGCAAACTAGTGCAGAGCGTTTTTATTTTGAATTTCCCCAGGTGAAGAAAGAAGGGAAGATGGAGGAAGGAGAGGAAGATGGATAGTGAGAGTGGAGGGATGGAGGGAGGGAGGGGAATGACCACACTGTAGACCAGTGGTCTCCAAACCACGTGCACGCTGGACCAAGCTATGAGGCTTCCCCAGCGAGCTTCTAAAAAATAGCCAACAGGGCATTCTGCAGATCAGCCTAAAAACACGCTCCGTTGTGAAGTTTTCAATAGATATTTAAGTCTAGACCAGAACCATTTTAAAGATTGAATGGGAAAACGGATTTGGAGCCAAAGGCTAAAATTTAACGCGAAGCTACAATTTGTAAGGTATCACCAATATCAATTTAATGTTACAGATGTATGGCTACATACATTCTTAAACAACAACGGAAGCGGAGTAGCCTAGAAATCTAGACGCACCCTACGGCGGCAAATTAATTTGCTCAGCCTGTACGCCTAGTAGCAAACCATAGGAATTTCTATTGGCTAACACCGTGGATGTTATCCAATCACAGCTCTATTTTGTTAGAGAGTCTTAAGGCGGGCTTAACAGGATAACGACAGTCCTGTGACGGGTAAACAACAAGGGAAGGTGGCTATGGCTAACTTAAGAGCGGTTGTTTGAATTGGCGCTATGCGTTGTGCTTTTCTTTGAAAGTTGAGCAACACAATGCACTTAAGTCATTCCTTTTCAAGAAGGATGTATTTGCCGCTTTTGCCAATCGGATAACGATATGGTCGTAGCTGGCCTATTGCATGCCTAGGCAGTTTGAAAGACAATTCTCTGCCGCCCCTTGGATTGCGAGGTGAATGGCTCGATTCCAGACTATACATTTCAATGATATAGGATGGGCCGCCAGGCTATAGACAGTAAAGGGAAAAAAACTTGCTCGTCTGGTGTAGCCAATGGAAGCATGTCTTTGCAAATGTTCTGTGGCCATTCTATGTTTGTCAAACACGGCTCTTGCATGATTGTTCAAGGACGGAAAAACAATTGTTTTAGCTCACAGGCCTTTTCCTCCTCCAGTGGCTACTGCCGTATAATAGCTTGACAATTTTGTGGCATGCTTGACTAAGCAGGACTGTGCATTACCTTTTTTGCCAGATCATGGAGAGATTTCAGGTGTGCAATAACTTTAAAAGGAGTCTTCATATGTTAGGGTGGTGTGGGTGAATACGATTGAAATATGTAGTGTTGCATGTTGATATTATATAAGTATTGAAGAATCAAATGAAAATACAGTTGCTTAATATATAAAGACTTATAGGCCTGAACAGAATATTGATAAATTTAAAAGTAAAAAATCACATAGGCCTATTATTTAGGAGGACTACCCCCCAAAAAAAGGGGTGAGGGTCTGTTTGTTTCAAATGAGTAGCCCTCCATATGATTTTGGGTCTTCAGGTAGCCCTCATTACCAAAAAGGTTGGAGACCCCTGCTGTAGACAGAATAAGATGGAGAGAAGAGAGGAAGATGGATAGTTAGAGTGGAGAGAGGGATGGATAGAGAGATGGAGTAAGGGAAGGAGGGATGGATGGATGGAATGAGGGAGGGCTGGATAGATGGAGTGAGGGAGGGATGGGAATGGCCATACTGCAGACATAATAAGTAATGATTAAGTCAGAGAGAGAGAGAGAGAGAGAGAGAGAGAGAGAGATTTTAGAGAGATAGGAACAGGAAGATCAGAAGAAGAGAAGGAGATGCACAGATGGAGAGAGAGGGATGGAGAGACAGAAAGCTTTTATAGGTGGAATTAAAAGAGGAATTAAAAGCGTGGCTGAGCAATTCCATTCAATTCAATCAAATGTATTTGTCCCTGAAGGGCAATCACAAAGAAAGCAGACTGGAGCAAACCTACGTCGGTGTATTAGCTGATATATACTGATTTGACTGATCTTGGCCATCAGCAAATTAGTATGACATTTATCCATGACTGAGGCTGATGTTTATCTGTTTTGTTGCATCAAGTCTGCAGTAGTTGTTATTCGTGGACTTGGGCATTCAGAGATGCCTGAGATTCAGAGACCATTTTTGTTTCCTAAACAAAAATGAAGTAAACAAACAAACAAATATCGGTATCAGCATCAGTTATCCACCAAATTGTTATTTTAAACATTGGTATCGGTATTCATTCAAAATTTCACTATCAGTGCATGCCTAAAGCAGACATATGGCCTGCCACCTGCTACCTTTTTATTCAAGCTAGTCAGTGCTAACAGTCTAGACATTTCTCAACAATGTAATAATGTAGCAAAGTAACCCTGTCTGGAGATTACTGAGGGTAAGCCATCATTATTTTCAGTCTTTTTCCTTTGACTTCTGTCATTTCTGTCAATAAACCTGCAGGTCTTTTCCTCTTTATTGACCAACAGAGGCTCATAATTGTCCTAGACGAGCGTATTGAAAAGCTTTGAGGACCCGAGAGCGCTTCACAGATGTCTCTGGTCACATTGATCAGGGCTCTGTCTGAAAGGAGTCCTCAGCCTCGTCTGAAAAGGTTTTTTTTACTTTTGCAAGCCCAGGGCTCCCTTGGAAAAAGAAAAATGTAAAATCTCAATGGGACTCACCTGGTAAGATAAAGGATAAATAAAATAAAAATAGAATAAGGTTATAGGTTATGGCTCAGCTGTTTGTTTGTTTGTTTCCCTGGAGGCCGATGCTGCTGCTCATATCTGGGGAGAATGTTGTTTTCGGAAGACTAATAACAGCAGTGTGTTAAGTATAATCTGATGCCATGGTGAATAACAACGTGTGTTAAGTGTGATCTGATGGCATGGTGAATAACAGCGGTGTGTTATGTGATCTGATGCCATGGTAAATAACAGCAGTGTGTTAAGAGAGAGAGAGAGAGAGAGAGAGAGAGAGAGAGAGAGAGAGAGAGAGAGAGAGAGAGAGAGAGAGAGAGAGAGAGAGAGAGAGAGAGAGAGAGAGAGAGAGAGAGAGAGAGAGAGAGAGAGAGAGAGAGAGAGAGAGAGAGAGAGAGAGAGAGAGAGAGAGAGAGAGAGAGAGAGAGAGAGAGAGAGAGAGAGAGAGAGAGAGAGAGAGAGAGAGAGAGAGAGAGAGAGAGAGAGAGAGAGAGAGAGAGAGAGAGAGAGAGAGAGAGAGAGAGAGAGAGAGAGAGAGAGAGAGAGAGAGAGAGAGAGAGAGAGAGAGAGAGAGAGAGAGAGAGAGAGAGAGAGAGAGAGAGAGAGAGAGAGAGAGAGAGAGAGAGAGAGAGAGAGAGAGAGAGAGAGAGAGAGAGAGAGAGAGAGAGAGAGAGAGAGAGAGAGAGAGAGAGAGAGAGAGAGAGAGAGAGAGAGAGAGAGAGAGAGAGAGAGAGAGAGAGAGAGAGAGAGAGAGAGAGAGAGAGAGAGAGAGAGAGAGAGAGAGAGAGAGAGAGAGAGAGAGAGAGAGAGAGAGAGAGAGAGAGAGAGAGAGAGAGAGAGAGAGAGAGAGAGAGAGAGAGAGAGAGAGAGAGAGAGAGAGAGAGAGAGAGAGAGAGAGAGAGAGAGAGAGAGAGAGAGAGAGAGAGAGAGAGAGAGAGAGAGAGAGAGAGAGAGAGAGAGAGAGAGAGAGAGAGAGAGAGAGAGAGAGAGAGAGAGAGAGAGAGAGAGAGAGAGAGAGAGAGAGAGAGAGAGAGAGAGAGAGAGAGAGAGAGAGAGAGAGAGAGAGAGAGAGAGAGAGAGAGAGAGAGAGAGAGAGAGAGAGAGAGAGAGAGAGAGAGAGAGAGAGAGAGAGAGAGAGAGAGAGAGAGAGAGAGAGAGAGAGAGAGAGAGAGAGAGAGAGAGAGAGAGAGAGAGAGAGAGAGAGAGAGAGAGAGAGAGAGAGAGAGAGAGAGAGAGAGAGAGAGAGAGAGCGTTATGCGATCTGATGCCATGGTGAATAACAGCGGTGTGTTATGGTGAATAAAATGTGATCTGATGCCATGGTAAATAACAGCGGTGTGTTAAGTGTGATCTGATGCGATGGTGAATAACAGCAGTGTGTTAAGTGTGATCTGATGCGATGGTGAATAACAGCGGTGTGTTAAGTGTGATCTGATGCGATGGGAGGCTGTCTGTGTCTGCCATGATGGCTGCCATCTCGTGTCGAGTTTCAGAGACGGAACACTCTCTCCGACCCCTCAGACCGTCGTCCCTCTGCACCTCCATCATCATAATTCATCTCTCCATCATTCTCCCCTCCTTCATATCTGTCTCCGTCCTTCCCTCTCTCCATCCCTCTCCCTCTCCATCCCTCCATCTCTCCGTCCCTCTCTCTCTCTCCCTCCTCCTCTCTTCAGTGCCTGGCCTGGTCTCTGATGAGAGTCCATGAGGGAGCACGCTGCTCTTATGCGGCCCTGTGAAATTGGCTCGTAAATTGAGCTTTTACACAGCAGCCAGGTACCCACTGAACATGCCAATGACCCCACTTAATGGCCTCAATATCTCCCCACCTCTCACATCCTTCATCTTGCCACCTCTCCTTTTTCCTCCTCTTATTCTCCTCTCCTCTCTCTCTCTCTCCCCTTATGATTAATAAACTGTTACTGATCACACGGATGACTCCACTTAATGGCGCCGTCAGCTACCTCCACCCCCCCACTGCTCTCTCCTCTCCTCCATCGGTCCTTCTCTCATCCATCCCCCTTTCCTCTCCTCCTCTGCTTATTACTGAACTGGGGAACATGCTTAAGGGACACCAGGCAAGCCTGATGCTTTTCTCTACTAAACTCCCCCTGGCCGGGTCTGAAGCTCTTTTCTTTTCTTTGCATCTTCCATCAAGGTTTTCGCTGCTTCTTCACTGGCTCTTGCCATTACACACATGTTTGCAACAACGCGTTTGGATAGCCTGCCTCTGTGCTGTGGATGCAGGATGTAAACTGATCCTGCTTCGGGTCGGCAGTGGGTACGATACACTGAACTTGCAAGCGGGATATTCTTCCTACAGGCAGTAGGGCGGCGGCGAGAGTCTTCATTAAGCCCTGTAATGAGTCATTTAACCATATACCGACTACTAAGATGAGTAATTAACACCTAAAACGTTGCCTGGTGTCCCTTTAATGGCAACTCCCACTAACCCACAATTCATCCATCGCATCCTCTCTCCTCTCTTCTCATTATGAATAAACTGTTACTCACAACATGGTTCCTGCTGCACATGGTTAATGGCACCAGCGTCCAACCCCCTCCCCTCCTCTCCCCCTCCTCCGCTCTTTTCTGTACAACATGGCTCATGGTTCCTATGTACAAATAGAATTCTAAATGAACATTGCACTCTCCCTTTTGCTGGTGGTTGGGTGTGATGTCCTATATGCTGTAGTATCCACACATCACAACAGAAGGGCTCACTCCAAGTTATTGATGTCTTTTATAGTCTTTTTTTTCTATTGTCGTAAGGGTTCCTCTCAAGGCCTTCCTCCTTGGACCGGACACATCCAACGCATTGGGCCATGCCTAGATACAGTTAACCTTGCTTAGTGACAACCACCACCACCCTTCCTCTCCTCACCTCTCCTCTCCTCCTCCCCCTCTTCTCCTCTACTCTATTCTTCTCATCATCTCTCCTCTCCTCCCCTCTCTTCTCCTCTACTCTATTCTTCTCATAATCTCTCCTCCTCCCCTCTCTTCTCCTCTGCTCTCTTCATCTTATCTCTCTCCTCTACACCTTTTTAATATTGGGCTGGTATGCCTGTGGCTCTAATAAGATGGTCTCTCATCTCATCTCATCTCATGGTTGTCTATGATGTATTGCAATGAGGCGGTGATGTCCTCGTTGTAGGATTGATTTAATAAATGAATATTAAACCTCTCCTCCTCTTCTCCCTCACTCCCTCTGTGTATTCTTCTCCCTCCACGTGCTGTGTATCTAATATAGCCAGTCCCCTTTACAGGTTGCCTATAGCAGAAGTTGCCCCACTCTCTTTACACTGTATAATGTAAAAGCTGTGTATCTAATATAGCCATGCTGTACACACACACTGTATAATGTAAAAGCTGTGTATCTAATATAGCCATGCTGTACACACACACTGTATAATGTAAAAGCTGTGTATCTGCTGGTGTCTATAGCCATGCTGTACACACACACACTGTATAATGCTGTATCACACACACTGTATAAGCTGCTGGTGTCTAAAAAGTACACACACACTGTATAATGTAAAAGCTGCGTATCTAATATAGCCATGCTGTACACACACACTGTATAATGTAAAAGCTGCTGGTGTCTAATATAGCCATGCTGTACACACACACTGTATAATGTAAAAGCTGCTGGTGTCTAATATAGCCATGCTGTACACACACACTGTAGAATGTAGCCATGCTGTACACACACACTGTAGAATGTAAAAGCTGCTGGTGTCTAATATAGCCATGCTGTACACACACACACTGTAGAGATGAATAGTGCTAAAAACTTATAGCCTCCACCACACCACACTGTATCTCTATCCTGCTGGTGTCTAGTTCTGTTCTTCTCTCCTGTTTTCTTTTCCTCCACCAACCCCTTCTCTATCCTCCTCCACACCTCCACCAGCTTCTCCTCTATCCTCCACTCCACACCTCCACCAGCTTCTCCTCTATCCTCCACTCCACACCTCCATCAGTCCCTCCTCTATCCTCCACTCCACACTTCCATCAGTCCCTCCTCTATCCTCCACTCCTTCTTCATGTTTGACTCTTCTGAAGTCCTCTCAGCTTAATGAAAGATGTGAGAGCTGGATTCATAAGATGTGTGTGTGTCTGTATGTGGGTGTGCGTGTGTGTGTGTGTGTGCCATATATGGGCACACACTGTGTGTGTGTGTTCCTGGTTGTATGTGCCTCTATGTGGGCGTGCATGTGTGTGTTTGTCTGTGTGTGTGTGTGTGTGCCTGTATGTGGGCGTGGTGGTGTGTCAGGCAGGATTCATCTCCTGTGCTTACTGCTTACTGCTGCTAAGTGAAGGGATGGGATTCGCAGTTAACCCTGCCACGGAGGGAGAGTGTGTCAGCATCAGTAGCAGGGTGGAATTTGCTGTTAACCCTGTTAGTGTGTGTGTGTGTGTGTGTACAGGGAACACCAGTCATCCATCTTCTTAACAGGCTTTTCACACCCTCCTCTCGAGGCAATCACTCTCTCTTTCTCAGATCAAATGCTGCTGCAGAGGCGGCTTGAATACAGATGTGTGCTTGTGCAAGCGTGTGTGTGTGTGTGTGTGTATTTGTTTCTGTGTGCGGGTCCATCACACACTGTATAGTTAAGAACAATATTATTCATACCCCTGGCAAATATTCATTTAATATTTTTCTCTTGACCAATATGTTTGTTCTGACTGAAAATGACACTGCCTCATGCCAAAAGGTTGACAATGTGGGAGAAATATGGAATCAAAAAAAGAAACGTTTTCATCTTTTTTTTAAAAAAAAATGGTGTTTGTGCATCTGTGTGTATATCAGGGTATCTGTGTGTGAGTGTGTGTGTGTGTATGTGAGTGTGCATGTGTGTGTGTGTTAGTCTGCGCATTTGTGTGTGTGTGTGTGAATAACACTCTTGTTACATTAGCGCAATGTTGTTGAGTAACAGATCCTGAGCGTTCTGTGAAAGCCAGGCGTGCAGCAGGGAGCGTGATCGATTGATCTGGGATCAATAGGGCTCTCTTTAACAGGCAGACAAATGGGATTGGATTACACCCTCACCCTGCGCCGCAGCAGCGCCGTAATTAACGGAACCAGCATCGCATACCGGGCGAGGTGGAGCAGCGCTAACGCCATCCAGTGACCGTTGGCCCACGCGGGGTCGATGGGAGTCCGTGGCACTTTGGATAGAAAGCGTCTCGTCTGCTGAATATCAGTCAGTTTTTTGACTTGAACTTTAAGGTTCCTTTGTTCTGCCTCTCTGTTTCCTGACTGGCACATGGGCATGCCCACTTTAAATGGCACTGCCAGCTGTGGGTTTGTTTGTTTGTGTGTGTGTGTGTCGCTGAAGCTTCACAAAGCTGAATCTTACTAACACTGGCTTAGCCAGATCACCTTCTAAACCATCGCCCTAACGCAGAATTCAGTACATCTGCACAACGGTGCATTACTGAGGTTGCCTTTTTAACACACGAGTGAGTGTTTATGGTAATTTAGCTCTTCACACACACATTTGTAGGGGTGTTAAGTCAAAATCGATCGAAATTACATCTCAGTCTCTAACTTTGAACTCAGATAGAATCGACGATGTAGCCACACCCCCAATGACAGCGTCAACACTCCTCTAACCAACCAACCGAAATAAAAGCCCGTCTTGCTACTCTGAAATCACCGCTGTGGAAGTATTTTGTCGTTCATTCACGTCATTTAAAACTAACTTACTCAACTTAGCCAGTGAAAAGATGATCTAGTTACAGTCCAAAATTACTTTAAGGCATAAAATGCACATTGATAGGTGTATATTCCATGAACACTAACCTTGGGTATCTTCGGAGTGTGCTGAAACAATCAAATTATCAATCTGTGTTGTTTCATTTCACAAGGTTTACGCCTGTGTTTAATGTTTGTTCTGTGTACAACCTCGTGGTTGGAACGGTTTCAAAATAAAAGTCCCCGAGACAGAATAGGAAAAGGCCAAAACGGTCACGTCCATAACGCCAACACAGTGCCAGGGTATTTAGTTATGGATGTGACGGCTTTGCGTGGAATTGCCCAAAAGCAAACGGCATTTGAGCAATGCATTACAAGTGATATTAAAAAAGATTGAAAATGAAATCGAATCATGACTTTAAAATCGAAAATGAAATCGAATCGAGGATTTGGACAATCTTGACACCCCTATGTCTGTGTGTGTGTGTTTGTGTGCTTCATTTGTTTGTCTCTGGTGTGTGTTTTTGGGCTGTGCTGTGTGTGGAGGGAGAAAGATTTGCTGATTGTGCAGGTCAGGTGAGTCCAGAGCGCACACACACATACACACACACACATACATACACATAAACACACACACACAAAGAGCCCTGTTTTTCTGGGCTGCTCTTGTCATGAACATCTGCTTAATGCCATGCCTGAGGGGAGTGTGTGTGTGTGTGTGTGTGTGTGTGTGTGTGTGTGAGAGGGTGCAGCAGTAAAACTGCAGTGCCTCTCCTTCCCTACTCCGACTACTGTGTGTCTATGCTTGTGTGTCTGTGAATGTGTGAATGTTTACGTGTGTGTGTCTGTTAGATGCAGCTGCAGTAAAGTGTCAGTGTGTGTGAGACTGTTATTATCTCACTCCTGTGCCCTGAGCTTGACTAATGAGCAGCTTCTGTCTGCTTCCCCTAATTAAGACGAGACGCAGACGATCTCAGCCCAATGCAGTCGAGTGAGTGGTGAATGAGTTCAGCGTGTCCTGAGCGTCAGGCCAGTGGTGCACAAAAGAGCTTTGTCTGATCTTACAACGTTTCCACATCAAACACTTACCAGGACTGCTCTAGCTTGTGTCTGAATTGGTTTGTGTGTTTGTTTGGTTTGTGTTGTGTGTGTGTGTGTGTGTGTGAGCCCAAATGTGTCTCTTTACAATGATAATAAAGTTGTCTTGTTTTGTGTCGTCTTGTCTGTGTGTGTTTCTGTGTGTTGGTATATATTGATGAATATTTGTGTGTGTGTGCATTACGCACGTAAACCTGCTCTGCGTTGCCTTGTTAGGATGTAGTTAAAGGTTTTTCCACCTAACTTTTCTTTCAATATATTTTAATATAGTATTGAATCGGGAGGTGGCTTGAAATGTATGACCCCAGTCTGTAGTCACTCTCTCTCTCTCTCTCTCTCTCTCTCTCTCTCTCTCCGTGTGTACAGTATTTTAAAGAGTGTGTGTGTGTATTGCATTGGTTATTGAACAGATTCCTAAAAGTGTGGCATTATTTTTTGAACAGTACAGCACCAAATGTGTGTGTGTGTGTGTGCTTGCTTGTCATTAGTTATTGAAAAGTGCATGTGCTTTTAGTTATGGAACTGTACACTGAATCTTTTATGGCACAATATGCGTCCTGTTCTGTACTATGCTGAGGTTGTCAAGGCATTCAGAGTTTAAGGGCATAGATACAATCCACAGAGTCATACAGTATTTCTTTTTCCAAGGCGTTCCCTGGGAATTCCGCTAACTAGGCTACGCATAACCTAGAGTCTTTCTTAGAAACATCGGGAGGGAGCTGCAGCTTTAAGATGGTCTGAGCAGCTATGTGTCTCTGTGTCTCTGAGTGTGTTATGTTTGATATTATTGTTCGTTTTTCTCTCCTTTTTCTTTTGACATTTTTGTTGACGGGCCACACCGTAGCACTCAGCCCATCTGCTGATGACACAGGGCCCTTCAAAGCCTGTTTGGGTGCTCACAACACACTGTTGAAGCATCCATGGTCCAATAAAGATATTATTAGGCCATTAAAAGCAACGCTTGAGAGTATGTTATTTGAAAGTCTTTTTCTAACTCACCCCCAATAGAGTGACTTGTTTATTTTTGCCTCCAGCGGTGTAATCCTGCATTCAGTATTCGGTACATCTGTATGGAACCTAACGTCCTGTACCTAAACGGTTCTGTACGAATATGTGCACCTTTACACCCCTATTGTTCACTTTACGCTATGTGTGTGTTGCTCATGAGACTCATCAGGAGCAGTGCAGTGGTATGAACCAGTAGCGTGTCCTTGAGGGGGTGGCTGGGTGGCATCATGGCAGCCTGAGTGCTTGTCTTAAAATTAGACTGCATTTGCTGCTCTAGTTTCTCGCTTCAATGTGACATGTTTGCTTTTTTCGTCGCCAAGTCCTGTGGCTCGAAGGAAACTTCCTAAACACACACACACACACCATGACTGATCCATATCCAGAGCTACATAACACTCCCGAAATCAGTCTAAGATGAGACCAGTCCTGTCCAGCACAGGACCAAAGTTGTGGGAGAGCCGTGGTACATCGTGTGGTGTGTGTGTGTGTGTGTGTGTGTTCAAGTTCAGTTTCCTGACTTTTGTATGGATGTAGTGCAGATCTGGGGAACAGTGACATTTCACTTTGGGTTCTAAAAATTCCACTGGGCTGCAGAGATGGTGTGTTGCAGTGGCGTTGTGTGTGTGTGTGGAGAGAGCGTGCAGAGTCTTATTGCTGAGGCTGGCATGTTCGTCCTGCTCCATATTGCAACACAGAGCTCATTTTCAGTGTCTCAGCATGACACGGAGTAAGTAGTACACACAAACACGTTTTGGAATACACATGCACACACACACAGACACACACAGACACACACACTTATCCTGTTTTAGATTGTAACGTGGGTGCTAATTTGGGAAGTGTCTCAGCATGGCACTTAGTAAGCAGCTCGTTCACCATTCTCCATCGCCTGTGTGTGTGTGTGTGTGTGGACTGCACAGAAGACTTCAAACGGTCTTAAACACTGGCACTAATCTCCTGTTGAATTAGCCAGCGGCCTGCAGGGCCCTGTCTCATCTCCCTCCTCACACACACACACACACACACACACACAGGGCTCTCGGCGTCCGTCCAGAGAGATGGCCGCCGCTTCGTCCATCCGCCTGCACACCCGCCGTCCCCGCCAACCGAACACTTGGCACGTCTTGATCGTAACAAGGGGAGAAGAAATCTCTCTCTCTCTCTCTCTCTCTCTCTCTCTCTCTCTCTCTCTCTCTCTCTCTCTCTCTCTGGGGTTTACAGAGAGAAAAGTGAAGGTGTTCTTTTCTTGATGGCTGAAAGAAAAGCAGGGGATAAAAACAAAAATCCACATCCGTTCTTTTAAAGTAATCGTGTGTGTGTGTGTGTGTGTGTGGGGTTTTGGCCAATGTACAGTATCATCATAATGGAGTCAAATGAAATGGTAGATTCCAAGGCCCCTTTAAGTGGGTGAGATGTGCACAGGAGGCGGCTCTATTATGCGATCTGGCCATTTAGATGTTGCATAAGCATCTTTCACTTAACCATCGCCATGTCCTGTCTTTTTCTGATGTTTTCCTTTTTCATTTTAATGTGTTTACCCAGCGATGGCCTGTTCTGGCCTTATTCTGTACTGTGTGTGTGTGTGTGTGTGTGTGTGTGTGCGTCTGGCTGGGTTGTGAGTGACCACTTTTGCTGTTTTTGATGAACAGTGTAGTGTTCTTTATTCTCATAGGACAGGTCCGAGTTTAGATGTTGTTTGATGGACAGTTGTGTGGGTGTCCCCCTCCCCCAAAGCCTTATTCATGCTGCCTTGTTGTCTGAGAGCAGATACACCTGTTTCAAACGTTGCTCCATTTCATCAACATCCATCCAGAAAACGGACTAAATGAACACTGACCACAGGCAGGAGACTCCGGCCTTATATTTTGAACATAAATGTTTGAAAATGTTTTATTTTGAAAATAAAATATTGACCTGCAGCTTGTTGTTCAGCTGAGTGTGTGTGTGTGTGTGTCTGTCCGCCCCCTCCCCAGGCCTGACCCCATCCGCTGGGGAGGCCCCAGCAGACCGACTCCCCCCTCCCAGAGACAGACGAGATCCTGGGCTCAGATGACGAGGAGCAGGAGGACCCCAATGACTACTGCAAGGGTACGAGACCACACACACACACACACACACACACACACACACACACACACACACACCCCAACGACTACTGCAAGGGTAGTGCGAGACCAGGGCCCACACTCCAGCGTTTCGGCTTGAAAAAAAATGGTGTCTGTCAAATTGACGGCAGGCAGAGGTTTAGTTTTCGGACATTATGATGATATGCCGGTCAAATATCCTATTATCACTTCTTAATTAGTCAAGTGGAGTTAAAACATGCTTAACTAATGTCAATTTAAAGATCTGTTATTTCCATTTTTTTGGATTTGGCTAACCAGTCCCTATGCTCTATCATAGGCAGCAAGAATCCGCTTCTTTCATTGTTTTAAATAACGTTGTTTGTTGCTTCTACCCACATTATCTCTAGTGGTTCAACAGTTTCACTTGCGCAGATGCGCACACACATTGAATGAGCGCTCACACCACTACCCCCTGATGCTATGCCTCTTTATTTGATAACACTAAATTAAGAAATATTTCCTAATCTGGAAAATGTTTAGTTTCTTTTTCTTTTGGTCACTGATTCCGACCGATACGCCTGACACTTCGGCTTTTTCTCTGGTGGTGGTGGAGCTGACCGGACATCTGAGGCTTCAGGCGTTACCGATTTGCCATCATCTGTCGCGTCTGGCCTCTGAAAAAAGGCTAACCTTTAAGGCTAACCTGCCTGGGCCTGGCCATGCTTGAACCATATCACTCATTCATTCGTTGTTTATAACAGACGTTTTAGGCGTGCACTTTATTTGAAATGCAGCAAATGCGTGTTGTTTAATAACTTTCAAACGGTAGCCTAGAGCATGTTCCTTTAAAATATAGCCAAAGGACGGTGTATTTTTGCTTTAGTATAGGCCTACATTTTAGGTTTATTCTCAAATTCAGATTGTGTTAGGCCAGGAGTCGGCAACCTGCGGCTCTTTGATCCCTCTGATGCGGCTCAGCTTTTGAAAATAATTAATGAGTATTTAATTAAAATGTATTTTATTTTAGTTCGACTTTCATTTTTAAAATGTAATATTGTAGGTCTATCTGAGTAATTTAGCCTATATAACTTTCCACCTCACTTGACTCCGTAACCGTAGCCTGCACAATATTGTTACATTCGCGGTTTGTTGCCAAGTTAATATCAAACAAAATCACTGATTTCCCTCCATTTCAGTCAACGAGAACGCTTTGTTATTGTTGATGTGTGCACTTGCTGTAGGCTAGATAAGGAAAATGTCAAAAAGGAAACGTCAGCGACCACAGCTTGCGAGCGCGAACACAAGCGGGCTGAAATGGGAAAGTTTCCATCTACCAACTATGATGTTACTTTGCATACCAAAGGTGTGCACACACACCACACACACACACACACACACACACACACACACACACACACACACACACACACACACACACCCCCCAACGACTACTGCCAGAGACCAGGGCGTGCACACGCATGCACACACACATTTATTAGTAATAAGTAATGCATAAGTAGTCTCTGCTGAAGCATTAGAGGCTGGAACCGTCATCAGTGGTACAGTATGTTGGCTGACCGCCGTACTACTCCACAAACAGGCTCTTTGTAGCATCTCTGTGTCTCTCTCCACTTTAGCATATGTACCCTGACGTGTCTCTCTCCACTTTGTGTCTCTCTCCACTTTAGCATATGTACCCTGACTGTGTCTCTCTCCACTTTAGCATATGTACCCTGACTGTGTCTCTCTCCACTTTAGCATATGTACCCTGACTGTGTCTTCAGTTGTGAAAGTAAACTCGGTTCCCTCCCCTAGGTGGCTATCACCACGTGAAGATCGGTGACCTGTTTAACGGACGCTACCATGTGATCCGGAAGCTTGGCTGGGGTCACTTCTCCACTGTGTGGTTGGCCTGGGACGTCCAGTAAGTAGCAGGGATCAGGTCACCCTTGTCTGTTGGGGGTTATTGTGGTCTATGCTTCCAGGATCAATGAATTTGTGTGTGTGTGTGTGTGTTTGTGTACTCTAGGGGTAAGCGGTTCGTGGCCATGAAGGTGGTGAAAAGTGCAGAGCACTACACAGAGACGGCTCTGGATGAGATCAAACTGCTGCGCGCAGTGAGTTCACACCACTCATACACACACACACACACACAGACACACACAAATACATCAAATCGCATCATAACAGAGCACATCCGACTGACACTTACCTGTTGAATTAAAGAGTAAGATGACTAAAATAAGCGGAAGTTAATGTTAAACAGTAAGAGGCTCTTACAGGGGCACTAGGGGGGGGACTAGGAGCAGGACATGTGTTTTAGAAGTGGTTCCTTGTGTTCTAAGAGTGTTCTTGTGTCTCTGACCTGCCCAGGTGCGGAACAGTGACCTCGGCGACCCCTGCAGAGAGAAAGTGGTGCAGCTTCTGGACGACTTCAAGATCTCCGGCGTCAATGGCACCCGTATCCTCTTATGTGCACTCTCAACACCTCCCCTACTGAACCTCCTCCCTCACCTCCTACCTACTCTCAGCACCTTCCCTACAGAACCTCCTCCCTCACCTCCTACCTACTCTCAGCACCTTCCCTACTGAACCTCCTCCCTCACCTCCTACCTACTCTCAACACCTCCTCCTTTAGACTTCTTTCCCATACAACTCCTACCTGCTCCTCCTTTCTTTACCCTCCTCTCTTCTCCTCTACATACTCATACATACTTACTCTTTGCCTCTCTTTTCCACATTTTCTCCAGGTTTCATCTTCCCCTGTGTCCTCTTTTTCTCTCCTCTAGATCTCTCTGCTCCTCCTCTCTAGACCTCTCTTCACCTCCTCTCTAGACCTCTCTTCACCTCCTCTAGACCTCTTTGCACCTCGTCTCTAGACCTCTCTTCACCTCCTCTAGACCTCTTTGCACCTC
Source organism: Alosa alosa (assembly GCF_017589495.1). Lineage (NCBI taxonomy): Eukaryota > Metazoa > Chordata > Actinopteri > Clupeiformes > Clupeidae > Alosa > Alosa alosa. The sequence goes on from NC_063198.1 coordinate 24,928,877, forward strand.
GTCTCTAGACTTCTCTGCTCCTCCTCTCTAGATCTCTCTGCTCCTCCTCTCTAGATCTCTCTCGTCACCTCCTCTAGATCTCTCCACCTCCTCTCTAGACCTCTGCACCTCCTCTTTGCCCCTGTTTTCCATAGCTCCTCCACAGATTTCTCCTCAGCGCCTCCTCTCCTCTCCCCTCCAATCCCCCTCCCCTCTACACACCTGCTCTATGCTCCCCCTGTTTTCTTGCCATTGTCCTCCTTCTCCACATCTTTTGGGGTGGTGATGGTCTAGTGGTCAGGGACCACGGGGAGGTTTTGAGTTCCATCCCAGGGGGCTGCTGCTATTGTGCCCCTGAGCAAGGTGCTTGTGTGTGTGTGAGTGTGCGTGCGTGCGTGTGTGCAAGGTGCTTAACCCCGAGTTACTCCAGGGTACTGGCCCTGTAGCTACTTTACTGTAAGTCACTCTGGGTCATTGTGTCTGCTAAACGATAAATAATGTAATCTAATGTACATAATGACATCCTTTCCACCATCATCACACACACACACACACACACACACACACACACTCTCTCTCTCACTCACTCTCACTCACTCACACACACACACAGCCACACACACTCACACACAACCATACACACACACTCACCTACTCACCCACACACACACACACACCTCCTCCTTCCTACAGTACATCTCCTCTTCCCTTCCCTTCTCAGAGGAGTTACTCCATTATTAATCAATACTTAATATTCTGGTTCTGTGTATTCATTTCTACTAGATTGAATTATCTGTTAATTTATGTAATATTTGGTTGGTTTATTCATTTAACATGGTTGGCTCTACTCAGTAAGGGACTTTTTAATTGGGAGCTTTCAGCTGGTGTTCCATTACCCGTCCAACATTCACCTGCACAAAATCTGGTTGTGTTATTAATTTATTAAGTTAGTTTAAGTGAGTGAGATTTTTGGCTAAGTAGCATCAGCAGGAGTTTTTGAAGTCAGTGAAATCCCACATTTTCTCGCTCTCTTTTCTTCTCTCATCTTCTCTCTTTTCTTGCTCTCTTCTCTCTCCTCTCTTCTCTTCTCTCCCATCTTCTCTCAGTGTGGTATGTGTGTGTGTGTGTGCACCAACACTGATATATGCAGGCCCTCTCTTGCCTCCCCCCTGCTCAGTGTGTTGTGTATTCCTAAGTGGTGATGCAGAGAGGACGTGTGTCCATCCTCTGCTGCTGAGGACACCGTGTGTGTGTGTGTGTGTGTCCATCTGCTGCTGCTGTGGGTCTGAAAGGCCTATCTACCCAGCAGGCACAGCTGCTGCTGCAGGCATCCTGCCCAGACGTGCTCCAGTGTGCTGGTGTGTGTGTACTTTATAGAATCTGGATGGAGCCATAATGAGGTTGTCAGGGCTGTTTTTTTGACTGGTGATTAGGACAGGAAGCTGTGTGTGTGCATGTGTAGGCACATTAGACTTCATGGTGTAATGTTTTTGACCTTGACAGATGTGTGTGTGTGTGTATCAGATGTGTGTATGGTGTTTGAAGTCCTCGGCCACCACCTGCTTAAGTGGATCATTAAGTCCAATTACCAAGGTCTGCCTCTAGCCTGTGTGAAGAGCATCATCCGACGAGTACCCTCTCGCCTCTCTTCTCATCTTCTCTCTCCTCTCTTCTTCTCTCATCTTCTCTCTCTCCTCTCTTCTCTTCTCTCTCTCTCTCTTTCTTCTCTTTCTTCATCTTCTCTCTCTCTCCTCTCTCTTCTCTTCTCTCTCATCTTCTCTCCTTCTCCTTTCTTCTCTTCTCTCATCTTCTCTCTCTTTCTTCTCTTCTCTCTCATCTTTTCTTTTCTCGCTCTTCTCTTCTCATCTTCTCTCTCTTCTTTCTCTCTCCTCTCTCTTCTCTTCTCTCTCATCTTCTCTCTCTTCTTCTCTTCTCTCTCATCTTTTCTTTTCTCGCTCTCTTTTCTTCTCTCATCTTCTCTCTTTTCTTGCTTTCTTCTCTTCTCTCTCTCTCTCTCTCTTCTCTTCTCTCTCCTCTCTCATCTTCTCTCTCTCTTCTCTTCTCTCTCATCTTCTCTCTTTTCTTGCTCTTTTCTCTTCTCTCATCTTCTCTCTCCTCTCTTTCTTCTCTTCTCTTTTCTCTCATCTTCTCTCTCTTCTCTTCTCTCTCATCTTCTCTCTGTGCAGCTGGAATGACACTTGTGATGCTAAGTGGTGTTGGCTAACCCTCCTGCAGTAGGTTAGCAGTGGTTAGCAGAATTGGCTAACCACTCTTTGGTGCTGATTGAAAATGAGTTTTAGTTGACCTTTTCTTCAGTGTATGTTTGTGATGAGTGTTAGTTGACCCTCATTTAGTAAAGATCGGGCATAGGCTACTGTGCTTCAGTGACTCACAGGTAGTAAGCAGAACTGGCTAAGCCTTCTTCAGTAGACATGATAAAGCTAGCTAACCTTCCAGAAGACGCTAGTGCTGGGGATGTCCAACCTAGCTAACCGTCCAGAAGACGCTAGTGCTGGGGATGTCCAACCTAGCTAACCTTCCAGAAGACGCTAGAGCTAGGGATGTCCAACCTAGCTAACCCTCCAGAAAATGCTAGGTTTAGGGATGTCCAAGCTAGCTACCTCTCCAGAAGACACTAGGGCTAGGGATGTCCAACCTAGCTACAGTAACTGTCCCTCAGAAGGGGCTGAAGAATGTCCCAGCTAGCTAACCCTCCTTCAGAAGAGGCTGGGGATTGCTAAGCTAGCTAACTGTCCTTAAGAAGGGGCTGAAAGATATCCCAGCTAGCTAACACTCTTTTGGAAGAGCCTGGGGATAGCTAAGCTAGCTAACTGTCCTTCAGAGTGGGCTAGAAGATGTCCCAGCTAGCTAATCCTCTTCCAGAAGAGACTGAGGATAGCTAAGATAGCTAACTGTTCTTGAGAAGGGGCTGGAGGATGTCCCAGCTAGCTAACCCTCGTATCGGAGCACAGCAGCACCTGGTCAATGTGTACGCCTCACCGGATTAGTGTCTCATTACAGCTGAACGCTAGCACGCCAGTTATGCAACATCACAGAGCAGCCAAGACTGAGAGGGTCAGTGATTTGTTGATGTTTTGTTTTGTTGCTTTGGTTCTTTGGTTGGACATATTCAGGCTACTGTCAACAAATGCATGTGGTACCTTGAAGGAGGACCTTACAGATCCTGGTTACAGCACGCGCCATGTTTGCAACTGCCACCAGCCAATTGCATTTCTGTGTTGTGTAATGTTAAATATGCTTGGCTACTGATTGGCCCCTGTGGGAAAGCCGCTACTAGCCTGGCTAGCGCCACCACTTCTCAATGAGACGTGGTCTGGGAATAAGCGTTAATTTTTCATTATTTTGAAAAAAATGCCCAGATCCGTTTATTGGGTGCCGCGGATGTCTATGAAATGCGTCTGTGCATAGCTCATCATCGTCTTGCTTTCCCACCTGTTCTGTGATTGGTTCCCTATCTCAGGCGAAAATTTGCTCCATGGTCTCCAGGCTGCCTTAGCAGCGTGAATCAAATCGCGCGCAAGGCAGCATGGGAACACCCAGGCTAAGCCACTACCTATAGTACAAGGAATTGATCACCTCTCCTGTGTCAAAGTCAAGTCAAAGTCAAAGTCAGCTTTATTGTCAATTTCTTCACATGTTCCAGACATACAAAGAGATCGAAATTACGTTTTTCACTATCCCACGGTGAAGACAAGACATATTTGACCAATTTTAAGTCCACAGACAAACATAACATTCAAGTAAACAAAAAAAGTAAGTAAACAAGTAAATAAGGGGGCACATATAATAATAAAAAAAAATAAGAGCAGCAAAATTTTGTTGAAATTGTGCATAGACAGTCAATAAAATACTAGTGCAAATACTGTAAAAATACTATAAAATACTGTTTGACCTAAATAATAAAAGAAAGTGGCATAGTGGTGCAAGTTATGTAAGAGCAGCAGAAGTGTTGTGTTTTCAGGACAACAACACCAAGTTGTAAAAGTGTACAAGTGTGCAAGTGTTCAAGTGTGCAGGTGGAGAGTGCAGGCGGCCATTGTGGGTCCACCGTCCAGGATGTTATGTAGCTGAGGGGTGGAGGGGGGAGGGAGGGAGGGAGAGTTCAGCATCCCCACAGCTTGGTGTATGAAGCTGTTGGTGAGTCTGGTAGAAAAGGGAGCGCGAGGCTTCTGTACCTCTTCCCAGAGGGCAGTAGATCAAACAGATTGTGAGCGTGGGTGACTTGCAGACTCACAATTTTGGGGTAACCATGGGTGAGGTGGGTGGTGTAAATGTCCTTCAGGGAGGGGGAGTGAAGCACCAATGATCCTTCCAGCTGTGGTTCACTATGCTGCAGGGCTTTCCTGTTGTATTCAGTGCAGCCTCCCACACAGGCATACAGCTGGAGAGGATGCTCTCAATGGTGCCCCCGGTAGAATGTGGTCATGATGGCTGGTGGAGCACTTGCTAAGCCTGAGTTTTCGCCGAGGAAGTACAGGCGGCCTGAGCCTCTTCGCCAGTGATGCAGTGTTGGTGGTCCAGGAGAGGTCTTCACTGATGCACCCCCAGGAATTTGGTGCTGTTTCGCTCTTCCACCACAGACCCCGCCGATGGTCAGTGGGCAGGTGTTGGGTGTGACCTCTCCGGAAGTCAACAACAATCTCTTTAGTCTTGCTGACGCTCAGCAGGAGGTTGTTGTCCCTGCACCACGTGGTCAGATGGTCGCACCTCCAACCTGTATTGAGTCTCGCCGCCTCTTTGGTGATGAGACCCACCAGAGAGGCCGCCAAAAATTTCAACTATGTGATTGTTGCTGTAGGGTTGCAGCAGTCATCGCCAGCAGGGTGAAGAGCATGGACTGAGCAGCCTTTGGGGCCCCTGTGCTCAGTGTGATGCTGCTTGAGGTATTGTTGCCAACGCGCATTACTTGGGGCCTCTGACAGAGGGAAGTCCAGTAGCCAGTTGCAGAGGTAGGTACTGAGTCCCAGTTTGGTCGAGTTTGCAGATGAGTTGTTGTGGTATTATGGTGTTGAATGCAGAACTGAAGTCTATAAACTGTGTGCATCTGCAGTAAAAAATATTCAACCACAGTATATTGAAATAGTTCCATACAGGGTTATTAGTGAATACCGGTAATGCCATGAGGGGATAGGATCTTGTACAGTCCCATAGGGCGCCTGTTGGATTGTGTCTGTGACTTGCAGGAACACAGCACATTACTCCACTACACACAACTACTTGAAAAATTCCCAAATTTGTCAGGAAATGCCCATTTGAAATGCATTTTAACCCATCTAATCCACTATAAATTGGATGGACGAGTGCAAATAATCACACCAGTACAGCAGTAAAGACGAGGAGAGCTGCTTTGAGATCTTGCTGTGCTTGTTTTTGCTCACTGTGGTGCAGTAGACTCACAGATCTTAAGGGTGTGTGTTGTCAGGGACACAGCTTCATAATGTCACTTGCTTTGAATCCTGACATTTGTTGCAGGAAACACACACACACACACACACAACACACACACACCTACCTGCACACATTGTATGTTTCTGTGTGATGGTGAACTATGACCTCTTTGAAGCAGACACTGTTCATTAGCCGCCCACGCCAGCAGCCCGTGTCCTCTCCCACAGCTCTTTAAATGGACTGCTGGGTTTTTAATGCACTGCTGTTGAAATGTGTTATTTTATTGAACTGCTGGGTTTTTAATGCACTGCTGTTGAAATGTGTTATTTTATTGGACTGTTGGGTTTTTAATGCACTGCTGTTGAAATGTGTTATTTTATTGGAAGACGGTTTCTGTACGCTGCTGTTTTAAATGTGCCATTTTAATGAAATGCAGTTTCAATGCGCTACTGTTTTAAATACACTGTTTAAATATGTGGGTGTGTAAATGCAATGATGAGTAAATGCATGCATATACCACGCTTTTATTTAAACATTCGATATGTTTCTTTTGTTGTTTATGTACCTGGTTCTAAGTTCTCCGGTGTGTGCTCTCTGGTGCTGTTGTGCATGGTTCTAAGTTCGCCGGTGTGTGCTCTCTGGTGCTGTTGTGCATGGTTCTAAGTTCTCCTCTCCTCTCCTGTTCGCTGTTGTTGATGTTCCTGGTTCTACATTCTCCTGTGTGTGGTCAGGTTCTGCAGGGTCTGGACTACCTGCACAATAAGTGTAAGATCATCCACACGGACATCAAGCCAGAGAACATCCTGCTGAGCGTCAACGAGCCGTACGTCCGGCGACTGGCTGCAGAGGCCAGCGAGTGGCAGCGCACAGGAGGACCGCCTCCATCAGGGTCCGCAGGTCAGACACACACACACACACACACACACAGGAGGACCGCCTCCATCAGGGTCCGCAGGTCAGACACACACACACACACACACACACACACAGGAGGACCGCCTCCATCAGGGTCAGCAGGTCAGGCATACACACACACACACACACACACACACACACACACACAGGAGGACTGCCTCCATCAGGGTCCGCAGTTCAGACATACACACACACACACACAGGAGGACTGCCTCCATCAGGGTCCGCAGTTCAGACATACACACAGACATTCACGTTATTCTGAACTCATTTTGCTCTTAGTCAGTCAGAGCAGTTTGGAATAAATGGGCTTGAAATGATCCTAATCAAGCGCAGCAGGCCTGCAATGGCCCTGAAATGAGGAGTGACTGGAGTGGGGAGGGAGGGGGCTGCAGAGAGAGGGAGAGAGAGGGAGAGAGAGAGAGAGAGAGAGAATTCTAGGGAACTTGGTGTTCTGACGTGCTCTTGACAGGCTTTTTAGGAGTTGCTGGAGTGCTGTCCTCATCTCAACCACTTCAACGCATTTGGGGTTTAATTAAACATCAGCTGGTATGTTGAGATAGCCGGCCGGGTGCGTTAGGAATTTCAAAATCTGCATTTTTACACTCATTATGAGGGATTCTAGTGGGCTGTTTTCTGAGATATCACACAGGCTGTAGATATATAAAGCTGTGTGTGTGTGTGTATGGTGATTCCAGTGGGCTGTTTTCTGAGAGATGACGCATGCTGTAGATGTATAAAGCTGTGTGTATGTGTGTGTGTGTACGGGTGCGTCCGTGTGTGTGTGTGTATGGTTATTGGAGTGTCATATTATGTAAAAAGATGCCAGAGCTGCATGTTAGTGAGACATGAAAAAACAAAACTTCTTCAGACCAGACAAGAGCTACATGATCCCTCCCTCCCTCCCTCCCTCCCTCTCTCTCTCCCTCCCTCTCTCTCTCCCTCTTTCTCTCTTCCTCCCTCCTTCTCTCTCTTTCCCTCTTTCTCTGTTCCTCCCTCCCTCTCTCATTCTCAAAGTCAGCTTTATTGTCAATTTCTTCACATGTTCCAGACATACAAAGAGATTACGTTTCTCACTACCCCACGATTCTCCATCTCTCTCCTCTGTCACTTGTTTCTCATTTTCCATCTCTGTCTTGCTCTTCCTCCCTTTCTCTCCATCATGTTGTGTTGTCTGTGTGTGTGTGTGAGTTGTCCACTTTGATTCCTGCCCTACCATGTTGGCCAGACTCTTACACACACACACACACACACACACACACACACACTCGTATACGTCCTCCTGTCCTGTTTTACACTGATTGGTCTCAGTGGTGCAATTATTTATTTGTTTGTTTTTTTATTTTGTTTATTTGTTTGTTTGTTTCTCTCTACAGTGAGTACAGCTCCGGCTCAAAAACAAGTAAGCCTTTTTCCCTGCCGTCTAAATGTGTGTGTGTGTCTGTGTCTGTGTCTGTGTCTGTCTGTGTTTGTGTCTTCTGCTGTATATGTGGGCATGTGTTTGTGTTTGAATGTACAGGATGGGGTAGTATGATGGAAGACTATCATCAGCATGTGCCTGAATGTGTGTGAATGCTATTCTTTTTTTAAAAGAGATTACTAAAGAGTGAATTCTTGTAGAAAAGTGTTTGTCTGTTTGTTTGATTTTGTGTGTGTGTGTTTGTGCTTGTGCGTGTGTGCACCAAGGATGATGTCTTGGGGAGGACTGTTATGTGAATGTGTGTGTGCCTGGAGACTGCTTAGATAAGAGTGTTTTCGTGTTTGTGTTTTTCAGACAGACAGTTTCAGTGCATCTGTGTGAGTGTGGTGTGTGTGTGTGTGTGTGTGAGACGAGAATTGCGTAGGCATCCAAGTGTCTATTATTCCTGTGCTGGAACTGACAGTAGTGAGAATGAGTCTTTGTCTGCCAGATGCTCACTCCAGAGGCGTGTGTGCGTGTGTGTGTGTGTGTGTCTGTGTGTGTGTCTGTGAGTGATTTTCAAAACATCTCTCTCCTCACCCTTCTTTCACCCTCTTTGTTCACTGTCCTTCTGTCTGTTGTTTTCTCTCTCCCTCTATCTCTCTAACTCTTTTCTGGCTCTCTCTCTCTTTTCCTATCTCTCTGCCTCCCTCTATCTCTATAACTTATCTCACCCTCTCTTTCTGTCCCTCTCTCTCCTCTCCTCTACTTCCTCTGTCTCTTTCTCTCTCTCCACCCCCCATTCCTCCCCCGTTCCTCCCCCAGCCCCAGAAGATGTCTAAGAACAGGAAGAAGAAGCTGAAGAAGAAGCAGAAGAAGCAGGCTGAGCTGCTGGAGAAGCGCAACCTGGAGCTGGGCGATGGACAGCGCCCCCTAGAGGCCGGAGACGACGAGGAAGAGGACGAGGACACGGACGCGCCCGACAGAGCGCCGTCTGCCACACCCTCCAACCAGCACACCTTACACACACCCAGCAGGGGTCAGTTTACGCATGCGCACACACACACACGTACCAATCCTGCTCTCCCCTGCCAGACTTCTCACTCAGATATCACACACTTATCACCCGAGTCACAGGTGCTTGGCACATATGTGAAGTTTCACAAGTCACACACACACTTCATCTGTCTTCCGTGGATTACATGGCTCTGTGTGCTTGATGCCAGGCATCACAGTTACAGGATTCTGGGTGTGTGTGTGTGTTGTGTGGGTCCTCCAGAGTGTGCTAGTGAATTTTTGTTCTCTTTGTGTGTGTATGGCGTGTTGTGTGTCACATGTGTCAGGGAGGTGTGTGTCTAATATGTTGAATGGTGAGTGTGCTTTGTGTAGCTCCCCCTAGTGGTTGTTGTCTGTAATGTCTGTGTAGACTAGTGTGTTGGTCCTCCAGAGCTTTGATGAGGTTCCTGTAGTTTGAGTGTGTGTGTTGTTCTTTTAGAGTGTGCGAGCGAGCTTTGATGAGGTTTCTGTTGTTTGAGTGTGTGTGTTGTGTGTTGTTGTTTTAGAGTGTGCGAGCGAGCTTTGATGAGGTTCCTGTAGTTTGAGTGTGTGTGTTGTGTGTTGTTCTTTTAGAGTGTGCGAGCGAGCTTTGATGAGGTTCCTGTAGTTTGAGTGTGTGTGTTGTGTGTTGTTCTTTTAGAGTGTGCGAGCGAGCTTTGATGAGGTTCCTGTAGTTTGAGTGTGTGTGTTGTTCTTTTAGAGTGTGCGAGCGAGCTTTGATGAGGTTCCTGTAGTTTGAGTGTGTGTGTTGTGTGTTGTTCTTTTAGAGTGTCTTGGCTTGAGCTTTGATGAGGTTTCTGTTGTTTGAGTGTGTGTGTTGTTGTGTGGTTGTTTTTAGAGTGTCTTGGCTTTGAGAGCTTTGATGAGGTTCCTGTAGTTTGAGTGTGTGTGTTGTGTGTTGTTCTTTTAGAGTGTCCGAGCAAGCTTTGATGAGGTTCCTGTAGTTTGAGTGTGTGTGTTGTGTGTTGTTCTTTTAGAGTGTGTGAGCGAGCTTTGATGAGGTTCCTGTAGTTTGAGTGTGTGTGTTGTGTGTTGTTCTTTTTAGAGTTAATTGGCGAGCTTTGATGAGGTTTCTGTTGTTTGAGTGTGTGTGTTGTGTGGTTGTTTTAGAGTGTGCGAGCGAGCTTTGATGAGGTTCCTGTAGTTTGAGTGTGTGTGTTGTGTGTTGTTCTTTTAGAGTGTCCGAGCAAGCTTTGATGAGGTTCCTGTAGTTTGAGTGTGTGTGTTGTGTGTTGTTCTTTTAGAGTGTGTGAGCGAGCTTTGATGAGGTTCCTGTAGTTTGAGTGTGTGTGTTGTTGTTTTAGAGTGTGTGAGCGAGCTTTGATGAGGTTTCTGTTGTTTTAGTGTGTGTGTTGTGTTGTTTTTCCCAGAGTGTGTGAGCGAGGTTTGGAACCAGCAGAACGAGCCGGAGTGTGCGATGGACGTCACCTGCAACGGGCACGTCGGGGAGAACCTGAAAGAGAGCACCCACATGCAGGGGCACACGCCCGATGCAGAGGACGACGAAGAAGAACCTCAGAATCCGTACGCCGACAACTGCAGCACCACCACGGAGACCCAGCCAAGCCCCGCCTACCTGCCCTGCAACGACAGTGCACCCGTCGCCATGGCGATGCCCGGCGAGGCTGGCGAGCAGGCGTGTGGAGGCGGCACAGACGGTAACGGGCCTTCAGTGATTGGTTCAGTAGAGGGGCGGGCAAACAGGGCACCGCAGGAGGAGGAGGAGAGGAAGCAGGAAGTAGAGGACAGGAAACAGGAAGCCCTCTGCGGGGAGGCGGATGGCACCGCGGAACAGGAGGAGGACCCTGGTCAGTCAGAGCGTGAAGAAGAAGCGGTCATAACCGGTTCTGTTTTGCCCCTGTGTGTGTGTGTGTCAAACCCTCCACTAACCACCTCCTCCTCCTCCTCTTCTTCCTCACCAACCTATCTCAGAGGACTGCTGGCTCTGTGACAAGTCCGGCCTAAAGCCGAGCCACGTCCGTGCCAGAGTCGTCTTCTGTCTGGGCTGTTTCCTGTCTGGGCTGTTTCCTGTCTGGGCTGTTTCCTGTTTGGGCTGTTTCCTGTCTGTCAGGGAGTCTGACTCCACATAGAAAACCTGCATGATCTAAAGGTTCCAGGGGATCTGCACTAACTAATAGTAGTAACATCAGTAGTAGTATCTAGTCTGTACTAATCAGTAGTAGTAGCATCAGTAGTAGGATCTAGTCTGCACTAACTCTTAACTGACTACATTGGGTTATTGGTGAAAGCGGTCACAAATGCCTGAAGTGTGTAGACTGAATTTCCTTCACCTGCTCATTTGTTGCTAATTTAGTTGTTCACTTCACTCAGGAGCACTTAACCCGTACTAATGAGAGCACCTAACCCGTACTAATGAGAGTTAGTAGCACTTAGCCCGCACTAATGAGAGCACTTAACCTATACTAATGAGACTTAGTAGCACTTAACCTGTACTAATGAGAGCACTTAACCCGTACAAATGAGAGCACTTAACACATACTAATGATAGTTAGTAGCACTTAACCCGTACTAATGGGAGCACTTAGCCCGTACTAATGAGAACACTTAGCCTGTACTAATGAAAGCACTTAGCCCATACTAATGAGAGCGCCTAACCCGTACTAATGAGAGCGCCTAACCCGTACTAATGAGAGCGCTTAACCCGTACAAATGAGGGCACTTAACACATACTAATGAGAGTTAGTAGCACTTAACCCGTACTAATGGGAGCACATAGCCCGTACTAATGAGAACACTTAGCCTGTACTAATGAGAGCACTTAGCCCATACTAATGAGAGCGCCTAACCCGTACTAATGGGAGCACATAGCCCGTACTAATGAGAACACTTAGCCTGTACTAATGAGAGCACTTAGCCCATACTAATGAGAGCGCCTAACCCGTACTAATGAGAGCGCTTAACCCGTACTAATGAGAACACTTAACCCGTACTAATGAGAGTTCCTGATCTGCATGTCTGACACCATCAGTGGGTGTGGGAACACCAGCCAAGTTAAATGGTTGACAGTGATGTTTTAACAAATTACGGTTAATTAAAGGATTCTGGTGAACAAGTCAATTTCATCATGTACTTTCCTGTGTGTGTGTGTGTGTGTGTGTGTGTGTGTGTGTGTGTGTGTGTTTGTGTGTGTGTCACTTGATCTGCATATGCATGTATGCACTTGTTTAATCAAAAGCCCTATTGATCAGTCATTGATTTTTTTGGCAAGAGTTTCCCACCTGGATTAACAGAGCTCAAATAGCCAGCCCTACTGTGCCAGACAAACACACCCAGGGTCAAAACACACACTTCAGTGTCTCTTTCCCTCCTGCACGCATGCATACATACACAAGCACATTTTCACTTGCAGAAAGCCATAAATTGATGTCAAACTCTCTGTGTGTGTGTGCGCCCTTCTGCAGCTAAGGTGCCGCCCGGCTGTCTGTTGTTGAACCCTCTGGACCCTCTGAATGCAGATCAAATCCAGGTGAAGATAGCTGACCTAGGCAACGCCTGTTGGGTGGTGAGTTAACACACACACACACACACACACACACATTTGGTCTTATGAAGCACACTGGTATCTAACAGTCTATCTGTCTTGCTAGAACACACTCACACAAAAATTCAGATGTTTCTGAGTATGACTGCTTCCCTGTCATGCACATCTCATAGTGTCCCAAACACCTGCACTACACACAAACACACACATACCCTTCATACACACCTGCAGTTACTGATGGATTTATCCTCCACACACACACACACACACACACACACACACGCACACGCAGGGACTCTAGTACCCCCATATTAACCCTGGTGACATGTCTGACCACCTACACACACACACACACACTTTTCTACCAGCTGCCCATCCGTCCTTTCTTGTCGTCCTGTCCTTTCTCTGATCTCGCTGGTCTGCACTCGTCCTTCATTCGTTTTTTCTCTCTCTCTCTCGCCGGCAGCACAAGCACTTCACCGACGACATCCAGACGCGGCAGTACCGGTGTCTGGAGGTCCTGATCGGATCGGGCTACGGCACACCTGCGGACATCTGGAGCACCGCCTGCATGGTGAGTCCACTTGAGTCCACTTGAGTCTGGTAGGTGCTCACCCAACTCATTCACCTGGTCCATGCCTGCATGGTGAGTTTGCCTGTAATAGACTAGTCTGTAATAGACTAGTGATAGATTAGAGTGATGTATACTCAGAGGACTAGTGCACTAGTGAAAGAGTAGAGTGATGTATACTTAGAGGACTAGTGCACTAGTGATAGATTAGAGTGATGTATACTCAGAGGACTAGTGCACTAGTGATAGATTAGAGTGATGTAGAGGCCTACTGATAGATTAGAGTGATTTATTCTGAGAGGATTGATGACCGATTACAGTGATTTATCCTCAGAGGACTAGTGCACTAGTGATAGATTAGAGTGATGTAGAGGCCTAGTGATAGATTACAGTGATTTATCCTCAGAGGACTGGTGCACTGGTGCCATCGCCTCCATCTGGATGCCCGGCTCGCTATGTGCCGACTGGGCACTTTCCTCTGGCTGCCAGCAGCAAGCACGCCCTTACACTCTGTGTTTGTGTGTGTGTATGTATGCACTCGGTTGCTGTGTGTGTGTGTGTGTGTGTGTGTGTGTGTGTGTGTGTGTGTGTGTGTGCGCGCGCGCACTGTCTGTATGTGTGTGTGTCTCCATCAGCAAACAGAATTTTAAACCCACTTCCAGAACAAAACAGAGGAGGAAGACACTGGCCAGTTGGCAACCCTGTTCTGACCTCTGTGTGTGTGTGTGTGTGTGTGTGTCGTGGAACATAGCAACCCTGTTCTGACGTGTGTGTGTGTGTGTGTGTGTGTGTGTAGCATAGCAAACCCTGTTCTGCCAAAGGATGAGCTCTCTGTCCCAAAATGTCCTCTGTCCAAAGTCTCTATGCCCCCCTCTCCCTCCTAAAGTACAGACAGGCCAGCTCTCATACCCCATTCAGCCCTCAGGAATGCACTGAACAAGATGGTAGACAGCGAAAGAATGCACAGACACATACGCACACATACGCACACATACGCACACATACGCACACATACGCACACATACGCACACATACGCACACATACGCACACATAAGCACACACACAAACACACACAAACACACACAAACACACACACCACAGGTGATTGTTGTCCTGTTTGGCAGATTCTGTGTGCTGATTGCACTCTTGTTGACGCCCTTGTTTTGACCTCCGTGTGTGTGTGTGTGTCTCCCCTCAGGCATTTGAGTTGGCGACAGGAGACTACCTGTTCGAGCCTCACTCTGGGGAGGACTACTCTCGAGATGAAGGTAATCTTCATCATCGTCATCATCTTTTCCTCCTCACAGGTCACAGTAGTCACACAGCATGGCAGCAGCTCAGCGGAACTAAATCCCTTTCTCTATAATTTTCATCTGATTAGCGCTTGGGTGCGTCATTGGGACTGTTAGATCTCTCACTTCTCTTTATGAAGACACACACACACACACACACACACACACACACACACACCTTTCTCACCCTCCACACCAACATGACGTTGTGTTCCGTCAGCCTCGTCGTGCTGTGGGCAGCTGTTCCATCGCCACACACACACACACACACACAGGCTTGTTGTCATGGGCGACAGGGCTAATAAGGAGTGTGGCCCTGTTCCTGTCTGATCAGAGGCTGAGAGAGTGAGAGGGAGAGGGAGAGAGTGAGAGGGAGAGAGTGAGAGGGAGAGAGTGAGAGGGAGAGAGTGAGGGAGAGAGATAAGAGTGTGAGAAAGAGAGATAGTGAGAGAGGGGAGAGATAGATAGATGGAAAGAGAGATAAAGAGAGAGAGAGAGAGACAGAGTATGTATGTGTGTGTGTCGGCCTTAACCCATAGGTTTATGTGTATGCATATGTGTGTGTGTGTGTGTGTGAGTTTTGAGGTGCCGTCTAGCTGACCAGTGCTGTAAAACGTCAATCTGTGCCCACCCACCTACCCTCCCACCCTATCGGCCTCAGGGGCAGTTACATAATCCTGGGGGTAATTACTGTTTGACACAGGGTTGTTAGCTGTTGACGCGGGGTCGTTAGCTGTCCGCCCTGGCGCTGTGGTGGACAAGGGGCAGGTAATGAGGGTTCCGTCGGTGCACAGCGGAGGCTTCATCGGTCAACAGCAACATGCTATTCATCAGCAGCTCTGTGCTACACACACACACACACTCTGACACACAAACACTTATCCTTAGTCATGCGCGCACACACACACACACACACAGACGCCATCAGTCAACAGCAACATGCTATTCATCAGCAGCTCTGTGCTACACACACACACACACACACTGACACACAAACACTTATCCATAGTCATGCGCGCACACACACACACACACACACACACACACACACACACACACAGACGCCATCAGTCAACAGCAACATGCTATTCATCAGCAGCTCTGTGCTACACACACACACACACACACTGACACACAAACACTTATCCTTAGTCATGCACACACACACACACACACACACACACACACACACACACACACACACACACACAGACGCCATCAGTCAACAGCAACATGTTATTCATGCGCTACACATACGCACACACGCCAACACTCACACACTACACATACGCACACTCTCAGACAGTGATTCACATTCTCTGACACATAGTCCACACTGACATGCCATTGATCCTCAGTGCTATTCATCCACTCACATACATGCATACGCACACACACTCACACACATACAAATTGTCTGAGTACCTCACTTACCTAATCAACATCAACTTACTACAGACATTGACATACATGCTGCTGTGATCATGCTTGTGCTGTTCACCAAGTCAGACACACACACACACACACACACACACACGTTTATACATATACTACTACCTGACTACACATAAGTATTTCAAGGGAATGAATAAAGTCTCACTGGAATTATTTCTATTTCTATATTCAGAATGTGTGTGTGTGTGTGCACTCTATGTGATCCCAGATGACCATCTCTCATGCATTCTTGTGTGCCCCTGCAGATCACATCGCTCTGATCATTGAGCTCCTGGGGAAGATTCCACGCAAACTCATCCTGAATGGCAAATATTCCAAAGAGTTCTTCAACAAGAAAGGTAAGGACATAGACACACACACACACCCACACACACTAGCCCAATGGAGTTGCCAACTGTATGAATCACTGTCTGTGTGTGTGTGTGTGTGTGTGTGTGAGTGATTTTCCTGGCTGGTGCAGTGTAAAGAAGTTACCCTTCCTTTCTTTGCATGTTTGTGCAAAACTATTGACTGTCACTTGTGCTGTGTGTGTGCTGTTCTGTTGTTGCCATGTTTGCTGATATGGGTGGTGTGTGTGTGTGTGTGTGTGTGCGTGTGCGCGTGCGTGCGTGCTGCTCTGTTGTTGTCATGTTTGCTTATATGGGTGAATGTGTGTGTGCGACTGGGCACTTTTCTCTGGCTGCCAGCAGCAAGCACGCCCTTACACTCTGTGTTTGTGTTTGTGTGTGTGTATGCACTCGGTTGCTGTGTGTGTGTGTATGCACTCGGTTGCTGTGTGCAGTGTTTCCCAGAGAATTGAATTCCAATTGTTGTGGTTGGTTTGCACAATTTACTTGAATGCAACAGTTTTTAACAAATTAGCACAGCGTGGTTATGATGCTAACCAGATTTAAGCACAATTTAGTACAACCTGGAAAATCATTGTGTGGTGGTCAATGTTGATTGTGGTGGGCCGCCACAAATAAGTCAATGTATGGGTGTACACAATGTGTGTGTGTGTGTGTGCTGCTCTGTTGTTGTCATGTTTGCTTATATGGGTGAATGTGTGTGTGTTGCTCTGTTGTTGCCATGTTTGCTTATATGTGTGTGTGTGTGTGTGTGTGTTGCTCTGTTGTTGTCATGTTTGCTCATGGGTGAAGTGTGTGTGTGTGTCTGTGTGTGTGTGTGTGTGTGTGTGTGTGTGTGTGTGTGTGTGTGTGTGTGTGTTGCTCTGTTGTTGTCATGTTTGCTCATGGGTGAAGTGTGTGTGTGTGTGTGTGTGTGTGTGTGCTGCTCTGTTGTTGTCATGTTTGCTTATATGGTTGAATGTATGTGTGCGTGTGCTGGCTATTAATGTACACACTGCCTTTCTATCTGTATTTATATGGGTTTGTGTTTATGGACGTGTGTGTGTGTGTGTGTGTGTGTGTGTGTGTGTGTGTGTGTGTGTGTGTGTGTGTGTGTGTGTGTGTGTATGTTTCAGGTGAGCTAAGGCACATCAGTAAGCTGAAGCCTTGGGGTCTGCTGTGTGTGTTGCTGGAGAAGTACGAGTGGCCGAGGGAGGAAGCCCAGAGCTTCACCAGCTTCCTGCTGCCCATGCTGGACCTGGTGCCCGAGAAGCGCGCCTCTGCCGCCGAGTGTCTGCGCCACCCTTGGCTCGCCTCCTAGTGGCCGGAGGCCAACACTGCACAACGCAACCACAAACCTGCAGTCTGACCCTCGCACACCGGGGTGCTGACCTGCACATCATATCCAAGCACAGACAGGCACACACATGCCCGCGCTCACACACACACACACGCACACACACACACACACACACACACACACACACGTAACTGACTGCCATGTCTGCTTTCAGTAACCGTGATATAAACAGATGGTGACTGCGCCAAACTTGAGGTCCAACTAATCAGATTTAATATCTATTTATTTCTGATGTTTTCTTTTATTCTGTTTGTTTGTTTGTTTGTTTGTGTTGTTTAATGGAGTTTACTTGACTTGCAGCTCTTAGTCTGTGTTGGCTTCTATTGTGTTGAGTCTGTACCTGCGGTCTGAAGGCGCGGCACACGCCCAAGAGGCCCGACAAACAAACGCGCTTTTGACCGCTCACCGCATCAGTGATGCCCAAGAGGCTCTACAGTCGTGCTTTTCTCCGTTCGCTGCGTCCGTGATTCTCAAGAGGCCCTACAAACAAACGTGCTTTTCTTCGTTCGTTAGTGCGTTAGTGATGCCCTTTTTCAGCATCGCCTGGCTCTCTCTCTTCCTTCTTTGTTTTCTCCTGGGCTCTATGATCAGCACCTTCGGATACCATCATCATCATCATCATCATCAATCATCATCATTATGATCGTTATCATCAGTCGTGTTTCTGGTCATCACAGGGCAGGTTTGATTCCTGGGGAGACTGGCTATAAAAACATAACTAAATAAAAAATAATAATAGTAGTAGTCTGAGACTCATGAATGAAGAATCTCCCAGGAGAATGCAGACCTCATTTGAGCCATGAAGTGGCCTCTTGAAACCCAGAAAAGGGAGAGGGAGTGTGTGTGTGTGTGTGAGAGTGAACTGGACTGAATGACGTTCCTCCTCACTGAGATGTGAGTGGCCACTTAAAGCACTGAAAGAAGCAGCACTTCACTCCTCATGCCTTTCTCTCCTTCCCTCTCCCTGTCTCACTTTCTCTCTCCCCCTCCCTCTCTCTCTCTCCCTCTGTCTGTCTCTCTCTCTCTCTCGCGCGCGGATCATTAGACCACTCTCAGTATCCACACCAGCATGGCTCACTGGTCGTTAACTCGCCCTCCCTGCAACAATGTGAATAGTGAATTATCTCGTTTTTTTTTTTATTCCGTTTGGTTTCGTTGTTTGTTTTCCTGGCTCAGCTGCCAGCCGCCTGTGTTATAATATCATGACTAAAACCACGCACCGTTGTACATAGTCGTACCAAAGAGATGGCCTTTATTTTCAGCGGTGTAGAATATCAGCAGCGCACAGTAACAGTTCTGGGAGCTCACGCCAAGAGAGCACGGGCGAGGGGAGACCGCAGTCGGACGGTCACCGAGGCAGAGAGACCGCAGTCGTACAGTCACCGGGCGGGTCTGTTGCGGACGTGGGAGCAGCTCTGCTCCTTTCGTGTGGCCTTGCCTTGTATCTGTGAGGAGGGGTTTTTTTCTAGACTTTTCTCCGCTTTTCTAAATGTTCTTTTCAGACCAGCGTGGCTGCACTCTGTGATGAGTGCGGATCTGAAGTGCAGTACGTTAGAGGAAACACAGAGGATGGACTTTAAAAAAAAAAACAAAAAAACAAACAAGTTTAAAAAATGCCTGCCGGATGCTTGCTTTTGCTCTCTGTCCCTTTCTAAACGTCCCTTTTCCTTTCTCGACTCCTCTTCGCCGCCTTTGATAGTCCACTGCTCTGTTAAAAAGAACTAGAACCTTTTATGTTGTTACCGCAAATAAAGACTTTGAAATGGCTCTGAAGTTCTGTGGTCTTTTGATGGCAAACGGTTATGATTATTTTGCAGAGCTCTGACCAAAAGAATCCAAGTCAAAGCGAGGATGGAAACCTTGAACAAAAAAAGGCACATTTACTGTGGAATGGGTGGACGCCACTAAGCTTATGAAACATGACCCATTTTGTGCTTACCATGGTTTACCGAGAGGGTCTCGGATAGCTCAAAGAAGTAGCAGTGTCTGCTAAATGAATACATGTAAATGTACTATCTCTAGCAGACAGAAGGGGGCGCTGTTGACCTGCCCAAGTCAGCTGCTCTGGTTCAAGTGTTTGTAGTGTGTGAGGCCCACATGAGGAGAGAATGCTGTTTTATCCAATACATTACAGACATTACAAGCATTTAACAAAAACAAACATGTTGAAACCCTTTTAAGGAATAATAGTTTGTTTTATATTAAAAAGCTTTAAAAATATATAACTGCAGAAGAGAAAAGTGTGGATATAATGAGTATAGTGGAAAGTGTAAAAAAATAAAAGACCGGTTACTATAAACTAGTGATGCGGACAGCCTTATGACTCGTGGGCACCAGTGGGGCGGTTTGGATCTCCAAAATGGGTCGGGCAGGTGTGTGTCATAAACACGACCCGCGCATCACCTCTAGTTACCATAGTGATTCAAACTAATACACTGTCAGACACTGGCTTCACAAGATAGCCAGTGCAATTTTTAACTTGCTTCTATAAGCTCATATCAAGCACATCAATCATGTTCCTCAAATCACTGTAAACATTTTAAAAATCTGACATGTTTTCTGATGACGTGAGGCGTTTACGGCACGCAGTCCACTCTGAACCCAACCGAAGCCTCCTCTCTGAAGGGTCGACACAGCTGGTCGGGATAAGTGCTTGGCTAGATGTCAGAAACTGGGAAAACTGGGGATCCTCACTCTTTATCTGTAGAAAAGAACAAAAAGACGGGTAGCACATCGGGTCCGCCTAATATACACAGAAAGCTTACATGTAAAGAGTTTGTCATATTAATTAGCCTGCATGTCAATAGTCAATATGGTTCAGTATGGACAGATCGACAAACAGCTGCGTAAAGACGTGTTTAGGATTTTAATTAGTCTGTAGCAAGGCAGCTCACTGCTCCGCGTTGGTGAGTGTTTCCGCTCACTGTGTGCTCTGTGTTCACTAATTCACAGATGGGATAAATGCAGAGACCAAATTCCTTGTATACGCAAGTACAGTTATGTGCAAAATAATAGCAGTGTGTTTTAAAAAATTGAATAAAGCTCAACATCCTTAGAATAGCTGTTAATTCCATAATATCAATGCATTGGGAACACCAGAGAGGGTTCTGCACTAATATCTAGTTGCATTACCATTATTTCTGAGAATTGCTTCACATCTGTGTTGCATGGAGTCGACCAACTGATTCATTCATTGACATCAATCTTGTCAGTCTGGAACCAAGACTTTGCTCACTTACTGGTGTGTTTTGGGTCATTGTCTTGTTGAAACACCCATTTCAAAGGCATTTCTTCTTCACCATAAGACAACATGACCTCTTCAAATGTTTTGATGTATTGAAACTAATCCATAATCTCTAGTGTTCGATAAATAGGTCCAACACCACAGTGTGAGAAACATCCCCATATCTTCAGTAAAGATCTGGTGGTGCACAATTCATGTTATGGGAACGTTTCTCATACTGTAGTGTTGGACCTATTTATCGCACACCAGAGATCAAGGATCAGTTTCAATACATCAAAATATTTGAAGAGGTCATGATGTCTTATACTGAAGAGGAAATGCCTTTGAAATGGGTGTTTCAACAAGACAATGACCCAAAACACACCAGTAAGTGAGCAAAGTCTTGGTTCCAGACTGACAAGATTGATGTCATGGAGTGTTCAGCCCGATCCCCTGAACTCAATCCTATAGAAAACTTGTGGGATGACATCAAAAATGCTATTTCTGAGGCAAAACCCAGAAATGCAAAGGAATTGTGGAATGCAATTCAATCGTCCTGGGCTGGAATACCTGTTCACAGGTGTCAGTAGTTGGTCGACTCCACGCAACACAGATGTGAAGCAATTCTCAGAAGTAATGGTAATGCAACTAGATATTAGTGCAGTGATTCAAAGTAAAGCAAAATCTAGAGACATTTTTCAGTTTATACAGTAAATGTTTGAGTTTGTAAAGAAAAATGCAAACACTGCTATTTTTTTGAACAGCCTAACATTCCTTTTTCTTCACTTTCTGTAAAGGTATAACACAAACTTGATCAATTTTGGTCATGTTTTGATTTGGTATTGAATGTGCAGTGTTCCCAATGCATTGATATTGTGGAATTAACAGCTATTCTAAGGATTTTGAGCTTTATTCAATTTTTTTTAAACACTGCTATTATTCTGCACAAAACTATACTTGGCTACCTGATTTACATTTACAGGTGTTGGTCATATAATTAGAAAATCATCATAAAGTTGATTTTTGTCAGTAATTCCATTCAAAAAGTAAACTTGTATATTATATCCATTCATTACACACAGACTGATATATTTCAAATGTTTTTTTTTTTTTTTTTAATTTTGATGATTGTAACTGACAACTAATGAAAATTCCAAATTCAGTATCTCAGAAATTAGAATATTACTTAAGACTAATACAAAAAAGTTTTTTTACAAATGTTGGCCAACTAGTTTGAGCTCCTTTTGCCTGAATTACTGCAGCAATGCGGCGTGGCATGGAGTCGATCAGTCTGTAGCACTGCTCAGGTGTTATGAGAGCCCAGGTTGCTCTGATGGTGGCATTCAGCTCTTCTGCATTGTTGGGTCTGGTGTATCGCATCTTCCTTTTCACAATTTTCTATGGGGTTAAGGTCAGGCGAGTTTGCTGGCCAATTAAGAACAGGGATACCATGGTCTTTAAACCAGGTACTGGTAGCTTTGGCACTGTGTGCAGGTGCCAAGTCCTGTTGGAAAATTAAATCTGCATTCTAAGAAGCCACACCCTAGTGAGCTTAATGATTACAGGCCTGTCGCTCTAACATCACACGTAATGAAGACAATGGAGCGACTGGTCTTATGCATGCTCAGACCCCAGGTACGCCATGCACTAGACCCGCTACAGTTTGCATACCAGGAGAAAGTGAGCGTGGACGATGCCATCACTTATCTCCTACACAGGACACATTCTCACC
Organism: Alosa alosa; assembly: GCF_017589495.1. NCBI lineage: Eukaryota > Metazoa > Chordata > Actinopteri > Clupeiformes > Clupeidae > Alosa > Alosa alosa. The sequence goes on from NC_063198.1 coordinate 24,951,097, forward strand.
TAGACAAGGGAAAAAGTGCTGTGAGAATCATGTTCTTTGATTTCTCAAGTGCTTTTAACACCATCCAACCCCTCAGACTGAGAGACAAGCTCTTGCAGATGGGTGTGGACGCTCACCTGGTATTCTGGATTACAGATTACCTGACCGAGCTACAGTTTGTGAGACTGAAGAACTGTCTCTCTGACACTGTGATCAGCAGCACCCGAGCTCCACAGGGATCTGTGCTCTCGCCAGTCCTGTTTACCCTGTACACATCTGACTTCTGTTATAACACCGAGTCATGCCACATGCAGAAGTTCTCTAATGATGCTGCAATTGTGGGGTGTATCAGGGACGAGCAAGAGGAGGAGTACAGGAGCCTGGTGGAGGACTTTGTGCAATGGTGCAAACTCAACCACCTTCAACTCAACACTTCAAAGACCAAGGAGATGGTGGTGGATTTCCGCAGGTCACAAATCCCTCTCTGCTACCAGTCTCCATTGATGGGGTCAATGTGGAGGTGGTAAACACCTACAAGTATCTGGGCTTACAACTGGTCAATAAACTGGACTGGTCAGCCAATATTGAAGCACTCTACAAGAAAGGGCAGAGCAGTCTGTATTTCCTGAGGAGGCTGCGATCCTTCAATGTCTGCAGTAAGCTCCACAGGATGTTTTACCAGTCTGTTGTTGCCAGCGTCCACTTCTATGCTGTGGTATGCTGGGGAGGAAGCACAAAGAAGAAGGATGCTGGACGACTAGATTGGCTGGTAAGGAAAGCTGGCTCTGTCGTGGGAGCCGAACTGGAGTTTATCACTTCAATATCAGACAAAAGGACCCTAAACAAACTGATCAGCATCTTGGACAATGAATTTCATCCACTTCACAGCAGAAAAGCCTGATCAGCTAGAGACTGTCAAGTCAGTAGTCTTCCCCATGATTGTGTAGCCTACAGAACTAGACGGAGAGACCATTTAAAGGCCTTTGCAGGTGTTTTGAGTTAATTAGCTGATTAGAGTGTGGCACCAGGTGTCTTCAATATTGAACCTTTTCACAATATTCTAATTTTCTGAGATACTGAATTTGGGGTTTTCATTAGTTGTCAGTTACAATCATTAAAAGAAATAAACAGTTGAAATATATCAGTCTGTGTGGACTGAATGTATACATTATTTATAAGCAGTGTTGGGAATGTTACTTTAAAAACGTAATTAGTTATAGTTACTCACTACTTGTTCCAAAAAGTAACTGAGTTAGTAACTGAATTACTCAATGATAAGAGTAACTCGTTACCAGGGAAAGTAACTATTTGCATTACTGTTGCTAATTGCCAAATGTTGCTAATTGCCAAATTAAAGTTGCTAATATGCCAAAGAATTTGGATTTTTGAGCAGTTTTGAGCAGCCAGTTGAAATGAGTAGAACAGACAGGTGTTTGTAGGCTACACAACTTTCGATATTACCCAAGGGGAAATTCAAGATATTGCACATCGACAGACCTACGGTTGACTTCAGCCTGTGTCATAGGTTTTTGTTGTGAGGTAGATAGATCTAGCTTTTGCTGCTTGGAGGACTTTGCTCAGAGTCCTTCTTTGCTAGTGGATGGCGAACTATCATCTGTGGTGGAGATATCGGTGTTTTTGGCCACTAGCTTTAGATGCGTGTGTGAGATGCGTCATTAAATTAGAGTTGCTTACAACGGATGTCGACAAAGTCTTCGCTCCTGGACATAATGTACACATTACATGCACGTTCTTGCCTTTGACCACAATGAATGAAAATGCCAATTTTTCATCGGAATGCTCCTGACCTCTAGCCTGGTCCTTACCGCCTGTGACTACGTTTCTCTTCGTCATACAGTCTGGAACAATGTAATAACTAGATGTACCGCATAGCGGTACAAAATATGACCGCCGCTCAGTCCTGTACATCCGTTCCGCGAAAATAAATCACACTTCAATTTGTCTCCATATTTTACTCCATCCCCCACTCTTGAAACTTTTGTGTATGCTTGTTTGGCATGCCTGAGTGTGTGTATGCGGCTGCACAGAAAGTACCCTACTGGTGCTGAAAAGGTGAATAGATTGTAGAATAGCCAAAGAAGATGTAGAATTGTTATAAAACCTTTAAAATCTCTAAACAATCACAAGTAGGGCAGTTCATCACAGTTCATCCATTGCAACTGGATTGATGAAAGGTCACTTACACCTGTAGGCTACATTGTATTTGGGAAAAGCAAAAGGTATCAGCATAATGTTATTTATTTATTTATTTTTATGTATTTATAAACAAAAACATCTCTGTCAGTTCCATGCCGTTTTCAACAGCTATCAAAAACAAAGGTCATTTTGGATGGATGGATTTTTTGTGAATGTTTCTTCTTCTACATAAGATTTTAGTCATCTTTAGTTCATGTAATACTTTATTGTCAATGCACAAATTAAGTAACAGTAGTCTGAAACGTTATTGTTAATGCACAAATTAAGTAACAGTAGCCTAGTCTGAAAGCGAAGTGCTGTTTTACATCTAACCAGTGGTGCAAATAACTGACATGTCCAAATGGGCCTTGATGAAATGCGCCGCTAGACTGTTCATACACATTTTAACGGGCCAAAGTTGAAGAGCTTTTGTCCGTTATTGTTAGTGCAAATATAGGCTGATTCATGTTCCCTTGCATTGTTTAACTGAGGTCCATGGCTAGTCTGGCTTTCATCAGACCAAGCTCAATCTTTTAAGAAATCAAAAATAAATGGCGGGCAGATCAGGCTGGGTTCACCCAGCCTAGTCCTTAGGCACCCGATATTGTTTAATTTTCCGATTGAGATATACGCTCTGGCTATTCTAAATGCAAAATGCATCAGGGAGTTATGACAAAGCGGTAACTAACAAACTAGATCCTAATAGAAAGTTGTTAGCTTCCCTAAGCTACAGGTAGGATTATAAGGTAGGCCTATTGACAACATAAATTGTCAATAGGCTATGCTGGCGACACAAATAAAATCTCCTTTGAAACCAATGGCTTTCGCCTTACAGTATCAAGCGGACTTAAACTGTCATATCGTGGCGAAAAGTTGTAATAACATTCACGCAGCTCCATGAGTCAAAGGAAAGCGCCAAATGAAGTAGCCACTTCTAAATGGGACCTACTACACAGTAGCTTAAGGTGTTTTGCTAAAACAGCCATAATGAAATGAAGGTGTCATTGTTTGGATACTTCACACACACGTGCTTTTTAATTTCACAGACTACAACTACCAAGCTGTAATCAAAGCACATCGATTCCCCCCTCTCACACCCTGCACGCACTTAAAAACAAAATAAACAGGCGTCTCAGTCTCACGCATGTATAGGCAAAACTGCATCAGACCCGTGTAACGTTGGTAAATCTTCCACTGCACAGAATGATTTTTGTAGCCGCGTGCAATAAATGACAGTCGAAAGATACAAACAGTGCTGCTATACATTTGCTTGGTATAACCGCATTTATAGTTTTCTACAAATGCCTCCATCACTCAACCAACGCTTAACGGTAACATTACCTAGGTCCTTATTGATATTACAAGATTAAGCATTACCTGCAGTAAAAACCAAGCATGTCCGATAAACATCCTCAGATTTATTTCGGCTTCAAGAAGAAATGGGAATTACACTTCATGTGAACATCGTCCTATCCTTATTAGATGTTCGCTGCGGTAAATTACAGTCCTTGTATGAAGCGTCCATTGTTTTTTCCAACCCCTTTTAACTTCCAACAAAATTACGTCTCACTGCAACGATGCGCCATCTAGTGGACAAACGACTACTTCTCGCCAATACTGAAAATGCAGCCATGATGATGATGATGAATATTTATTTTGGCTTTCTTTTAATCCTACTGATTTTCATTTTTTACGGGGGCAAATCACAAATGAGTGATTATGAGCCAGGTTTATGTGGGCCCTTGAGACCAACATACCATAAAAGATTCACAGAGAACTGTGTCTGCCCTACCCTCCTTTCGGGGGGTCCAGTCCAGCGGGGGGGCTGCAGATGAAAACGAAAAATGACGGTTCCATGCTATCCATATGGGGGTACATGCTCACCAAGTTTTGTGTACCCGGTCTTTCAGTGTCCGGGAATCCTTGTTGGTGTACGTCACTAAATGTACACATAAATTATTTTATTGTAAGGCCCCCATGAACGAAAGTACACAAAACTTGGCATGCATTCAGAGGGTGTCATAATGATCCTACACTTTTAATTTTGTGCAGTTTTGACCTTGTCAGCCAGAGATATTGAGATGAAAACACCTAATTTTATGCTTTTTAATTTTTAACTAGGTGGCGCTATACATGAAATAAGTGGTAATGGGATGGGTTGACATGCCCCTTAAGACCAACATACAAAAAAAAAGGTGGACCTCCTAGGCCCTACGGTTCTCGAGATATTCACAGAAAACTGTCTCCGGCCACCTACAGGCCAGTTGGTGTATAGTAACATAAATTAATTTATTGTGTGGCCCCCCATGAACGGAATTCCACAAAACTTGGCGTGCATACAGAGGGTGTCATAATGATCCTACACTTCCAATTTCGTGCAGTTTTGACTATGTTAGGTCACAGATACCTTCAATTACACCACCTCATTTTTACTTTTTTGTGTTTAACTAGGTGGCGCTATACATGAAATGAGTGGTTATGGAATGCGTTGACATGGCCCCTTGAGATCAACATACAAAAAAATAATTGTCCTCCTAAATCTTACGGTTCTCGAGATATTCACAGAAAACTGTGTCTGCCCTACCCTCCTTTCGGGGGGTGCAGTCCAGCGTGGGGGCTACAGATCAAAACGAAAAACGATGGTTCCATGCTATCCATATGGGGTTACATGCCCACCAAGTTTTGTCTACCCCGGTCTTTCAGTGTCCCGGGAATCATTGACGGAAATTTGGACATGCGAAAAAAAAAAAAAAAAAAAATCTGACTAAACCTATATGACCGCCGCTTCGCTGCGCGGCGGTCATAATAATCTGTCTCCGTTATGGGCGGATGCTTATTTTGAGGTTTAAAATCATTGGAGTTCCCTTAACCAATCAGCAACGTTTGGTAATGACGTATGCTGTGCGCCGGAGTTCAGGCTCTTACGCTTCCCACTTCTGCTCTCAGTAGTAAACAGACTGCTGGCTAGTATGTAGGCTACCTGACCGCCAGGGCAGTCTCTTCTTAGTGGATATATCTCTAACTTGCGCCAGCCACAGACCGAGAGTTGTATACCAAAAGTGTCACGTCATCGAGATTATATCAGATCTTGTCACACGCCAATTTTCCCTCTTATCTCTTCTCGCCGCTTATCAAACGATTGTTGTTCTACGCAGCCCGGTGACTTCGTCGGAGCTACGGAGCTTACTTCGTTCTCCACGGGCTGTTCAGACTACACTCTCGGATAAGTTGGATTGTACTGACGACCTACGTGTTATTTAACCTGGAGCTTGCTCAGTTAAAATAACAGTTGTTCGGCATAAAACAACGCAGCCTCACCTTGAGCCACACTTGGTGACTGGCTAACGTTACTGTCCACAAGCACGGTAGCCTCGCCTGGAGCCCAGCTCGGCCACAGGCTAGCCTCTGTCAAACACAAACACGGAGCGGTTTACCTTGAGCCCAGCTCGGTAACCGCTAGTCCCAGTCAAGCACAATCACAGCAGCCTTGCCTTGAGCCCCGCTCGGTAACAGGCTAGCTCACGTCAAGACACACCGCCTCGCCTTGAGCCCCGCTCGGTAGGCTAGCTAACATTCCATTCCTGAAGTAGGCCTATGCCGCATTGATTTTGTAAAGGTAATTTGAGAGTAGGGGGGAGAATAATGAGCAGCAAACGTTTATTTGAAAACATGATAAGTAGTGATGCATGTAGTACACTTGTGTGTTTAGGTTTAGTTAACACCATCTGATAAATCAAACTTTTCCCAAAGCCAGTGGGAAGGAGAGTTATACAACGTCCTTGCCATTTATAAAATTGACAAGACAAGCCTTTTGTTCCTGCTTTAATTGCGTGATGCCCTCGAGAGTTGAGACAACTTCGCGGATAGCTTCTAGTCTCTTCCTCCGTCCCCATTGTTGCTATGATGTTGAACTACAAGCTTCGCTGGACTACAAGTAACTCGGCAGGCAAGTTCCGCGTCATCACTCAACTGTTCGCTGAATGGCTCCGCTACATGCAAGCTGTATAATGTGGGTTGGGCCAGACTACGTGCGAGGCTGAAATCAAATTTTGGCCGGAAGTATGTAGGATAGTAACGACCAGGCTACCTGACCTCTGCCGTTTCGTCGAATCTTATATTTTAGCTGTTGCAGTGTGTTTGTGGCGCGTGTGCTGTAAAGTGTGTAAAAACACTGGCTCTGATTGACTATCATGAAACATGACTCTGCCCTAACCAATCATAATCGCGTACGTCGTTATTAACCCACCTCCTCACTAGCTGTGAGCCAGGGGTACGTTCGGATTACACAGTTTATTCAATCAATGCATAGGCATAGTAATGCGCCGCATTTAACGTCCAGTAACGTTAACAGCGTTGTAACGACTAGAAAAGTAATTAATTAGATTATCCCGTTACTGAAAAAATAACGTTGTTACCTAATGCCGTTCTTTTAAACGGCGTTATTCCAAACAGTTATAAGTTTTGTATATTTCACTTTTTGAATGGAATTGCTGAAATAAATCAACTTTTTCATGATATTCTAATTATATGACCAGCACCTGTACATTTGAAGCAGTCGACACACTCTGTCATGCCTAGCCTAGGCAATACTCTCTTCTGAATTATTTTCACGGGCATATTATTGCGCACTGCGCTTCAGTGTGTTTTCTCACATCAATACAACAATGCGATGCCCATTTTCTCAATCTCACCACATCTCTGAAAGGTTTCAGACTTCCTGTGATTAATAGCTAGGCTACATAAACACTGATAAATGTGCTTTATGCGTGATTGTTATCATTGTTGTTATTGATTTCAAGTTCAACCTTTCTCCTTGTCCCCAGCTTCGAAGTCCTCGGGCAGAAGTGTGTCTTGCCGGTTGCCCAGCACAAAGGCCAGAAAGGAGAGGAAGAGCGAGTCAATGATGGCGATGATGGCCAGGATGAAGGCCCAGCGCACCGTGCAGTTCCCCAGCGTGTACTTATCCGTCCTCTGCCCGCACATGCGCTTCACCTCCGGCGAATCCCAGCCGTCAGGATAAATCAGACAGCCGATGACCATACAACCACCTGCACATTAGGAGACACACTATCATCATCATCATGTTCACATTGATCTTGATTGACAGCATGGCCTACTGGTTAGCACTTCGGACTTGTAACCGGAGGGTTGCAGGTTCGAACCCCGACCAGTAGGCACGGCTGAAGTGCCCTTGAGCAAGGCAACACCACACTGCTCCCCGAGCGCCGCTGTTGTTGCAGGCAGCTCACTGCGCCGGGATTGGTGTGTGCTTCACAGTGTGTTCACTGTGTGTGCTGAGTGTGTTTCACTAATTCACCAATTGGGATAAATGCAGAGACCAAATTTCCCTCACGGGATCAAAAGACCATATATACTTATCCGTTTTTGGCCAGATATCTATCCACTATTCTAGTATTTATATCTGATTCGACTACCAACTGTTAACGAAGTGACCTCCCAGGTGAAAATAAGCTAAACAAGATACCAATAAATTAAATTTAAAAAGTAGTTTCGTGGCTACTTCAGACCCGTGGCCTTCGCGCTGCGTCATGCCTTGGCTTTCACCTGTGCAGTCACCGTGCGCCAGGTGTCGAGTTGCAGAGTCATGGGATACACTCTCACTAGTCCCCTGAGATCATGATAAGTGAAAGTGGGAATTTAAGCCGGACTGGGCAATGCATTCCACGTTTCAGCGAGTAGACGACGCAGAGTACTTCACATCTATTGATTTGTCCAAGATCCTGAATAACTATTTTTCTGACATAATCTAACAATCCGGGAGCGTGCGTGGTGTTATTGAATGATGAGATGTAGTAGGACTACGGCTTTAATGCAAACAGCGCCAAAACTGAGATCACATTTATTGTGGTGTAAGTGAAACCATATAGGTCATGCAACCCGCTCACGTAAACTTGCCCCCTTTATACTTCCCAAGAAAATGAATGTATGTATTCAACAAGTGCATCTTCTTCACAATAATGGATTGATGTGCAGCTATTGAAATGAGTGTAATTGTGTCCTTCTAATATAACGCACAGACACCGCCCTGAGTTTCACTAAAGTAGGTCCAAATCAGATCAGTAAAGACGCACAGCAAGGTCAAACACATAGCTGTCATACTCACTGGAGGCCAGCTGCATCCAGGCGCAGATCTTGTACACGCTGCCTGAGTTGAAGAAAAAGAATAGGCTGAAGCAGCCGATGCTGGCGACCACCAGCAGCATGGAGATCCCTACGAAGAACATGGCCGTTTTGAACGCGCCCGAGGGGATGGAGCCGAAGTCCAGCGCACTGCCCTTGCACGTGAGCTCGCCAGAAAGCGCGTTGCCGATGCAGTAGTGGAACAGGCCGAAGTAGCCCGCCTGCGGCGTGTTGACGCTGTCTCCGATCCAGTACGGCTGGATGAACGCCACCATGGTAACGACGGCGAACACGACGGTGAGAATTAGCCACATGACACCGATCGCTCGCGCGTTCCTCACGTAGTTGGTGTGGTAGATTCGGGAAGCTTCCTGGGCGGGTATCATAGCTTCCAAATAATTCGGGTTGAAACTTTCACTCTGTAAAAACTGATAAGACATGGGCCTATTACACTCTACCACCGATAAAAAAAACAGTCTTGCCTAAATACAAACTGAATGCGTCATCCTCCTCAGTAATATTTCAACTAAAGTGTTACATAAACGAATCTATTTCCTCCTGTCATTCCTTTCTATGTTTTCTTGCGAGGTGTTAAATTATTTCGGCTGATTGGTAGTGTCACAGTGCTAGGGGCTTCTTCTTGCGTTCAGCAGCGTTCTCTTTGCTGAAGCGTCGCATGCCACTTTCAACTTCAGCACCACGGAGAGCTCCGAAGATGACGCGTGTAATCTGGATCCGCGCCTCCTTCCGCAAAAACATCAGGGTAGATAAGATGACATTTACTGGTCGCAATGGCAGAGTGGTTCCCTCAGACCACTTAATAAATTCCTCGGCTGTTGGCCAGGCGTCTCGAATGAATATCATCCCAATGCTCCGCGGGGAAAGCACCTGTTGTATCGGGGCTTCCTCTGTACTTAACTTCAGGTTATGATTAATTGATGATGAAAGATAGAATTGCCCAGATCTCCTTCGCTTTCACTCTACGTTCTTTAACCGACACCGGGCAACCGAGGAAATTGGATAGTTATTCAGTTCTTCATCGCCTGGCATCTTTAGGCTACATCACGTGTCGTTACATTATGAAGAAAAAAACGAAATATTCTCTCTCTCTCTCTCTCTCTCCCTACCTACCTCTAAGGCTTCGCGTGCCCCTCAGATTGTAGGCCTAAGCAGTGACAAGAGCAACTCTTAAACCGATAGAGCTGGCTGGTTTGCTCTGGTTTTCTGGCAAAGTACTGATGAGAGCAGAGAGGAGTACACAAAAATACAGTAACACCAAAGAGTCTTTTGTACCTTAAAATAATGTTTCCAAAATCGTTTCAGTGGTTCATCAACTCGTAACAGGGTGAACGGCACTTCTGCATTCGCTTCGCTGCCCTCTATCGGCTATAACCGCACTATGTAAGTTTGCCAGATCGGTAGCGGATCTGTAGTTCAATGGAATGAGACATAAGAAACTACAAATTTGACTTTCATCTGATGTTGCAATACATCGTACTTTCATAAATCGTGCAACATATTCTACCTTGTCTGTGGACATTGTTATTTGCAAAACAAATGGCGTGTGTGCGACAGAGGGAAAGTTATTTGGTGTTGCTTTGACTTTGGGAAATTACGGTAATGGAAAGCCTCGGTGGAATGTCTTATGGTTAGGTTGTTCCGACCTAATATCTGCTTGGAGTAAGCTACCTCCGCCATCTACTGGAGTTAAATTAAACAAACTCTCATTGGCGCTATTCCTTGTGTTTCATAAATATCTGATTTAAGGTGGTACCAAAAGTCTTTTGTCTGTTGTAGAGGAAGATAGCCAATTTGGTTCCTTGTTCGTTGGTCACAGATGGTAATTTCACAAGCATAATATATTAAAGGGTGAGTGATTGTAACAGAAGTGTGCTTGTATAAACATCACATCTGTAATGCTGATGATGTATTTCACAGATTCATCGTAATTACATTATATTTAAAGGGACACCAGGCAACGTTTTCGTGTTAATTAATCATCTTCGTAAGTCGGTATATGGTTAAATGACTCATTACAGGGCGAATGAAGGCTCTCTCTGGCCCCCCCCTACTGCCTGTAGGAAGAATATCCCACTTGCGACCGAAGCAGGATCAGTTTACAGCACAGAGGCAGGCTAACAAAACACTAGAGATTGTTGCAAACGTGTGTATAATGGCAGAGCCGGCGAAGAAGCAGCGAAAACCCTTGACGGAAGATGCAAAGAAAAAGAAAAGAGCTTCAGACCGAGCGAGGGGGGAGTTTCGTAGAGAAAAAGTATCAGGCTTGCCTGGTGTCCCTTTAATAGCTCACTGATGGCATAATACAAAATAGAGCTAAAAAGAAAGAGCTGCAACACCTAAGAACTAAGAAATTGCCACAAGGGGGCGTCCACGTCCAACTAATGGGTATTCTGACTTTCTCATATTTTAATAGTTTTGATCTATTTCAGCGTCTCTATAGATGTACATGTGCCTATATGGATTATAAGGGCATTCTAAAACTAACTCATTCTGAGTGGTTGGTGGCACAGACCACTGCCATTTGCTACAGCAGCCTAACAGCTTTTAGAAAAAGCTGCGAGGTGTGGCATAGACTACTACCGCAATCTTTTAAGAAAAAACAGGCTCGGATTAGTCTTTTCAAACAAAGAGATGTTCAGAATGACAAAGACATGCATTTCTTTTGACTTTTGCCTTTTGAAGTGAACACCAAACATCAAGATCTCACTTTCACGAACGCATTTTAATACTGTCTCTTCATATGGAAACTAATGCAAATCTCCTGGACATCTAGTGAGGATTCCGGGGCCTAAGCATTTGTTAGAAAAGCATATATATATATACTGCTAAGTATTTCTGATATGTTGCTGATTGGATCATAAACGGCCACAACAAGAAGAGGAATGACTGATAATGACTGACTCTTCTTTACATAGACTGTATATATATATATATAGTCTACAGTATGCTTCTTTATTATTGTTACATTGTTCCAAATGTAAAGCACTTTGAGCTGCATTCTGTGTATGAAAGGTGCTATACAAATAAAGATTATTATTATTAATATTATTACAAAGCTATTCTGAACGATGGTGAGGGCTGCCGGATGCTGCAGATGCTGCGTCCACATTGTATGCCACATGTCTTGGAATGACGTCATCCAAGGGGGTGTGTATCCAACACCATCACCTGTCTGAACCAATCATCTCTCCACATTTCATGATGAGAGAAGAGATGCATTAACAATAGACCGAGAGGAACAATAACGGACACTCCCCCGGGTAGCAGGGAATCAATATGCGGTCATTTGTGCTGCAACTGTCCGGGTCCGCAGCAGGCGTGCGACTGGCAGAAATGACCATCTGCCAGCGCTGATAGCTTTCTGAATGAAACCCGCTAAATGTCATTTCTGAATATATGAATGAGAATGAGAGCTTGATGCCGTGTCTCGTCTGACGATTGCTAATAACTCGGTTACGTTGACCTACAGGAAACATCTGCCTATATAGTGTTACAACCACCCAGCTCGTTCTGGGTGATTTAACATAGGGAGACCACACGTGGATAAAGAGTTAACAAAAAGATGTATTTATTAAAGTAAATATGTATGCAACATGTGAAGTGGAGTCAGTATTAATGAGATGGTAAGAAAACAAAGGCGACGCATGTTGCAATGGCGAGAGGGAACTTCTGCCAGGTAGCCTCTTTTATAGTGCAGGTGCCCCAATCAGGTGATCAGCAGCACCTGTGCCTCGACTCCACCCTGCAACACAGAACGACAGAGACAGGCAGGCAGACAGAGACCGGCAAGGTCGTAACAATAGAGAAGAACATTCCATGAAAGTAGGCTATAGACCCTTTCAAGAGAGTTCCATTATCAGCATCATAGTTGGCCCCACAAGGCTTCCGTTTTAACATTCCATATGTTATCTTAATGCAGAGGAAGTAGATTGGGAACCAAATAGAACGTTCAAGCATTGTTTTTGTTTTTATTGTTGAAAGGGTCTATAGCAGCAGTGTTAACATTAATCTACTGAAATCAACTCTTCATAGCCTAGGAAATAAATGCTTTCTCCTGGTGTAGGCTAATTTCGGCAATTGAATTGAATTAAAAGTAGCAGATGCCATTGTTGGCTAACTGTATCAAGGCAGGAATGAAATAACTCCAGGTGAACGGGATCGGAGGAACAAAAGTTTAACCGCCACTTAATTAAAGGTTATTACGGTTCCCTGGGCTGTAGACATCAGGGATGTTGTAGGACAGCATGTCAATGAACAATTTCTGAGGAAGTCGGTGGTAAACTGTAAAGGTAAAAACCTTTCAATTTCACATTTCCCGTCGTGAAGATCTAATGTTTAGAAATTCCATCTGAATTTCATGGGCTATACTGGCCTACACATGTGTCAGGGACCCCACCCCAGTTACAAATTTCCTCTCACCATCATGTTCTCTCATTCCATCTTTCTTCCTCTCTCTCGCTCTCTCTCTTTCTCTTATTCACACACACTCACACACACAAAATCTTTGTCTTTCCAGTGTTTTATATTCGTTCACCTTTTCACCTCTCTCACATTTCATCCAGCTTCCTCTCTCTCTCTCTCTCTCTCTCTCTCTGTCCTACTCCCAGTTCTGTCGCAGTGGACATTCACAGCTTTCTGGGATTATTCCTCTCTTCCTTAGGATTCACTGTATCCTGTTGTAATCCAACTCGCCCCACCAGCGCGCACACACACACACACACACACACACACTCAAATCCAACCCGCCCACACACACACATACACACACACACACACTTCATCATATGATTCTATTCACCTCAGAGCAGTCTTAATGAGAGGAGCACAGAGGTGTCACTGTTAAATTGGACCTTGGTGAAAAGCGTGTAAAAGTGACCCAAGGTCAAAAAGCAACATAACAAGTAGATATTTGTAACAGAAAGACCAAACCATAATCTCACCACACAAAAATGCTAGAGAACAGTGGGCTAGTGGACCCTATCCCACATGGTAGCTGCCTTGCAGGGACGTGCACAGGAATTTTGAGGGGCAGTTGCTCTGACCTAAAAAAAGGGCACCCCCCCCTACATAATCAATATCCCTATCAATATCCTATCAAGTCACTGATAGGTTTCTCCAAATTTGGGGTCATCATCTGTCCAATATTGTTATTGCCATTATCATTATTATTTTAATGCCCACTAGTGGTATTTATGTTCTGCTCAGGCAAGATCTTTTTTTAGATTACAATTATTTAGCATGCAGCTCTTTAACCCTGTACTTTCTAGCATGGTCCTCTCATCTCATATTTGAAGATCATCACTTAGGCCTAATGTGCCTCCTCCTGGTACATTTTCCTCACATAGTCTGGAGGCTTGTGACTGCTCCTCATCTTAAATGTAATGTAATTATGAAACATTGCCATTAGTAGGATAAAATATGAGTCTGATTAATTAATCAATTCGCCTACACAGTGTCATGTCATCTTTATCACAGTGCAAAGTCTCTGTCTCACCCGCTGGTTGGCTTTTTCGCAGCCAACCTTGCAGTGATATGCTGCCCAATTTGCTGCCTCCCTGAATTGTCTCTCCCTCTCCTGAATCCACCTCTTTTCAGTGAGCATCTTGGCTTCGAACAATACCCAAAATAGGGATAGGATTTAGGCATTTAACCATTTTGAATAAAATAATTACTGTGAAGCATTACTTCCATCATTCATTCTTCTTGCTAAAACGGAATGTGAGAAAGTAACTATCAGCAGACATGTAGCTTAGTTTGCCTAATGCCTACCAAAAAAATAGTCGCCGAGGCTATGTGATAATGGGCTGCTTGTCTGCAAGCTATCTGTCTGATTATTTAGGCTAAACGTGGCAAACTCAGCCTGGATTTATGAAGATTTTAATTCATTTCATAACACTTGATGATCGTTCGTTTGTTATACATCAAAAACTCACCTTTTCCGACAACGTTGAGTCGTCTCACCCGACAACCGCGACAATCTCCTTCTAGGGCCGCTCATGCAGGCTCACGGTACGGTACCGATCCACTTGCACAACACGACATATGCATGGGGTCGCGCTGTCTCCCCTCGTTCACTCGTGTGTGGGCGTTTTGTTTAAAATGTCAGTTACCAGCTCATATTCAGTTCGTTTTAACGTATTTTAAGTGTTTTTCCACAAATGGACCACATTTTTGGGAATGTACTTAACAGTATACAACACATTAATAGCCTAAACAAACTATGCAAGCCATTTTGACATCTTGTTTTATTTAAACTACTCAATGCAATCTCAAATCCTCACCAGAAACACCAACAGTCAATATATTCATCCAAATCCTAGTTTTGTTTGTTTTATGGACTACTGGGTGGTCGTGGAAGAGATTGTTAAAACATTATTTGTCTTGTAAGCGGAACCAAAGTTTCACAGGCACCATTGTGGTATACTAAATTAAATATATTAAAAGGACCTACAACCTCGTCCTTTCATTGGATAGTCGCCTCGCGTTCAACGGATTAATTTGTATAAAGATGGGCATCGCCCAGCTTTTAGACGCACAAAATATTTTCAAATGCAGAGCTGCCTTCCTGGAATGCTTTGCGGGCGCGTTAAAGTCGCTTGACGTCACCAACATGACTAGAGTGGAATGCGACACGACAAAATTAAGTGAAGTGCTAGTGGATCTGTACCGTCAGCTCAGGTGCCTGTCGCGTGCAGCGCTGCAGCCACGTAAACAGATTTGCCCTTCCCCCTACTGACTTTCACTTTCGTTGCCAGAATGGAAGTGAATGAGGCTTTGCGATTTTTCTTTTATCTAGGCCTACGTGAAATTCTGCATCCATTGTACAATATTTTTTCTCCCTCAGAAGGGCAAGGTGAATCGCGAAGGGCAAATGGGCAGTTGCCCGGGCAACCTGAGCAACCCCCCTGTGCATGTCCCTGCTGCCTTGTAAACAACTCCTGAGCATAGACATGCATCTGTTTGCTCTCCCCGATACTGACAGGCTTACTGGCCTGCAGCCGTGTCTGGACAATGGAGTCCCTTCACTTGAACTTGGAGGTGACTTCACTTAGACATTCTCTTTATTTAGCAGCCATAACTTAACAACTTAACTTTATCTTTGGCACGAGGCTTGTCCCCCCCCCCCCCCAACCACACACACACCACACACACCCTCTGCTGCACACAATGCATAGACCTCTCTGGAATAAGTCCCGCCTCCGAAACATCCGGATCCACCCAACTTCTGGTTGTCGAATGTCTATGGGAAATAACATGGCGTTTCGAAAAATCGTACCTGTCAAACTCTGTAGGTTAAGTAGAAAAAGCTGGTGGGACGATTGGCCTACATACTTCTGCCATCTGGTTTCCACTGGATTTTTTGATCGTCGGTGCCGTTAAAGTAGTAAACGATTATTAATGCTAACCGGGAGCTAGTTCCGATGTACGCAGGCGGAGGAGGGCGTTAGATCTCGCTCACAACCAGTCACAACCTAACGTGATTGTCATTTTCATTGGATTTCAGTGGTCGATAAAAGTAAATCATTTGCAAGGTTCAGCCTCTTTTCAACACGACTTAAAGGAGAATTCCGGTGTGATATTGACCTAAAGTGTATTGAAACATGATACCGAGTGTGAACGTATGTCTGTCTCATAGCCCATCTCGGCTTGTCCCCTGCACTCCAAAATCTGGCGCTAGTTAGCCGATGCTACCAACAGCTTTTTCATCGGGCATTCGGCATCGGGCTAGCCATGCAAATAAATCACTGTTTTACACCCATTTACGAGGCTCAATGTATCTCCACACTTCATTGGTAGACTTCTGAGGGCCCTGACTGGAATCCATGCATTTCCACTGAATTATTTTTGGAATCTGATCCCTTATCATACCTGTTCATTCTTACTCGTTGCTTTCGACTTATCGTGACTAAATTCAAGATGGCTGCAAGCGCTAAACCCGTGAAGATACTGTCTGTATAAATCGTCTTGTAAGTAAACTACCAGTGCTTTTCAAAGTTCTCAATGTCTCGTTTTTAAATGTCAGGGCCCTCGAGTCTACCAATGAAGTGTGGAGATACATTGAGCCTCAAGTAAAATGGGTGTAAAACAGTGATTTATTTGCATGGCTTTCCGATGCGGCACCACCATTGAAAAAGCTGTTGGTAGCATCGGCTAACTAAGTGCCAGATTTTTGGAGTGCAGGGGACAAGCCGAGATGGGCTATGAGACATCGTTCCACTTTCGGTATCATGTTTCAATACACTTTAGGTCAATATCACACCGGAATTCTCCTTTAACTTTGGTTTGACTGTGCTGAGAGTTTGTTGGCTGTTATTGAGATATTTGAAAAAGAAAGAAATCGCTGACAAAGACACTAAAGACATGACGAGATGAGTTTTTTTTTTCATGAAAAACAGATAATGATAAGCAGACTAGGAATCAGAGGCAGAGTCATATTGAGTCGATAGCTTTATTTTGCATGACCTTAATCAGAACAGTAACACTTTTTAGAATGTATTAACAACCTATCAAACATGACGATTTCACGCAGGGTTAGTGCCACCCCCGTAGACAGGCTCTGGTGCCACGAACTCCATTTCGGTGAAGACAAACTATGAAACATTGCCATTGCTATGCAACCTTGACTGGGGGAGTCGCGGTGTCCAAAGCGTGCGTTAGCTAAGTGCTTCTTACTGATATATTTATACTTTAACGGCACTGACAATCAAAAAATCCAGTGGAAACTAGATGCCAGAAGTGTGTAGGCCAATCGCCCCACCATTTTTTCCTACTTCGCCACCTACAGATGTTTGACAGGTATGATATTTCGAAAAGCCTTTTCCATAACCTCTTTGATGTCACTTTGGTATGACATTCTGATAGCGCACACACACACACACACACACACACACACACACACACACACACACAACTCCTCTCTTCTCTTTCAGCCTGGCGCATACAGCACTTCACTCTATCTACCTGGCACACACTAACGCAACTTCTTGTTTTCGTCACATGTATGTGTGTGTGTGTGTGTGAGAGTGTGCAGATGCCAGCATAGTCATCTCCTCATTGACAGATCTATGAGCACATCTTACTCACTGTGTGTGTGTGTGTCTTCCTCACGGATTTGGATAAGTCTGAGGAGGTGAGGTCTAAACAGCTCTTTACCACACCAACCCATACAGTATCAATCCAAAGCTGGTGTAGATGATCTTTTCTCGTCTCAGTGGGATCAGGGAAGTGTGGTGAGCTGTCAGCTGATGCGTCATGTGACCTCTAACTGGTTGGCCCTGATGGGTCTCCGTGGTGACACAGACTGCGTTCGACTTTCCCTGAGGGACCTCACTAAGGCTACAACGATAATGGCTAGTGCAAGGAAACCAGAATTGTTTGTGTGGACTGTAACTGGCGTGCCTGGCATCAAGCACACAGAGCCATGTAATCCACGGAAGACAGATGAAGTGTGTGTAACTTGTGAAACTTCACATATGTGCCAAGCACCTATGACTCGGGTGATAAGTGTGTGATATCTGAGTGAGAAGTCTGGCAGGGGAGAGCAGGATTGGTACGTGTGTGTGTGCGCATGCGTAAACTGACCCCTGCTGGGTGTGTGTAAGGTGTGCTGATTGGAGGGTGTGGCAGACGGCGCTCTGTCGGGCGCGTCCGTGTCCTCGTCCTCTTCCTCGTCGTCTCCGGCCTCTAGGGGGCGCTGTCCATCGCCCAGCTCCAGGTTGCGCTTCTCCAGCAGCTCAGCCTGCTTCTTCTGCTTCTTCTTCAGCTTCTTCTTCCTGTTCTTAGACATCTTCTGGGGCTGGGGGAGGAACGGGGGAGGAATGGGGGGGGGGGGGTGGAGAGAGAAAGAGACAGAGGAAGTGGAGGAGAGGAGAGAGAGAGAGAGGGACAGAAAGAGAGGGTGAGATAAGTTATAGAGATAGAGGGAGGCAGAGAGATAGGAAAAGAGAGAGAGAGCCAGAAAAGAGTTAGAGAGATAGAGGGAGAGAGAAAACAACAGACAGAAGGACAGTGAACAAAGAGGGTGAAAGAAGGGTGAGGAGAGAGATGTTTTGAAAATCACTCACAGACACACACACACACGCCTCTGGAGTGAGCATCTGGCAGACAAAGACTCATTCTCACTACTGTCAGTTCCAGCACAGGAATAATAGACACTTGGATGCCTACGCAATTCTCGTCTCTCTCTCACACACACACACACCACACTCACACAGATGCACTGAAACTGTCTGTCTGAAAAACACGAAAACACTCTCTTATCTAAGCAGTCTCCAGTCTTCAGGCACACACACATTCACATAACAGTCCTCCCCAAGACATCATCCTTGGTGCACACACACACAAGCACAAAATCAAACAAACAAACAGACAAACACTTTTCTACAAGAATTCACTCTTTAGTAATCTCTTAAAAAAAGAATAGCATACAACCACATTCAGGCACACGCTGACGATAGTCTTCCATCACACACACACACACACATTTAGACGGCAGGGAAAAAGGCTTACTTGTTTTTGAGCCGGAGCTGTACTCACTGTAGAGAGAAACAAACAAGCAAATAAACATAAACACAAATAAATAATTGCACCACTGAGACCAATCAGTGTAAAACAGGACAGTATACGAGTGTGTGTGTGTGTGTGTGTGTGTGTGTGTAAGAGTCTGGCCAACACGGTAGGGCAGGAATCAAAGTGGACAACTCACACACACACACAGACAACACAACATGATGGAGAGAAAGGGAGGAAGAGCAAGAGAGAGATGGAGAATGAGAAACAAGTGACAGAGGAGAGAGATGGAGAATGAGAGAGGGAGGGAGGAACAGAGAAAGAGGGAAAGAGAGGGAGGGAAGAAGAGAGAGGGAAAGAGAGGGAGGGAAGAAGAAAGAAAGAAAGAAAGAGGGACAGAGAGGGAGGGAGGAAGAGTGAAAGAGGGAGGGAGGGAGGATGGGATCATGAAGCTCTTGTCTGGTCTGAAGAAGTTTTTTTTTCATGTCTCGCTAACATGACTCACAGACCCTCATTTAGTAAGTATGGCATCTTTATACATAATATGACACTCCAATAACCATACACACACACACGGACACACCCGTGTACACACACACACACACACACACACACACACACACACACACACACACACACTAACACACACAGCTTTATACATCTACAGCATGTGTCATCTCTCAGAAAACAGCCCACAGGAATCACCATACACACACACACACACGCACAGCTTTATATATCTACAGCCTGTGTGATATCTCAGAAAACAGCCCACTAGAATCCCTCCTAATGACTGTAAAAATGCAGATTTTGAAATTCCTAATGCACCCGGCCGGCTATCTCAACCATGGGCGTAGATTTAGGGTAGGACGCTATGGACTAGTCCTAATCAATATTTTAAGATGACCAAATTGTCCCCACCAATATTTTAGCGAACTTATTTGTGCTGCTGATCATTCCACCAACAGTACACGAAACGTCGTCATAAGATTTGCTGAAAAACAGGGGGAAGGGTTATCTGACATGCACGCTACAGTAGGCCTACACGCACGGAGAGTGACAAAGCACAGGCTACTGTAGGCTACTTGTTTGCACCCGGCAGTCAAGCGAGCGGGGGTGTCAACGACAACGGTAAGTTAGGGCTGTCTGCCAATACATAGCCTTTCCCAAAAAAGGCCAGAGTAAAACATTGTGATATTCCCTTTGCCCTTCAGCATGTACATGTTTGCCCCTTTTTGTGGTTTGTAGATAAGCTATGCCACCCACAAATATGAAGCTTTTTCATTGCAGTCTAGGCAAAATAATTAGCCATACAAATTGCCAACTGGTGACCAGGCTTTCAAATGCGGACTTTACTGTGTAAAATAGCATTAGCTGTTAGGATATTACCCAGGATATTGTCACAGCTAAGCTAGTTAGGAGTCATGTTGGAGTGTTAGGAGTCATATTGAATAAGGGTGTGCCGCACGGACAGTCACCATCACTGACTGTTAGGGCTACCAATCTTGCAGTCGCAATAAACAATGGATCCGAGACATTTTCCTGTTCCTATATTCTGTTTATGTAGGCTAATGTATTTGTGAATGTAGTCTGCACAATGCAAAGAAATAAAAGATAAACTGGTGCATTTCCATACTCATAGAAATGAACATTGCGAGACACTTATCTATTCTATCTCATCCCAGAAAGATTTTCTTTGACTTGTTCGTTTTTTTAACATTTATTTTATCTAATGACATAGCAAACATGATGAATTGAATCCACATATCCTTATGAATTGAATCCACATATCCTTGCACTTGCGAAACTATTTTTCAGCATTCACGTTCCTCTTAAAGTGACAGACACTCAATTAGATTTACACACCAAATGTGATGATATAGACAAGTGTAGCCTAATAATTTAAATATCAATATGATGTAATCAAATTACTAAATATGTTTATCTATTAGTAATCATGCAGATCATAAAATACTATAAATAATTATCAATATAAATTTATAGTTTATATGAATTCCAAAATATGAAAAAGAAACCTATGACAACCATCACTTTCTATGTGTGTGTGTGGAGGGTCAATCAAATTCTATGATTGCCACTGATGTGAATGATCTCACAAATCACACAAACCAAATCAAATTTTAAAAAATCGCAATAGTTTCGAAATCGAGATTCTTCACTTGCTATTGGCATTGAAACAATAATGTTGGTATCGTGACAACAGGAGTTGTGGATGTGTCCCCACCAAAGCTGAGACCAAACCTACGCCCTTGATCTCAACATACCAGCTGATGTTTAATTAAACCCCAAATGCGTTGAAGTGGTTGAGATGAGGACAGCACTCCAGCAACTCCTAAAAAGCCTGTCAAGAGCACGTCAGAACACCAAGTTCCCTAGAATTATCTCTCTATCCCTCTCTCTCTCTCTCTCTCTCTCTCTCTCCATCCCTCTCTCTGCAGCCCCCTCCCTCCCCACTCCAGTCACTCCTCATTTCAGGGCCATTGCAGGCCTGCTGCGCTTAGGATCATTTCAAGCCCATTTATTCCAAACTGACTGACTAAGAGCAAAATGAGTTCAGAATAACGTGAATGTCTGTGTGTATCTGTGTGTGTGTGTCTCTGACCTGCGGACCCTGATGGAGGCGGTCCTCCTGTGTGTGTGTGTGTGTGTCTGACCTGCGGACCCTGATGGAGGCGGTCCTCCTGTGTGTGTGTGTGTGTGTGTGTGTGTGTGTGTGTGTGTCTGACCTACGGACCCTGATGGAGGTGGTCCTCCTGTGCACTGCCACTCGCTGGCCTCTGCAGCCAGTCGCCGGACGTATGGCAGGATGTTCTCTGGTGTGGATGATCTTACACTTATTGTGCAGGTATTCCAGACCCTGCAGAACCTGACCACACACAGGAGAACATAGAACAAGGAACATCAACAACAGCGAACAGGAGAGGAGAGCCGAACTTAGAACCATGCACAACAGCACCAGAGAGCACACACCGGAGAACTTAGAACCAGGTACATAAACAACAAAAGAAACAAATCGAATGCTCAAATAAAAGCGTGGTATATGTATGCATTTACTCATCATTGCATTTACACACCCACATATTTAAACAGTGTATTTAAAACAGTAGCCGACAATCAAAAAATCCAGTGGAAACTAGATGGCAGAAGTGTGTAGGCCAATCGGCCTACCATTTTTTTTCTACTTCGCCACCTACAGATGTTTGACAGGTATGATATTTCGAAACGCCATGTTATTTCCCATAGACATTCAACGCCCGGAAGTTGGGTGGATCCAGATGTTTCGGAGGCGGGACTTATTCCAGAGAGGTCTATTAACCCCTAGGTTCATTTTGCGCCGGAATTGTCCTTTAATTGCGTTAGAAGAAGAAGAAGCCTAGGAAGAACAGTACAGTGCATTTCAATGACCTGTAATAATAATAATAATCCAGTCCAGCACATTTTTTCCACAAAAATAAATCATACTGAAAGGCCTATATGATTCTAACTGTCTCACTAAATTGCATTATCCACACTCAATTCTCACTGGTATCTGCTAGACAACAAGTACCAAAACATGATTAGTTTATAGATTTCACATGTAAAATTAATTTTATACAACCCCACCCCCATCTTGCCTGTTCATAATTCTGAGAAATTCTTGAATTGTGTGCATGTGTGCATGTACACGTTAATGTTTATGTGTGTGGGTGTGTGTGTGTGTGCGTGCTTGTGTGTTTGCCTGAGTATGTGTGTTTGTGCATGTGCATGCATGCGTACATATGTCTACTGTGTGAGTATGTGTCATACATATGATTACTGTGAATGTATGTGTGTGCGTGTATATCTGTTTATGCACATGTGTGCACATGGAATGGGTTAACATGACCCCTGGAGGCAAACATACGGAAAAAATTGGTCATCCTAGGCCCTACAGTTCTCAAGATATTCACAAAAAACTGTGTCTGCCCTACCCTCCTTTCAGGGGGTCCAGTACAGCGGGGGGCTACAGATCAAAACGAAAAACGATGGTTCCATGCTATCCATGTGGGGTTACATGCCCACCAAGTTCCATGTACCCCGGTCTTTCAGTGTCCCGGGAATCCTTGTTGGTGTACGGTCACTAAATGTACACATAAATTATTTTATTGTAAGGCCCGCCATTAACGAAAGTTCACAAAACTTGGCATGCATTTGGAGGGTGTCATAATGATCCTACACTTTCAATTTCGTGCAGTTTTGATCATGTCAGCCAGAGATATTGTGATGAAAACACCTAATTTTTTGCTTTTTAATTTTTAACTAGGTGGCGCTATACATGAAATAAGTGGTAATGGGATGGATTGACATGCCCCCTTAAGACCAACATACAAAAAAAAAAGGTGGGACCTCCTAGGCCCTACGGTTCTCGAGATATTCACAGAAAACTGTCTCCGGCCACCTACAGGCCAGTTGGTGTATAGTAACATAAATTAATTTATTGTGTGGCCCGCCATGAACGGAATTCCACGAAACTTGGCGTGCATTCAGAGGGTGTCATAATGATCCTACACTTCCAATTTCGTGCAGTTTTGACTATGTTAGGTCACAGATACCTTCAATTACAACACCTCATTTTTACTTTTTTGTGTTTAACTAGGTGGCGCTATACATAAAATGAGTGGTTATGGAATGGGTTGACATGGCCCCTTAAGATCAACATACAAAAAAAATGGTCCTCCTAAACCTTACGGTTCTCAAGATATTCACAGAAAACTGTGTCTGCCCTACCCTCCTTTCGGGGGGTGCAGTCCAGCGGGGGGGCTACAGATCAAAACGAAAAACGATGGTTCCATGCTATCCATATGGGGTTATATGCCCACCAAGTTTCGTCTACCCCGGTCTTTCAGTGTCCCGGGAATCCTTGACGGAAATTTGGACATGCGAAAAATAAATAAATAAATAAATAAATCTGACTAAACCTATCGCTGCGCGGCGGTCCTAAGAAGACTTCGGATAACAGAACAGTGCATTTTGTATGCACTGTAATTATTTAAACAGAGAATTATCTTGCTAACTTACCTTGGTAACTAACCAAGGTCCACTTTACTAGCCTCCGTGGGTAAGTAGCAGGTAAGTAGCCGGTAATTAAATGTATAAAGACGTGACATGAGCTATGAAAGAACAAAACACGTTAATACATGAAGGTTGAAAAATAGCACATTTTCAACAAGCTAGACGTCTGTTAGCAACTTACATACCACGTCAGCAGCAAACCGAATTTAGGCTACTGGAGGAATCTACCTAGCGTTTTGTCATTCAACGTTGACACTTGCTTGAGAAGTTGAAGTCGTTCTCTATCTCCGTTGCTTCTAGCGCCACGGTGGTTAAAAATGGTACAGTCCATAATAGGGGTGTCTGAAATCGCTTTACATTCAATTTTTCTTAGTGAAAATAGGAGTTGACTTGTATTGTAGCCAACTGTAATGATATTTTTTCACAATATCACAAAAATTATCTGACCCCCCCAAAACTGATATTTCTGTCTCTTTGGGGGTCTTACTGGGTCTTAATTGGGGGGTACAGTACCCCCCAGTACCCCCTGTAATTCAAACTATAAATGGAGTGACTGGTCCTGCCATACTCAGACCCCAGGTATGCCATACACTAGACCCGCTACAGTTTGCATACCAGGAGAAAGTGGGCGTGGACGATGCCATCACTTATCTCCTACACAGGACACATTCTCATCTAGACAAGGGAAAAAGTGCTGTGAGAATCATGTTCTTTGATTTCTCAAGTGCTTTTAACACCATCCAACCCATCAGACTGAGAGACAAGCTCTTGGAGATGAGTGTGGACGCTCACCTGGTATCCTGGATTACAGATTACCTGACCGAGCGACCACAGTTTGTGAGACTGAAGAACTGTCTCTCTGACACTGTGATCAGCAGCACCCGAGCTCCACAGGGATCTGTGCTCTCGCCAGTCCTGTTTACCCTGTACACATCTGACTTCTGTTACAACACAGAGTCATGCCACATGCAGAAGTTCTCTGATGATACTGCAATTGTGGGGTGTATCAGGGACGAGCAAGAGGAGGAGTACAGGAGCCTGGTGGAGGACTTTGTGCAATGGTGCAAACTCAACCACCTTCAACTCAACACTTAAAAGACCAAGGAGATGGTGGTGGATTTCCCAGGTCAAATCCCGCTCTGCTACCAGTCTCTATTGATGGGCTCAGTGTGGAGGTGGTAAACACCTACCAGAGCTACAACTGGACAATAAATTGGACTGGTCAGCCAATATTGAAGCACTCTACAAGAAAGGGCAGAGCAGGCTGTCCTTCAATGTCTGCAGTAAGCTCCTCAGGGTGTTTTACCAGTCTGTTGTTGCCAGTGTCCTCTTCTATGCTGTGGTATGCTGGGGAGGAAGCACAAAGAAGAAGGATGCTGGGCGACTAGATAGGCTGGTAAGGAAAGCTGGCTCTGTCGTGGGAGCCGAACTGGAGTGCATCACTTCAATATCGGACAAAAGGACCCTGAACAAACTGATCAGCATCTTGGACAATGAATGTCATCCACTCCTCAGCACAATTGTAAAGCAGAAGAGCCTGATCAGCTGGATACTTCGCTCATTGTCATGCACAACTGACACACTGATGAAGTCATTTGTCCCCAGGGCCATTGAACTGTTCAACGCTTCACTTAAGGGTAGAGGAGAGATAGACTTCTCTGCATAGTCGGTGTACATGCTATATTAGCACATTTGCACAACCCCTCCCTCCTGGACTGTGGCCATACTTGATGCTTAATACCTTATACTCAATACTTGACCAATGCACCCTTGACAGGGACAACAAGGAAGCGATCATCCTCAGCTGCACACTGAATTACAGGCTCAGTCCCTGCCTTGTCATGCTTGACCATCCTTAAGCACACTATGTTGATATTGGATTTAGTTTATATAGTATATTTAGTGTATAGTATTTTAGTATCATGTTTATCTTCTACTGTCTCTATTGTACAGTGGAGTTTTTTTGTATATTACTTTTTCTGCTGTAAGTGCATGTTGTGTGTGATGTCTGTATGCTACTGAGACCTTGAATTTCCCCTTGGGGATCAATAAAGTATCTATCTATCTATCTATCTATCTATCTATCTATCTATCTATCTATCTATCTATCTATATATATCCATCCATCCATCCAGCTGCAGGCCACTCTTTGTGAATCTCCCCCACATTTTTGAATGGGTTTTGTTTCACAATCCTCTCCAGGGTGTGCGGTTATCTCTGTTGCTTGTACACTTTTTTCTACCACATCTTTTCCTTTCCTTCGCCTCTCTATTGGCCGTGATTGGACACAGAGCTCTGTGAACAGCCAGCCTCTTTAGCATTAGACCTCTGAAGTTCGCCTACAAAAAAGCTGCCATCTTTGACATCCAGTATCTGGCGATTTTTCCTATGGGAAAATAACATGGGGATTTTGAATAATCGCACCTGTTAAAGTCTCGTGGGGATGAAAAAGTATGAAATGACGACGTTTTCCTGAACACACTTTTGTCCTCTGCCTTCGAGTGGATACTGTTATCTCCGGTAAGTGAAGGCGGCACACTTCGATTTTTGCTACCCCAGAGCTAACTTGCAATGCAATTTGCCATAGGTAGTTAGCTTCAATTAACAACCGGATCTCCTTATATGGGCAAAGATGGCCGTTTTGGATCTCTTTTGTAGGCGAACTTCAGAGGTCTATGACCTTTTGTGTCTTGCCCTCCTTGTGCAAGGTGTCAATGGTCGTCTTTTGGACAACTGTCAAGTCAGCAGTCTTCCCCATGATTGTGTAGCCCAGAACTAGACTGAGAGACCATTTAAAGGCCTTTGCAGGTGTTCTGAGTTAATTAGCTGATTAGAGTATGGCACCAGGTGTCTTCAATATTGAACCTTTTTACAATATTCTAATTTTCTGAGATACTGAATTTGGGGTTTTCATTAGTTGTCAGTTATAATCATCAAAATGAAAAGAAATAAACAGTTGAAATATATCAGTCTGTGTGGACTGAATGTATACATTATGTTATGTATAACATTAAGTTTCATATATAAGTTTCACTTTTTGAATGGAATTGAAATAAATCAACTTTTTCATGATATTCTAATTATATGACCAGCACCTGTACATTTGAAGCAATCGACACACTCTCCGTCTTTATTTCTCAGACAACATGCCTAGCCTAGGCTATACTCTCTTCTGAATTATTTTCATGGGCATATTATTGCACTGCGCTTCAGTGTGCTTTCTCACATAAATACAACAAATGTTTCAGACTTCCTGTGATTAATAGCTAGGCTACATAAACACTGATAAATGTGCTTTATACGTGATTGTTATCATTGTAGTTATTGATTTCAAGTTGAACCTTTCTCCTCCCCGAAATCCTCGGGCAGGAGTGTGTCTTGCCGGTTGCCCAGCACAAAGGCCAGAGAGGAGAGGAAGAACGAGTCAAGGATGGCGAGGATGGCCAGGATGAAGGCCCAGCGCACCGTGCAGTGCCCCAGCTTGTACTTATCCGTCATCTGCCCACACAAGCGCTTCACCTCCGGCGAATCCCAGCCGTCAGGATAAAGCAGACAGCCGATGGCCATACAACCACCTGCACATTAGGAGACGGCAACACACACTATCATCATCATCATCATCATCATCATGTTCACATTGATCTTGATTGACAGCATGCAAAGTGTCAACAGATCTTTTGGACCAATATTGGTCCTCATATCCATATTTGAGGGGCAGCCGACCGGTAAGCACTTTGGACTTGTAACCGGAGGGTTGCCGGTTCGAACCCCGACCAGTAGGCACGGCTGAAGTGCCCTTGAACAAGGCACCTAACCTGTTGTTGCAGGCAGCTCACTGCGCCGGGATTGGTGTGTGCTTCACCTAACTGTGTGTTCACTGTGTGTGCTGAGTGTGTTTCACTAATTCACGGATTGGGATAAATGCAGAGACCAAATTTCCCTCACGGGATCAAAAGAGTATATATACTTATACTTATCTGTTTTTGGCCAGATATCTATCCACTATTTTAGTATTTATACCTGACTCGACTACCAACTGTTAACGAGGTGACCTCCCAGGTGAAAATAAGCTAAACAAGATACCAAGAAATTAAATTTAAAAAGTAGTTTCGTGGCGACCTCAGACCCGTGGCCTTCACGCTGCGTCATGCCTTGGCTTTCACCTGTGCAGTCACCGTGCGCCAGATGTCGAGTTGCAGAGTCATGGGATACACTCTCACTAGTCCCCTGAGATCATGATGAGTGAAAGTGGGAATTTAAGCCGGTCTGGGCAATGCATTCCACGTTTCAGTGAGTAGACGACGCAGAGTACTTCACTATGGCGCAGGAATCGTGCCTAAAACCATCCATCTGATCAACCAACCTATCGACCAACCGAACGTCCTACCACCCGCCTTACTTACATGTATCAGAATAATTGCCTTTTTATAAGCAGCCTACATATACCTACATGAACTTACACGTATCCAACATGTGCCCAGAATTGTTGCAACATGTACTTATTCTGTTGGAACATGATGGATACATGTAGGAACACTGTACAATGTTGAAACTTCATTAAATTAACATTCATTAGTCTATTTGTGTCGTTATTAGTGACAAGCTATTGCTATTGTTGTTTAAACTATTATGCGTAATAACCATCTGCAAAACAGGACTATAACCAATTATCTGCGAGATATGAGAAATGCCATAGGCTGGCCTTATTTTCTCTTTCTTACATCAATATGTTATGAGCCCACTTCAAATCCTCTCCAAATATGTGATTATGTATCCTAGCCTATAGGCTAAGTTTAACAACGTTTTATGGACAATATCCCTCGGACTGCAATTTGAATAGATTTTGCTGTGCTGTACTGTAAAAGTAGGCCTACGGCAATTTCTTAGAGTGGCTTGAGATTAACATAGCCTAAATACTGTAATGTTGACACTAATAAAGATACGTTTATTAAGTAGGCTAACAAATGAAAAGTGTTTTCAGCTGAAATGGCATGAAGGCTATATGTGGACTGCCTGGACCTTTGAGCAAAACATCAGCAGACAGAGAAGCCCTCAGTGTAGCAATGCAGACTGCTCGGGGGAACCTGCTTATCCAACTGTGGGTCGCCAGTCGAACTGACAGGCATATCATCATAAATTCGCATTTATTTCAATTTGGCTATAGGCTACGATTAAAGTTCCTATGGTTCACAACTACTCGCAATATGCTATCGACACTAGTTATAACCACAATGTGTAGCCCTATTGGTCATGTTAAGCGTTACTTGCAATGTGAAACTAAAATCTAAGACATTAGAAAATTATGTTTAAACATAATTTTCTACTGTCTTAGATTTTAGACAAACAGACAAAATGCACCAAAAACAAAACCTCCGGAGAGGTATTTGTTGTTGCATGATAAAGCAATGAACGTGCTGGTAGGCGTTTGACATGACGTTTGATGGATCCACCGGTTGGTAGGAAGGGAGGTTTTTGGCATCATTCCCGCGCTATCATAGGAAGGGAGGTTTTTGGCATCATTCCCGCGCTATACGCGTGAAGTAGAAAATCAATTCCTGAGCAATCGATAACTAATTCAGCACCTTCACTTGGGACAGCGCCTTTGTAACGTCGAACATAAGAGGCAGCGTGTTCCTAAGGGACACATCGGGGAACACACTTAGGAACATAAACAACTTTGGAAAGATATATCTTTTGAGTCTTCTTAGCGCGCTAAGAGTGAGCGTTATCGGGGAACCGGCCCCACATTTCGCGGACGAAATTGACTGGTGGCCTTTTCCTTTCGTGGACATAATGCTGAATGCACTATTCACTGTCGTAGACGAAATAAACAATTTTTTTTGGTAAAAAGTAATTCTGTCTATACGTATATACGGAATGCACCTACACGCATTATTCTGTGAATCCCATTTTAATTTCGTCCACAAAAGTATTGTGTTGTGTTACAGAAGGCATTCCGTCCACGCAATAGTAACTTAATAACTTACGAAATGCATTCAGTGACATATGCTTTCATTCTGTGGACGAAATGCAGAATAGAAACACGTACAATACATTTCGTGAGTCAGCAGTTTATGAAATTAATGTGTCACGATAATTTCATTACGTGGACGAAATGCATAACAGAATCACGAAATCAGTTTTGTGACTTGCTACAATACAGTTCGTGAGTCAGCAGTTTACGAAATTAATTATGTGTCACGATAATTTCATTACGTGGACGAAATGCACAACAGAATCACGAAATCAGTTTTGTGACCTGCTACAATACATTTTGTGAGTCAGCAGTTTACGAAATGAATTGTGTGTCACGATAATTTCATTACGTGGACGAAATGCATAACAGAATCACGAAATCAGTTTTGTGACCTGCTACAATACATTTCGTGAGTCAGTTTACGTAATGAATTATGTGTCACGATAATTTCATTACATGGACAAAATGCATATGAGAATCACGAAATCAGCTTTGTGACCTGCTACAATACCGTGCAGTTCCCCAGCGTGTACTTATCCGTCCTCTGCCCGCACATGCGCTTCACCTCCGGCGAATCCCAGCCGTCAGGATAAATCAGACAGCCGATGACCATACAACCACCTGCACATTAGGAGACGGCAACACACACTATCATCATCATCATCATCATCATCATCATCATGTTCACATTGATCTTGATTGACAGCATGCAAAGTGTCAACAGATCTTTTGTACCAATATTGGTTCTCATATCCATATTTGAGGGGCAGCCGACTGGTTAGCACTTTGGACTTGTAACCGGAGGGTTGCCGGTTCGAACCCCGACCAGTAGGCACGGCTGAAGTGCCCTTGAACAAGGCACCTAATCCCACACTGCTCCCCGTGCGCAGCTGTTGTTGCAGGCAGCTCACTGCGCCGGATTTGGTGTGTGCTTCAACTCAGTGTGTTCACTGTGTGTGCTGAGTGTGTTTCACTAATTCACGGATTGGGATAAATGCAGAGACCAATTTTTTTCCCTCACGGGATCAAAAGAGTATATATACTTATACTATATCAACAAAAGAGTATATATACTTATACAGATATCTATCCACTATTTTAGTATTTATACCTGATTCGACTACCAACTGTTAACGAAGTGACTTCCCAGGTGAAAATAAGCTAAACAAGATACCAAGAAATTAAACTTAAAAAGTAGTTTCGTGGCGACCTCAGACCCGTGGCCTTCGCGCTGCGTCATGCCTTGGCTTTCACCTGTGCAGTCACCGTGCGCCAGGTGTCGAGTTGCAGAGTCATGGGATACACTCTCATTAGTCCCCTGAGATCTTGATGAGTGAAAGTGGGAATTTAAGACGGTCTAGGCAATGCATTCCACGTTTCAGTGAGTAGACGACGCAGAGTACTTCACATCCATTAATCTGTCCAAGATCCTGAATAACAATTTTTCTGACATAATCTAACAATCCGGGAGCGTGCGTGGTGTTATTGAATGCTGAGATGTAGTAGGACTACGGCTTTAATACGGCTTTAATGCAAACAGCGCCAAAACTGAGATCACATTTATTGTGGTGTAAGGGACTGTTCGTTATTTATAAACGGGGCCACCGGAGGAAAATAGGGGAGGGTCATGTCTTTTTATTCTTTGTTGAGGGGAGGGTCACCTAACTTTTTTTTTTGTCTAGGAGGGTCACCCATCTTTTGTATTAATGAAAACAGCAATAAGTCAAAGTGGCTTGTTTGATTGTTGATTTCTGTCGCCATATAACGTTCTCTTTCGTTCCATAGCTCTGTCAACATTGAACAATGAAAATAAGGGAGATTTCCCGGGTTTCTCACGCAAAATACGGAAAATGTCAACATTCGTCCCCATTAACGTTGGAAGGGTTGGAGCAACAAAGTAGCCTACTTTATTCACGCCTAACAGGCTATATCCATTTGGTCAACTTTATCCAGCCCTAAAAAAGCTAAATTTAACTTTGGTTTACTTGTAGTTTACCGTGTAGCCTAACTTTAAACAGTGTGCATGCTTAACATAAAGCATACTTGTGATTCATTCATCCACACATCCAGCTCTTATTTGACAAGCATTTCTACCAATTGACCTTGTTCCTGCCCACCTCTAGCTTTGCTGTCTCCATCCTATAGTAGGCCTATTTATTGGTAACCAGCAACAAGTGCAATTTGTTAATCGCTGTCATTCTCTCTCCTGCCAACAAAAATTTGTTACGTTCCAAGTAGCAGTGCGTAATTCTGCTTCATAAAGTTGAACAAATACATTTGGTCATATAAATAGCCAGTTTGGTCTACAGTGTAGAGTTGGTAAGTTATGGTTGGCCAACTTGGAGTGAATATACAGGGGGAATTCTTTGTCTAGCTGAGTAGCCTGATAGGTGCGCACGTAGACATAGCCTACGGCCGAACACTGCAAGCGCCAATAAATCGTGCTCTCACGACAACCACGTCGTTAACTTAAATAGGCCTAGGTTAACATCACTCTGAGTTCGCATTCAAGCAAGCAAAACGATGATTTGAATACATCTGTTTCACTGGAAGGGCAAGGGGTAACAACAGGACAACACAGAGACAGGCCAGAATGCAGGACTAATGTTATGAGAGTATTACAGTAGGCTAATATGGAATATTCTACGGGAAAATATTAAAACGGCAAGACAGCGGGGAAAGGTTAAAATGATAAACCCGGAAAAAGTTGGCATGTTAGGTATTTTTCGGTCCCTGTGATTATTTGTGAAATTGTGGAAACGGCCTTTTCAAGTCATTTGAGAAGGAAGGAGTGTAGCAAGCTCCCAAATTGACGCTCGTCTGAGAAATTGAGTTTTGTATAATGTTCAAATGTTCAAGGTTATTTTGGATAATGTTCAGCTTCGGCAGCTTTACAATGACTGAGGAAGCCTAGAGAGTCCATAGCAACATGTTCATGTGTTGAATTTGTTATTACCCAGTGTGCTTTGTTGAATGGTCTCAATGTTTTATTGTTTTATTTCATGTGAATACCTACTAGAGGAGTAACTTTTCAAGTAGGCTAATGCAGTTGCAGGAAGTGTGCATTTAGTTCCCATGCTTATTGTGTTTCCACAACAATGTTAGTGAGTAAATGTACTGAAATGGCCACCATCTTGGTGAAGTGCGATGTGTAAGATCAGAAAGCAGAGATTAATTTTCAGACGGTAGTTAAAGTCGATGTGTTTACATAGCGCTTTAGAACTTGGGCGGAAAATATCGATAATTAGTCGGGGAGGGTCATGTCTTTTTTACCATTGCTGCTGGAGGGTCGCTGAGAATTATCGTCCAGGCAGGGGAAGGTCATACAACTTTTGATTGAAGCACTCATAATCCCTCCGGTGAGCCAGTTTATAAATAACGAACAGTCCCTAAGTGAAACCATATAGGTCATGCAACCCACTCACGTACATTTGCCCCCTTCATACATGCATCTTCTTCATAATAATGGATTGATGTGCATATGCAGCTATTGAAACTAATGTAATTTTGTCCTTCTAATATAACGCACAGACACCGCCCTGAGTTTCACTGAAGTAGGTCCAAATCAGATTAGTAAAAGCGCACAGCAAGGTCAAACAAATAGCTGTCATACTCACAGGAGGCCAGCTGGATCCAGGCGCAGATCTTGTACACGCTGCCCGAGTTGAAGAAGAAGAATAGGTTGAAGCAGACGATGCTGGCGACCACCAGCAGCATGGAGATCCCTACGAAGAACATGGCCGTTTTGAACGCGCTCGAGGGGATGGAGCCGAAGTCCAGCGCACTGCCCTTGCACGTGCGCTCGCCGGTAAGCGCGTTGCCGATGCAGTAGTGGAACAGGCCGAAGTAGCCCGCCTGTGGCGTGTTGACGCTGTCTCCGATCCAGTACGGCTGGATGAACACACACATGTTAATGACGGCGTACACGATGGTGAGAACTATCCACATGGCACCGATCGCTCGCGCGTTCCTCACGTAGTTGGTGTGGTAGATTCGGACAGCCTGCTTGGCGGGTATCAAATTTTCCGGGTTGGATGTCATAATCCGGGTTGAAACTTTCACTCTGTAAAAACTAAAGTGTTACATAAACGAATCTATTTCCTCCTGTCATTCCTTTCTATGTTTTCTTGCGAGGTGTTAATTTATTTCGGCTGATTGGTTGTGTCAGAGTGCTGGGGGCTTCTTCTTGTGTTCAGCAGCGTTCTCTTTGCTGAAGCGTCGCATGACGCTTTCAACTTCAGCACCACGGAGAGCTCCGAAGATGACGCGTGTAATCTGGATCCACGCCTCCTTCCGCAAAAACATCAGGGTACATAAGATGACATTGACTGGTCGCAATGGCAGAGTGGTTACCTCAGACCACTTAGTAAATTCCTCGGCTGTTGGCTAGGCGCCTCGAATGAATATCATCCCAAGGCTGCGCGGGAAAGCACCTGTTGTATCGGGGCTTCCTCTGTACTTGACTTCAGGTTATGATTAATTGATGATGAAAGATAGAATTTCCCAGATCCCCTTCGCTTTCACTCTACGTTCTTTAACCGACACCGGGCAACCGAGGAAATGGGATAGTTATTCAGTTCTTTCCTTGCCTGGCATCTTTACATCACGTGTCGACATTATAAAGAAAAAAACGAAATATTCTCGCTCTCTCTCTCTCTCTCTCTCCCTCTCTCCCCACCTACCTCTAAGGCTTTGCGTGCCCCTCAGATTATAGGCCTAAACAGTGACAAGAGCAACTCTTAAACCGATAGAGAGAATTCTCTGGTTTTCTGGCTGATTTAACTTTGGGAAATTACGGTAATGGAAAGCCTCTCTTGAATGTCTTATGGTTAGGTTGTTCCGACCCAATATCTGCTTGGAGTAGGCTACCTCCGCCATCTAGTGGAGTTAAATTAAACAAACTCTCATTGGCGCTATTTCATGTGTTTCATAAATGCATTTCAGCTGCAACGCCTAAGAAGTAAGAAATTGCCACAAGGGGGCGTCCACGTCCAACTAATGGGTATTCTGACTTTCTCATATTTTGATAGTTTTGATCTATTTCAGCGTCTCTATAGATGTACATGTGCCTATATGGATTATAAGGGAATTCTAAAAATAACTCATTCTGAGTGGTTGGTGGCACAGACCACTGCCATTTGCTACAGCAGCCTAACAGCTTTTAGAAAAAGCTGCGAGGTGTGGCATAGACTACCACCGCAATCTTTTGAGAACAAACAGGCTCGGATTAGTCTTTTCAAACAAAGAGATGTTCAGAATGACAAAGACATGCATTTCTTTTGACTTTTGCCTTTTGAAGTGAACACCAAACATCAAGATCTCACTTTCACGAATGCATTTGAATACTGTCTCTTCATATGGAAACTAATGCAAATCTCCTGGACGTCTAGTGAGGATACCGGGGCCTAAGCATTTGTTAGAAAAGCATATATACTTCTAAGTATTTATGATATGTTGCTGATTGGATCATAAACGGCCACAACAAGAAGAGGAATGACTGATAATGACTGACTCTTCTTTATTATTGTGTTACATTGTTCCAAATGTAAAGCACTTTGAGCTGCATTCTGTGTATGAAAGGTGCTATATAAATAAAGATTATTATTATTATTATTACAGAGCTATTCTGAACGATGGTGAGGGCTGCCGGACTGTATGCAGGCAGGGGCAGATGCTGCGTCCACATTGTATGCCACATGTCTTGGAATGACGTCATCCAAGGGGGTGTGTATCTAACACCATCACCTGTCTGAACCAATCATCTCTCCACATTTCATGATGCGAGAAGAGATGCATTAACAATAGACCGAGAGGAACAATAACGGACACTCCCCCGGGTAGCAGGGAATCAATATGCGGTCATCTGTGCTGCAACTGTCCGGGTCCGCAGCAGGCGTGCGACTGGCGGAAATGACCATCTGCCAGCGCTGATAACTTTCTGAATGAAACCCGCTAAATGTCATTTCCGAATATATGAATGAGAATGAGAGCTTGATGTCGCTTGATGTCTGACGATTGCTAATAACTCGGTTACGTTGACCTGCAGGAAACGTCTGCCTATTTCATCGATAGAGAAGAACATACCATGAAAGTATAGCAGCCTATTGTGTTAACATTAATCTACTGAAATCAACTGTCATAGCCGAGGAAATAAATGCTTTCTCCTGGTGTAGGCTAATTTCGGTCCTTTCCTATGGCAATTGAATTGAATTAAAAATAGCAGATGCCATTGTTGGCTAACTGTATCAAGGCAGGAATGAAATAACTCCAGGTGAACGGGATCGGAGGAACAAAAGTTTAACCGCCACTTAATTAAAGGTTATTACGGTTCCCTGGGCTGTAGACATCAGGGATGTTGTAGGACAGCATGCCAATGAACAATTTCTGAGGAAGTCGGTGGTAAACTGTAAAGGTAAAAACCTTCCAATTTCACATTTCCCGTCGTGAAGATCTAATGTTTAGAAATTCCATCTGAATTTCATGGGCTATACTGGCCTACACATGTGTCAGGGACCCCACCCCAGTTACAAATTTCCTCTCACCATCATGTTCTCTCATTCCATCTTTCTTCCTCTCTCTCGCTCTCTCTCTTTCTCTCATTCACACACACAAAATCTTTCTCTTTCCAGTGTTTTATATTCGTTCACCTTTTCACCTCTCTCACATTTCATCCAGCTTCCTCTCTCTCTCTCTCTCTCTCTCTCTCTCTCTGTCCTACTCCCAGTTCTGTCCCAGTGG
>NC_063198.1:24992709-24997709 GCF_017589495.1 Alosa alosa
CATACACTCAGACTTACATACACTCAATCTCTCTCATTCCTTCTCTTACACACACACACACACACACACACACACACACACACACACACACACACACACACACACACACACACACACGCAGTAAAGCTATCAACATTTCTGTAGCTTACCCCCACCCCCAAACAAAAACACACACCACCCCATCATCTTCATGGGAAGGAGAATCCATTCTCCTCTGCACAGTTCCCAGGCCTGTGGTTAGCCAATTGCAGAGCAGCAAGCCTCATCGAATTCATGAGGTTAATATGAATTGTTTGCATTGGGTGTGTATAAGCACACGCATGTGTGTGTGTGTGTGTGTGTGTGTGTGTGAGTGTGTGCCGTTCCACTTACCCATGGCCAATGAGCTTGCCAAAAAGACATTACATAATCCCATTCAATTGAGAATCCTGGACCAGGTTTGTTCAAACCCGTGGCAGCGCTCCGGCCTCTAAAGCTAAATATAGGAAGAGTGGGGGATTATCAAAGAACGGAGATGCGCACACACACACACACACACACACACACACACACACACACACACACACACACACACACACACACACACACACACACACAACTCAAGCAGTCTGTGGGCTTTTTAAGCATTCTCACCATCACAACGTTTCAGAAGCCTATACTCAAAGTCACACACACACACACACACACACACACACACACACACACACACACACACACACACACACACACACGAAGATAACCGGTGGTGAGTAATAGCTCAGAGTAAGAGTCTGCATGTGCTCCGACTGAGTTTCTTTGAGCTCCTCCATTTCCTGTTTTTTTTTTCGGGAGGGAGATCTGGACAGCATCAAAACTGAGGCTCCTGGCACTGATGCCAGCCCATGATGGTGATAAGATCACCAGGCATCTTGCGCCCCATTTAAACATATTCATTTAGGCATTACACACAGTTTACCACAGCTACTGATTACACATGCCATAACACACACACATGGGAGCGTCCCAGCAGAGGAAACAAACAGTTAAAATAAAATAGGACAGTTTATTATTTAATACTTCATATTTTAACATAGGCAGCATTAGCTCATTATTACCCTGTTCAGTAAACAGATGCTGATTTGAATACATGTGATGCTGAAGCAGCCATTACGTAACACTGAGAGTGATGCTCAGAACTGAACACACAGCAGATCATTAGCTGAGGAGGGAATTGGGAAATGTGTTGCCCAATCACAGATCTGAGACTCGCTGAAGAGCAGTGGAGGCATGGCATCCCAAAACAGATGAGTCTGAGGCGGATGTGGCCCAAGCACGGCCCTGATTCGGCACACAACCGCCAGACTGTATACCCAAATAAATACACTCATATACTCATACTGTATACCCAAATAAGTACACTCATATACTCAGACTCTATACCCAAATAAATACACTCATATACTCAGTGCAGGTCATTACTCTTGCATAACCCCCCCCCCCCCCACACACACACACAAAAACACATTCACACACACAGAGGCACAAAACACACACACACACACACACACACACACATCGATTCACATAGACATGCAGTGGAAAAATACAATGTCATTTATGGATTTGTAACTGGTAGGTCTAAATCCCTGCTTGCACCATATCATGTTGACTACCGACTGGGGGGGGCACTCTGTGACTGTTATGCAATGTAATTCCCCACATGCAGATAACCTGAGCTGGGGGTCACATTCACACAGCAGCCCTAGGTCTGTGTGTGTGTGTGTGTGGATATGGGCACCAGGCCGGCAGTGTGTGTGTGTGTGTGTGTGTGTGTGTGTGTGTGTGAGGGTTGGGCAGTCTGGCCAAGGCTTGTGACTGCTCCTATGCAAAGCTGTGCCCCTACACTAGCACCACGCCAGTCACTCGCTTGGGTTTAAGCGTCCGCCTGGCGAGGATTGCCGGCCGCTGATCCCTGTTACTGCAAACTAATCTGCTCCAGAATCCGGCATTCGCATGAAAATATGTACCAGCAATTCAGCCTGGATTTGGGGCAACCAGGCTCTTGAAAGAAATAATTAAAAAAACAAAAAGCTCAAGCTGTTTTTCAAGGTGCGGTGTAATCGACCTAAAGAATCCCATGTGGACCGCCAGATTCCAGGAAAAGAATGGCCTCAGACTATTCTAAAGTGCAGTGTCGTCCAGCTTAAGCAGAACTCTCCCACTCACACATCAGAGCAGTGTAGCTCTAAAGGTCAGCGCAGCCTCGAGCACTAATGAGAAGAGAGCATGAGAGTTGGTCAGGCTCTGTCTGAGCATGCAACGCAGCTCCAGGTGCTACGCCCTCAATGATGCTGCAGCAGGGCTGGCTTTCTCATTACACTAAACCAGGGGTTTCCAACTTTTTTTTAGCAGGTGACCCTATTTTGATGTCACAAAACTTTGGCGACCCCAATCATTCACATGTTGCGAGAGAGAGCGCAACTCATTTCTGCTGTAACATCCAGACGAGAGCTGTACTTTAATTTTCCCCAAATGGCTTTGCACGCCTGGTTGTTTTGCTACTTTGTTTCGAACATTGATCAAGCATAATTCTGTCAATCAAACATCTCATACGGGCTGTCTAAGTTTATTTTTACTTAGCTATAATGGATATCAACTTGGATGTCATGGGGTTTATTGTATTTATATTTTAATGTCAATTGTAATATACCCATATCTCAGCCGACCCCAAGGTTGGATAATGATGCACTAAATACTTTAGTTCAGTATCTGACAAAAAAATGTTACAAAGTTACAAAAATAAATAATTACAGAAGAGGTGTGTGAAATAAAATAGGGCCTACTAATGGTAAAGCACTTATAATACAAAACCCCCCACAAATAAACAAACAAACCCAAAACTGAAGCCTGAGGGCCATGGTTGCTGCATAAGTGCTCTAAATAAAAAGATTGTGCCAAGTGTGAAGTGCAGCTGTCTGCCTCGCTGGCTTTCTCTGAGGGAGGACCTCGATCAGCTTCCTCTTTTGAGCCTTTTCTCTGCCAGAGCAGGATGGGCATGTTCCCCAAACACTTCCCCTTCCCTCGGCTTCTGTACGACTGACGGTTTATAAAGCCCACTGCGGGCCTGTCTATATTGGACTGTCGTGGGTAGGCCGCTTGCCTTACCAGTCCTTTGTTCTTCGGCATGAGTGACCTTTCACCCCTGGTGTTCGATCACTGCCCCCGTGCCTCTCCCTCGCGGGGCCATTCTCACTTTATGGGCGTTTAACACGATTCAGATGTTGCCGTCGCTAGTACCTACTCTTTCAAAAGCCCGTTCATGCACCTTCAGTAAGGCAATGTCGAGGTGCAATTGGACAATTACACTGACCGAGGGGCGGGACGAGAAGGTCTGAATGGCTCAGTGTCTGTCAGTCGTGCGCAAGAGCCCCGCCCCTCCGTGCTGTGCACTCACAGCGCATTCAACGTGCGAGAGAAACGCTTGACCGCGAGCTCGCAGATGAGCGGCGGGACATCTCACACGTAGTAGTCTAGGCTACATGACAGGATATATCAAACCGCCTGATCAAAGTGGAAATTTGGGCCAAGAGTGCAATGTTTCAGACTTTCGATGTAACGATGACAATCTGCGTCGCTGAAATCCAACCGGAGAGGGGCAGAAAGACTGTTTGACTATGTCAAGCTTGCCTTTAGCGTTGGCTGTGTTTTTAACCTGATCGACCAATGCTGTTAGAGCGTTTATTTGGCACCGCACTTTAATTTAGCTTAGCTTAAACTTTGACTCATCAAGAGGCTGTGGTTTCATCTCATTTGGAAGCCCCAGAGACGAAAGAATGGCGACTCAAAACGACTGCTGCGTTAAGGTCTCTTTAAGGTAGGTTAAGCCTTTTCAGCCATTTGGTCTTGACATTTTTACCGACTGTTGCAATTTGCATTGTCTGTACTTGATTTTGGGGTGTTCTGCTTTTTTTTTTTTTATCATGGTATGTAAGTCCAGTTGAAAATGTGTTAAAACACACAGCACACCGGGGAGTAGTGTCAGTCTGTGCAGGGTGTTGCGGGCGGCTTATGGGTGGATACAGTCGGTCGGCATAAGGTAACCCACGGTCGAGAAGGTAAAGCACGTTGTGCAGCTGTCTATATCAGTTGCCGCTGTAATGTAAAGCAGATCTTTAGCGCCCCAGCGAAGCCATTTATAACCAACTCTGAATAACTATTCTTGCTATATTTCACAGCAATTTTACGCCGCAGGTAAACAGTGATGTAATCGAACATTTGCACAGTCACACTGCCACAAATGCACATCGTCCCCCTAACAGATGGCTTTATAGATTACATCCGTTGCTGCTGAAAGAGTAGGCGTGCATATATCATGTGTATAATGACATGAGTCAGAGTTTGGAAGCTAAGTGTGACAAAATGTTAGACGCCGCAGAAACCTTCTGCAGAAGGCGGTGACACAAAGAGACGATGTCTCCTTGCATTGCAAAGCCACGGAATGCCCGCTCGCGCCTTTGTTATTAACACTGCAAGATGAAAAGAGTTATCAGGTTAATGACCCGGATTACGTGCAAATTAGGGTTTGCGTTGAGGGCGGTGTTTAGAGGTGACAGTCGACAGTTTTGTCATCATTTTGTTAATTTTAATAAATTCTCTGTTGCTGTATAAGTAAGCGGACAAGTCAAGTGATTGTAGTTGTGGAGTACTCTGTGTCGTCCTACATGCCAGGCAGACGGCGTGAGTGCAGTTAAATGCAGCCTCAAGGCGGTGGTCCGCCCATTGTGTGACAGGTTCTCGCTACTAGACTGGAAGGGGGGAATTGGAGCGGTGTGCGTTTATGTAGAGACACAGGAGGCTTTTGAAGTAAAGCGTGGTATTTCGATAGTCCCATTTCCCGAGGGCAAAGCCCTTCTGATGTCTCGCTGCCTCCGCGAGTTGCCTTTGTGCAACGTCTCATTGAATAGAGGAAGTGTATGCTGAGAGCTGCTTTTGAAAGCCTGCGGTCGCCTCTGCACGGACAC
>NC_063198.1:25002709-25005209 GCF_017589495.1 Alosa alosa
GTGATGTGTGAGTGATATGGTCAGTGTGATGTGTGTTCTGTGAGTGTGCAGTGTTGGATGAGGAGGTGCAGTGTTGGA
Source organism: Alosa alosa (assembly GCF_017589495.1). Taxonomy (NCBI): domain Eukaryota; kingdom Metazoa; phylum Chordata; class Actinopteri; order Clupeiformes; family Clupeidae; genus Alosa; species Alosa alosa. Next base: position 25,002,788 of record NC_063198.1, read on the forward strand.
TGAGGAGGTGGAGGTGCTGTGTTGGATGAGGAGGTGCAGTGTTGGATCAGGAGGTGCAGTGTTGGCTGGAAATTGGGGTTCAGGAGGGAAGTGGTGGGAGCACTGTACTGGAGGCTCAGCTGGGTTTGGGCCATTTTATGGGCCTTTGGGGGGTGTGTGTGTGTGTGTGTTTCTAGTACGTTTTACTCCTTTGGGGGTCCAGGTGCTGTGTGTGTTTCTAGTATGTGATACTGTGTGTGTGTTCGTGTGTGTTCGTTCCTGGTTCAGGTGCTGTGTGTGCAGGCTCCATCAGACGCGTGGCTGTGTGTACACACATACACACACACGCGCACACACACGCACACACACGCACACACTTAGAGAGACACAATCACTTCCTCTCAGCTCTCCAGGGCTGAACCACGCCCTCCCATGGCTTCCTGTTGCTGCCAGATGGTTGCCATGGCAACGCCGGCGAGGAGGAAGGGAGACGTGGTGTGAGTGAGAAGCTTAACTGTCACAGTCAAACCGAAAAACGCTTCTGTCTGGCAACACACACACACAAGCCTCCTTTTCTACTCATCACTCTCCCTCTTATACATTTTACCTCTCTCTCTCTCTCTCTCTCTCTCTATCCCTCTCTTTCTCCCTCTCCAACCCTCTCTCTTTCTCTCTGCCAGTACTCTTTCTGTTTCTTGCTCATTCCTTTGCAAGTTCTTGTTTTGTGTCTGTTCTCACACACACCGTTTTTCCTCTCCATGTCTGTTGCAGTCACTCTTAAGTTGCTGTATCACATGCACACACACACACACACACACACACACACACGCAGGATTATTCTGCAGATGTCAGAGTTGTCAGGTCATTTCTGAATGAGTGGTGGTGAGCACATGTTATTTTCTTCTTCCAGTGAGTTGCACAACACCACACAAAGGACATTTTTTACTGTCGACTGTCGGTTTCTGCAGCCTAAGTCATTTCTGAGTGACTGAGTTTAAAAACAGTTACAACACTGATGAATTGATGGCACCACAGGCTTTGTGATCTGTCTTGCTGTTGTTTAAATATTGTCTGATGTCTAATGGATGTTAAACTGTGCCCTGCCTAGAGTCTGCAGCTGTAAACTAGCTTACGGCTAACTCTGGTACAATGCATGAAATGGCAACATTTATGTTAAATTTATGTACATGGTCGGGTGGGGTGGGGTTGACTCCAGACGTTAGCATTTTCTGTCAGAGCAGTGAGGGAGGATGTCTTTAAAATGGAGTTAGTGCCTAAGTGTAGGGGATTTAAGCCTTCCCTGGCCACATCAGCACAAAAGACGCACATACAGATGCACACGCACACGCGCGCACACACACACACACACACACACACACACACACACACACACACACACACACACACACACACACACACACACACACACATTAAAAAGACTTGCCCTCAGGCCATCCTTAAAAATATTTTTGTTTGCAGTAACAGCCAAAAACAATTAAAAATGGGTCGGTAGGTAGGTCAATATTTTTTTTTTCAAGATTCAAAGTAAAAAAAAAAGTTCAATTTTGGTCATGGTGATTACGTAGGAATGAATTTACACAAATGTGCATATTGTGACGTAACTGACTGGGTCTTCAACCCGTGCCTTCAGGCGCACCACTGCACTCATTCTGATGCAGGTTATATAGACCAGCCTTTCTCAAACTTCTTTGACCTGAGGCCGGTCATGGCAGACTTTTGGGTCATAGGGCTCATCTACATGTACGCGAGAAAGAAGGCTACAATAGCTCTTGGCCACGTTATATTGAAATTTGACTATACAATACTCAATGCTATACAGTGTATTTTACAGTCTCTGCTCTGTTTCTAAGGAAGTTCCAAAAACAACGTCGTTCTATTAAGTTTAGTTAAATAAATAAATAGCCTTCCAACAGGTTGAAGCCGGAGCTTTGATACCAACGTTATCGATTAGTTTCAGTTTTCTCGCAAGAGACGCACATTGAATGAATGCTCATACCACCACTTAATTGTAGGGCTCCATGTTTAATGACATCGATAGCAGAAACGTTTGTTTTCTTTTTTCGTCGATCCGCGGTTTCTTAATCAACTGCGCAGCAAATTATCAGATGAAGCACCGGGCCTAATTTCACTCCCGACTCCGCGGACCAGCAGTCTCCATGTTCGCGGACCCATATTTTGAGAAATGCTGAATAGACCACAACCAATTTCAATACTCCGACCACGGTCACCGCTAGACTAGGGGAGAAGGGATGAGAAAAGATCTGGCCACAGTTCTTCCAGAACCGTAACAGCGTTATCAGTTTGTGTGAATGAAACGGGCGTAGGCCATAGTGTGACATCGTAAAACCAATGGTGTAGAGATGACGCCACAGGTGTTTTTTTTAAGTGAGCCACGTTTGCATGTAGGCAATTTATATTCACA
>NC_063198.1:25015209-25022709 GCF_017589495.1 Alosa alosa
CACGCGTCCCCGCTGTTTATTAACTCGACACACCTGATTGGTTAGAACATATTGCCTGCCCCTCCCACTCTGTCCCCATGCCTCCTTTGCCCTGTGGCAGCCGTTACCATGGCAGCAGTCATGCCATCTGCCCCTCGTGTGCCACCTCGCGTGGGCATTCTGCCTCCGCTAGCAGCACTGGCCCCGATGCCAGCCTTCACCCGGAGTGGCAGGGGCAAATCGCCATGGGACAGACAGACTCGTCCGCCAGACCGTCTGGTGTCCACCAGCCTGCCAAACAGCCAGCGTCCCGGTGTCGTCCCTGGCGACAGACGTCTACTCACCATGGCAACAGTTGGAGGCTCCTCCCATCAAGTGTAGTCTTGGAACGTTAGGGATCTGATGTGCGTGCGTGTGTGTGTGTGTGGTGGAACGTTAGGGATCTGATGAGGATCTCTAAGATAAAGACAAAGAACTTCTTAGATCATAAAAATGTTCTATAGGAGCCTTTTGTGCTTAAAGTTGATTTAATTTGAGTTCTGTTTAGAAAGCTGCTTTTATCTGCTTGTTCAGTGCAGCCAACCTAATGTGCCATGGACGTGTAAAGGGTTCCGCAACGGATCGCCCATCTAGTCGGTGCATCTTTGCAGAATCTTTCAGGGTACTTCTGTAAATGGTGTAAGAACTCTTCATTAAAAGAACATGAGAATGCCTAAGAACATATTTTTAGAACACACAAGCTTCCATGATGCTGTATTTCAGCGTTGGTTCCCCCCTAGGACTAGCATTCCCCCAGGAGTAGTGCTCAGGGCCCCAGGAGTAGTGCTCAGGGCCCCAGGAGTAGTGCTCAGGACGTCCCCGTCCCCCCCCAGGAGTAGTGCTCAGGACGTCCCCAGGAGTAGTGCTCAGGACGTCCCCCCCCCAGGAGTAGTGCTCAGGGTGTGGGTTGTCACTTGTGCTCTGCTCTCTGCATTCCTCCATGCCAGCATCATTTCAGCTGAGACTGAGATGTGATTTGATAAAGCTTGTGTATCTGTGAGGTTGATTTAATTTCTTATTTAATTATTCCTGTGTGCGTGTGTGTGTGTGTGTGTGTGTGTGTGAGGGATGGTGCACTGCTGTGTGGCTTTAATTAGAGATATGATGGACATCTGTTTGTCCCGCCCTCCTGCAATGGTTCGGGCGGGAATGGAGATTCCCTCTCTCTGGACGTCTGCCAGAGGCCACAGACACGGTGTGTGCGTGTGTGTGTGTGTGTCTGCCCATCACTTACAGTAATCTCAATACTGAGCACAGAAGCTGTGTGTGTGTGTGTGTGTGTGTGTGTGTGTGTGTGTGTGTGTGTGTGTGTGTGTGTGTGTGTGTGTGTTGGTGTGGCGTCGTCGTGCTTGTCCATCCTGACACTACTCATCATGGAGTCATTCTCCTCACAGAAAATCAATATGATGGATTCAGCACCTCATGAATAAGGACTGGGGCTGTCATTGAAACCCGTGAGCACCACTCACAGAAAGTGTGTGTGTGTGTGTGTGTGTGATGGTGTGTGTGTTGGTGCTACCATACGGGTTCCAGAGACTGAAGATGAAGACTTGTTCTGGAGAGGAGGTCAAGATGGGTTCTGTTTATCTATCTCCAGATAGTTTCAGGAAGAGTGGTTGCACATAGTTAGTCTGTACCCCTGACCTCTATATCAGCTGGTGTTGACCTCCAGGACCACTGGCCATAACTGATCACTTCCTGGTGTTGGTGGAGCACAGATTCAGTTTTCCCATCCTCATGGCTACAGTATAGCAGTTATGGTCCCAAGCGATCCCAACCCCGAACCCCCTTAATTCTCTCGCCATATGCTTGAGCAGCGGCCTCCACAAATAGCCTACACACACACACACACACACACACACACATGCTGCTTTCGCTGACAAACACAGCATATGGCAATCTTAATTTTAAATTCTAATTTTCCCCCAAAGTTTGCCCAGAGGCTGGTTTGCCCCTGCTGATGTCATTTTCAGCAGCGTGTGTCAATCTGTGTGGGCAGGAACTTGTCCAGACTTCACTTCCTGTTAAGCGCCTGCACGTCCAACACTCTAATTAGACTCTGGTAAATAATTAATAGTAGGAAAGGCAGATGCTTCCCACTGGTAAATAAACACTACTATAGAAATAGCAGCTGACACAAGACCATCAAAACCACATCTAGATCAGAACTGAAACCAGATCCAGTCCACCTCAGAGGTGCATTCAAAAGGCAATGTTTTCAGAATGCAGTGAACTCAAAAATAGAATATTAGCAAAGACACAAAAGTCTGAGGAGGTCAAAGGGTCCATGTTAATGTTCATGCAAAATGCAGAAATTTCAAAAGTTGGATGGATCAGCTCGGTTTGATCCAGCACCTTCCTCCATCTCCGTATTGAATTTTGGATCTCACAGCCGAAACGTTGGAGCCAGGCGTGCCACGTTCTCCTCTTTATTTATTAACACTCTCCTTAGAGTAGCTTTAGCAGGAAATGCCCATCAGCCAGATTCCATCAATAACACACACACACTCTAAAAGCAATGTTTGCAAGTTTGTAGTCTGCCATCTCCGTCCTCCTTCACCTCTCCTATCCTCTCTTCTCTCCATCACTGTTGATGGTAATTTGATCATGTATAAAAATACTCTCACTGTGGACAGTGTGGACTCCACTGCATGGACTTAATGACCCTAGCGGCCTTAATGACCCTCGCTTGTCCACTCTGCTCTATGGGTCAGTCTGGAGCTTTGGTGTGTGTGTGTGTCTGCCCATCACTTACAGTAATCTCAATACTGAGCACAGAAGCTGTGTGTGTGTGTGTGTGTGTGTGTGTGTGTGTGTGTGTGTGTGTGTGTGTGTGTGTGTGTGTGTGTGCGCGCGTGCGTGCTTGTCATCCTGACACTACTCATCATGGAGTCATTCTCCTCACAGAAAATCAATATGATGGATTCAGCACCTCATGAATAAGGACTGGGGCTGTCATTGAAACCGTGAGCACCACTCACAGAAAGAGTGTGTGTGTGTGTGTGTGTGATGGTGTGTGTGTTGGTGCTACCATACGGGTTCCAGAGACTGAAGATGAAGACTTGTTCTGGAGAGGAGGTCAAGATGGGTTCTGTTTATCTATCTCCAGATAGTTTCAGGAAGAGTGGTTGCACATAGTTAGTCTGTACCCCTGACCTCTATATCAGCTGGTGTTGACCTCCAGGACCACTGGCCCGCAACTGATCACTTCCTGGTGTTGGTGGAGCACAGATTCAGTTTTCCCATCCTCATGGCTACAGTATAGCAGTTATGGTCCCAAACGATCCCAACCCCCGAACCCCCCTTAATTCTCTCCGCCATATGCTTCAGAGCAGCGGCCTCCCACAAATAGCCTACACACACACACACACACACACACACACACACATGCTCGCTGACAAACACAGCATATGGCAATCTTAATTTTAAATTCTAATTTTCCCCCCCAAAGTTTGCCCAGAGGCGGTTTGCCCCTGCTGATGTCATTTCAGCACGCGTGTGTCAATCTGTGTGGGCGGGAACTTGTCCAGACTTCACTTCCTGTTAGCGCCTGCGTCCAACACTCTAATTAGACTCTGGTAAATAATTAATAGTAGGAAAGGCAGATGCTTCCCACTGGTAAATAAACACTATATAGAAATAGCAGCTGACACAAGACCATCAAAACCACATCTAGATCCAGAACTGAAACCAGATCCAGTCCACCTCAGAGGTGCATTCAAAAAGGCAATGTTTTCAGAATGCAGTGAACTCAAAAATAGAATATTAGCAAAGACACAAAGTCTGAGGAGGTCCAAAGGGTCCATGTTAATGTTCATGCAAAAATGCAGAAATTTCAAAAGTTGGATGGATCAGCTCCGGTTTTGATCCAGCACCTTCCTCCATCTCCGTAGTGAATTTTGGATCTCACAGCCGAAACGTTGGAGCCAGAGCGTGCCACGTTCTCCTCTTTATTTATTAACACTCTCCTTAGAGTAGCTTTAGCAGGGAAATGCCCATCAGCCAGATTCCATCAATAACACACACACACTCTAAAAGCAATGTTTGCAAGTTTGTAGTCTGCCATCTCCGTCCTCCTTCACCTCTCCTATCCTCTCTTCTCTCCCATCACTGTTGATGGTAATTTTGATCATGTATAAAAATACTCTCACTGTGGACAGTGTGGACTCCACTGCATGGACTTAATGACCCTAACGGCCTTAATGACCCTCGCTTGTCCACTCTGCTCTATGAGTCAGTCTGGAGCTTTGGTGTGTGTGTGTTTGTATGTATGTAACACGAGACCAGTGTTTTGTTCCTCCTGTAAGTTAGACTGAATTGGATATACAGTTCTGGGGCATAATGACATTTAGGAACTAAGGAAGTTCCTCCAGCCTTTCATATCGAGGCCAACACACTCAATACTAATTCCCTGTTGGCTGTCAGTTCAAAGCCTCTTTATAGGGGTCTTATCAGGTTCATCTGCTCAGAGCCGTCTGAGTATTTTGTGTGTGTGTGTGTGTGTGTGTGTGTGTGTGTCAGGTGATGCACTCTCATGTTCCCCGTGGGGGCTGTTTTTGTTGTTGCATGGTCTTTCTGTTTTGTGTTTGCTCCTGATCCAAACACAGACTCCTGTCTCCATGGAGACACAGGGAAGTGGTCACTACCTTGGCTTGGGAGGGTCTGTTTTGCGTCCACTCAGAGAAGAATGGAGAGAACGCCGAGGGGCTTTTAAAAAAGGCTCTAGAGCCACAACTCTACACACACGCACACATAGAGCACATACACACACATAGAGTATACACACACAGTACACACACACACACACAGACATACACACACAGCATACACACACACACAGCATACACACACACACACAGCATACACACACACACACAGCATACACACACACAGCATACACACACACACACAGACATACACACAGAGAGCACACACACAGCATACACACACACACACAGAGCATACACACACACACAGAGCATACACACACACACACAGAGCATACACACACACACACACAGACATACACACACACACACACACACACAGACATACACACACAGAGTACACACACACACAGTCATATACACACACACGGACATATATATATATATATATATATATATATATATATATATATATATATATATATATATTACATACATATACACACACACACAGAGCCACAGCTTGATTCTCACGCTGTCTCAGAAGAACGGAGCACACCTGAAGGACTTGAAGCTGATGCCCTCTATATAAGCTTGCACACACACACACAGAGACAGACAGACACAAACACACACATACAAGCCTGTACAGTTCTTGTCCCCTGTCTTCCAGAGTCAATGCTCTCTGTGTAAGCTTGGATCTGGCTCAGTAGTGTGCTTGAGGCAAGTCGAGGCCCTTTTATTTGTAATATAGTATATTACATTCACAAGGCAACTCAATGTGAATAAGGGCTAATGCTCTGTAAGTAAGTTAGCATGTAGCACATACACACAGACACAAATACACATACCGCGTGTGTGCTCTGTGTTTGGGGCCTTGCAGTGTGTGTCCATGTGTTCTCTGTGTTTGGGGTGTGTGTGTGTCCATGTGTGCTCGGTGTTTGAGGTGTGTGTGTCTGTGTGTGTGTCCATGTGCGCTCTGTGTTTGGGGTGTGTGTGTGTCCATGTGTTCTCTGTGTTTGGGGTGTGTGTGTGCGTGTGTGTCCTTGTGTTCTCTGTGTTTGGGGTGTGTGTGTGTGTCCATGTGTTCTCTGTGTTTGGGGGTGTGTGTGTGTGTCCATGTGTTCTCTGTGTTTGGGGTGTGTGTGTGTGTGTGTGTGTGTGTGTCCATGTGTTCTCTGTGTTTAGGGTGTGTGTGTGTCCATGTGTTCTCTGTGTTTAGGGTGTGTGTGTGTGTCCTTGTGTTCTCTGTGTTTGGGGTGTGTGTGTGTGTCCATGTGTTCTCTGTGTTTGGGGGGTGTGTGTGTCCTTGTGTTCTCTGTGTTTGGGGGGTGTGTGTGTCCATGTGTTCTCTGTGTTTGGGGTGTGTTTGAGGTGTGTGTGTGCCCTTGTGTTCTCTGTGTTTGGGGTGTGTGTGTGTGTGTGTGTGTGTGTGTGTCCATGTGTGCTCGGTGTTTGGGGTGTGTGTGTGTGTCCATGTGTTCTCTGTGTTTAGGGTGTGTGTGTGTGTGTGTGTCTGTCCATGTGTTCTCTGTGTTTGGGGTGTGTGTGTCTCCTTGTCCACACAGATAGGGGGAGATAAGCAGCGTGCTGCAGGGCTCGGTCCAGGACGTGCTCTCCTGCTCACAGATATGACCGATATGGGGAGATGGGTTTAGTCAGCTGATTGGGCTGTGTCGTCACACACACACACACACACACACACACACACACACACACACAGACCCCCTTATTTACGGAGACGCAGTCACTCAATATCAATTTGTTCTTTTCCAGAGATGCACACATATACTCACACTTTTCTTTTTCTGTCTCTCCAGTCCTCTGTGTGTGTGTGTGTGTGTTTGTAAACTGTGATTGAGACCCACAGGAAATATCCCACAATCCCCTGGGGCAGCCCACTTAAATGTACTTCCTGAGTTTTGTCTATGACTAATGGGACAGCAAGAATGATTTTGCAAGTAAAAGCACCGACTTCAATTTAACTTGAATATCAGGCCTTGCTTCTGAGTATATGACCGTTTGATATGATCCCAATCACATAAACACACACAATCTGCTCCTGTCAAACTTGTAGTACACACACACACACACTTTAGACAAAGACGTGTATGTGTGTGTGTGTGTATGTGTGTGTGTGTGTGTGTGCGCGCGCAGCAGCAGTGAAATGCTGACTAGGCATTTTCACAGAGCAGGCAGCTGGGTTGATAACCCTTCACTCTCATGAGAGAATCTTCAAAGGACACCAGAGGACTCAAGGGAGAGCCCCCCTCCACACACACACACACACACCTACCTCTTTATCAAGACACATGGATATAAACACACAGCCTATTCCCCAAAAGTGTATGTAGATAAACAGAGGAACACACACACACACACACACACACACACACACACACACACACACACACACACACACACACACACACACACACACACACACACACATACACATACAGACCTATTAGACAGGCCATTAGCTGACATAAACACACTCCTCCTTGATGGAAAGTCTTTAGAATTCGCTCAGGGAGGATTACCTCTCTTCCTGTGTGTGTGTGTGTGTGTGTGTGTGTGTGTGTGTTTGTGTGATAATGAAAGAAACATATCTGTGGAAACTAATAATTTCTTAGGTAGGTGCCAGCTGCCAGTAGTGCAGTAGTGAGTCTAGTGACCAGAAGCAATTGTGTGTGTGTGTGTTCTAGATTTACTGTGCTTTTTTATGAGGTGTGTGTGCCATTGGTCAGGAGTGAGAAGTGTTAAGTGTGTGGCATCATGCCCGCTGTACAGGAGATTTAATGAGCATCTCTGG
>NC_063198.1:25030209-25050209 GCF_017589495.1 Alosa alosa
AACAACTCCTCTCTCCTGCTAGCGCTAGCTTATCACCTGCTCAGACAGCGGTTGAGTGGAGGCTAGTTCTGTTAGCATTAGCGATAGCATCTCCAGTCAGTGTTCACAGCTAATGTCTCCAGGTGTGGGTGGAATGGCAGTTGAGGCAGGTGTGTGTGTGTGTGTGTGTGTGTGTGTGTGTCTGGGGGGGGGGGCAATAGAAGTGTGTTGTGTGTTTTGAGGTGAAGCTTGTGTGTGTCTGTGTGTGTGAGAGAGAGACTTTTTGTGCACATTTTTGTTTTGCGTACACTGGACCCAGACCACTTTTGTTTTTGCATCTGTGTGTGTGCAGGTGTGTTTGTTTTCCGAACGCCTGAGGATACTGTTTCAAAGACGTCAACGTGAACTATTTTAGTTCGCTAACAATACTGGGCCTGTTTGTGTACATTATGGATTATTGAGAGAAAGATCCTCCCTGTCCTTACAGAGTGTGTGTATGTGTATATGTGTGGGTGGTGTGTGTGCATGATGTAGGCTTCATGGAGGCAGCTGCTATAACAACCTGTTTGAATTTGTTTATTTGTTTGTTTCTTTACATTTACATTTATTCATTTGGCAGACACTTTTATCCAATTCTGTTCCAAGGGCCATTCTCAGAGCAACTTGTGGTTACACACGGAACACTTAAGAAAGAGGAATGATGCACTATCCTGTGTAGTGTAAATTGACTTGGACAGAAGAAAAACACCAACATCTGATCATTAGTTAATTGCTCATTAGGTGTGTGTGTGTGTATATGTGTGTGTGTGTGTGTGTGTGTGTGTGTGTGTGTGTGTGTGTGTGGGTTGTCTGTTTGCGTGTTGGCATCATATGCTAATCCAGCTGTGTTAGCATTGGCTTTAGGACCAGTTCTGAGCTGTGTATGACCCATCTGCATTGTGTCTGCTGAAAGGAAGCTAAAGAGTGTGTGTGTGTGTGTGTGTGTGGGGTTGCAGATGGGCATTGGTATGTAGCTTGGATGTAATAGCGTGTGCACGTCTGTGTCAATGGAATGACTGCAGCTGATCCTTTTAATGAGATTTTGTGTGTGTGTCTCTCTAGAGAGTCTGTGTGTGGGGCTGTTAATGAGCAGAGATGTCTGCCTCAAATGTGATATGATGTGGTGTGTGTGCGTCTGTGCGCACGTGTCTGTGTGTGTGTGTGTGCGCTTGTGTCCTGTGAGTGTGTGTTTAATGACCACAGCTGATCTGATCCTCTAACATGTTTTTGTGTGTGTGTTTTGTCTGACAGGATCCGGCCTCAGATGGCGAAGGAGAAGATTGAGGGGTGTCACATCTGCACGTTGGTGACCCCTGGTGAGCCCCAGGTGCTTCTGGGTAAAGACAAGGCCTTCACGTACGACTTTGTGTTCGACATCGACGCCCAGCAGGAGTCCATCTACAGGGCATGCGTCCACAAACTCATCGAGGGATGCTTCGAGGGCTACAACGCCACAGTGTTCGCCTACGGACAGGTACACACACACACATACACACACGTACACACACATACTGTACATACTCACACACACACACTCACACACAGTACACCCTTCACTAAACAAGCACACTGGAGCTGTTTTGAAGCTCTTTGAAGCTTTGTGTTTGCCTACAGAAAGGTTTGCCTGTACACACACACACACACACACACACACACACACACACACACACACACACACACACACACAGACACACACAGAATCATTATCCATTACTGCAATTCTCTAAATAATTCATGCTGGTCATTCCGGTAACTCAGTAAAATAGTAAGAGCATAATTGTTGTACATCCTCAGCCATGTTTACGATCAGCACATCAGACAGCACAGAGCACATAGCATGGTGGAGGTGCAACCACAGAGCACATAGCATTTCATACATCCACTGAGTTACCAGAAAGCACCAGCTGCAGCTGTGGCTCTGTGTACAAGCTAAGAAGCTAACGCTAAGAGTGCCCCATCAGACAGAGTGTGTACAAGCTAAGAAGCTAACGCTAAGAGTGCCCCATCAGACAGAGTGTGTACAAGCTAAGAAGCTAACGCTAAGAGTGCCCCATCAGACAGGTACGGATGAATGTTGGCAGTGTGGAGACCTGCAAACAGGATGCATTTTAGAAATTAGAGGATTTATCAAGAGGGAGAGAGACGGAGTGAGAGAGACGGAGTGAGAGAGACGGAGTGAGAGAGACGGAGTGAGAGAAAGACAAAATAGAATAGAAAGAGTGGGAAAGGAGGCTGGGTAGAATGATGAGGGGGTATGAGCGAAATGCAGGAAGTGCATATGGATGGTACACACACACACACACACACACACACACACACACACACACACACACACACACACACACACACACATATGCACACACACACACACATATGCACACTCACTCGTCTCCCATGGTCCCATTTTCATTAATTGCTTAGACCGCAAGACTGGGCCAGTGGGTTATAAAGTGTGTGGGTTATAAAGTGTGTGGGTTATAAAGTGTGTGTGTGTGTGTGTGTGTGTGTGTGTCTGTATGTTGTCTGTAGTAGTGGAATGAATGCTTTGGCTGAGCGTGATTAATTGCACTTCTGTAAAATCGAAGTGTCCAGACTCAGGACTCAGAGCTATGAAATGACTGTGTGTGTTTGTGTGTGTGTGTTGTCTGTATAATTGTCCCGACTCAGGACTCAGAGCTATGAAATGACTGGATGCTCTAATGGATTCCCTTCCCAGAAATCACAAACGGATTACAGGGCCAATAAAACACAGCACATTATCTGTGTGTGTGTGTGATTTTCATGTAACAAGGCCGCTCCTTCTGACAAAAATAAGTACACATTCTGCACAAGATAACACTTTACACAGGCAAATGACGTTGTTTAGACTGAACAAAGAAACAAGCAACCAAAACAAAGGGCAAAAAGACTTGGGAGAAAGTTGGGAAGGAACTATATGTATATAGATATAAAGATAAATCTCAATTTTACATGTAGTAACTTTAGATGAATTTGCATTTGCACATTGTTTGAACTATAATGGAAAGTGTCGTTAAAATGTTTGTGTCTATTGAGGTTTTTGTCTCCGGTGATGAGTCTAGACAGTCCTATCATTAAAATCTGTCACTGCACTTTTCTTTCCTGCCGAGTTTTAATTAGGATGGAAGATTAGTAATCTGTTCTGATCTTAATGTTGCTTAATTGGGTGGAGTACCTCAGGCATGGCAGCGCATAATTATATACTACACAAAGAGGGTGCAAGAACATCACTTCACGTTTCACTTTGTAATCACTCACACATACACTCTCTCTCTCTCTCTCTCTCTCTCTCTCTCTCTCTCTCTCTCTCTCTCTCTCTCTCTCTCGCTCTCTCTCACACATACACACAGACACCACTGCAAACATGCTGTGGTCCCTGCTGTATTCCATATTCATAGCATATGAGGTTTTGTTTGACCTTGATCTGATATGTAAAGCCAGTTTTGAGTTGAAGAGCATGTGAATCCTATGCTGTTCTGTGTGTGTGTGTGTGTGTGTGTGTGTGTGTGTGTGTGTGTGATGTGTCTAAAGTGTGTTTTCGGTGTCGTTGCAGACGGGCTCGGGGAAGACGTACACGATGGGCACGGGCTTTGACATGAATGTGAGTGCGGAGGAGCAGGGCATCATCCCACGCGCCGTGCACCAGCTGTTCCAGGGCATCCAGCAGCGGCGTGACGACGCCCAGGCGGCAGGGACGCAGGCCCCAGAGTTTAAAGTCAGCGCCCAGTTCCTGGAGGTGAGCGGTCAAGGGGGCACCCCGACACCACACCATTTCAGTCTGCCAACCCCCCCCAAAACTGCTCTCTGCTCCTCTAAACTGCCCCGACTCAGTGCTCTAAAGCCCCACTGCTGTCTCACTCCCACATTCTGCCCTCCACTTCTGCACCCTCAAACTCCCTCTCTGCCCCCCTAAACTGCTCTTTTTCAGTCTGGTACCCCCAAACCCTCTCTCTTCACCCCTAAACTGCTCTGCCCTAGCCTAATGCTCCCAATCTCTCGATCTTGCTCATCAAGCTACTTTGCACTGCTAAACTGCTCTTTTTCAGTCTGTACCCCCTCCCTCCCTCTTTGCACTGCTAAACTGCTCTTTTTCAGTCTTACCCCCCCTCCCTCTTTGCACTGCTAAACTACTCTTTCTCAAACCCCTCTCTCTCTCAGTGTGCTGCCCTAGAGCACCACTAGAGCGTTCTATCTGCACCACTAGACTGCTGTCTCTTGTACTCCCCACTTCCAGACCGTCTCACAGTCTCTTCCTGTGCCAGTGTTCTAGGAAACGGGTGTGTGCTGGTGCCCAGACGTCTCTTCTGTGTGTCTTCCTCCTCCTCCTCCTCCTCCTCCTCCTCCTCCTCCTCCTCCTTCCTCCTCCTCTGTTTTAAAGTCCGGCAGGTCCTAGATGAGTGTATTATGGGGACGTCGAAAATCCACCTCCCTGTCTGGCCAGCCCTCAGAGCTAATGGCCAGTTTTCTCCTGAGCTGAGAGCCAATCTAAACCCAATGCTTTAACGCTGGCATATTCTCTAAGACGACCCTGCCAAGGAGAGCGATACATCTTTCCGTTATTCTGGCACCTTCTTAAAGTTAGTGCCCAGCTTTGAGGCGCAGGTGCCAAGGGCAAGCGTAAATCTCTCTTATACGCTGGCATATTCTCAAAGTTGGTTCCCCATTCTTGGAGTTGAGTCCAAGAGCCTGTGAGATTTGTGTGTTGTTGTGTTGTGTGTGTGTGTGTGGTAGTGGTGTGTAGTGTGTTGTGTGTGTGTGTGTGTGTGTGTGTGTGTGTGTGTGTGTGTGTGTGAGAGAGAGAGTCTGGGTCTTTTTTAAGGCTCCTTCGGCCCAAGCCCATTGTAACAGGTGAAATGTGAGCTGAAGTTTAAGGCAGATAGTGTAGTGTTCCTGAGAGTGAGAGTTCAGAGGAAGTTTATGAGTTCTATCTCAGCCTCACCGACTCTAAGAAGACTAACTGTTGGAAAAGTCTCTCACACTCCTCTGTCAAATTCCATTTTGGACAAACAGTGTAAGTTTGTATTTCTCTGTGTTTATGTCTTTTATCTTTTATCCAACACTGGCTGCATTTCAGGGAACTTTCTGTGTTTCTGTGGGAACTGAACTGCCAGTGAATTGAACTCCTGACCTTGGTATATTCTGACCCTTTCTCTAGATGTGTTTGGTTGGTTAGGACCCGTTCTCTAAGCTTTTGGTTTGATATGACCCTTTCCCTATATGCTTGTTTTATTATGACCTTTTCACTATATGTGTTTGGTTTTATAAGCTTTTGGTTTGTTTGTGTGTGTTTGTGTGTTTGTAATGCAATTGGTTTGTTCTCTGTCCGTTGGCTGTATTTCCTTCAACTCTTGGCGGTGCATCAGTGCTCCTGCTCATCTAGGTCTCTGTTTACTGCTGCTTATGTCATGCCGTCTATCTAACACAGGTGCAATCCCCTCTGAGACACACAACACCAGAGTCCGATTACAGTTTACAAATTTTATTGCAAGGGTCAGCAGCCACACACACACATTCAGCAAAAATGAGCAGCACCTCAGCAATACACAACATGAGTCCCGCCCGCCCACGTGTACACCAGGCTTACATCTTAACGAAGAGGTTAGTGTTACCAGCCACCCACTAGTCGTTTAGGAGCCACACATAAAATGCAGTCAAAATTCACACTATACATCCACATAGAAAACCACAACTCAAATGAAAACAAAAGAAAAAGAAACTGTGACGCCACTCAGGGGAGACCAAATCCCAGAACCCTGCCACACACACAGTCACCACTCAGGGGAGACCAAATCCCAGAACCCTGCCACACACACACAGTCACCACTCAGGGGAGGGAACCCTGCCACACACAAACCCCAGAATCCCAGAACCCTGCCACACACACAGTCACCACTCAGGGGAGACCAAATCCCAGAACCCTGCCACACACACAGTCACCACTCAGGGGAGACCAAATCCCAGAACCCTGCCACACACACAGTCACCACTCAGGGGAGACCAAATCCCAGAACCCTGCCACACACACAGTCACTACAAGGATATTCACACAGGTGAAAATGGGAGAATCAGCAATTATACAACAGTTCCACACAATGCCACACTTTTAAATAATCACACTTTCCTGTCCTGCACATACATGCCCTCCTAACTACTAAGCTTACGGCCCCACCCAACCAAAACCGTACATTAATAAGAGGTGCTTGCTAGGTCCTAGCCTACCCCTCTGAGTGGGTGTACTGTCTGACCAGATAGAGGGAAAAGTTCATCAAATTTGGTCGGCGGCCGTCCCCCACGCCGACCAAAATAAACCAAAACCAGAACAGTCAATAAAACGACCCCCAGCCCCACCAACCAGTGTCCTTAGCACAGTCCAGTCCTTTGGGGGCGGGGCGACGGTGATCTACTGGCTCTCGGTAGCCTGCGTCCCAGTAGCCTATCGCTCCACTGCACACCCATACACTGCCGGAGAAAGGGAGAAACTCCGTCCATACATACAACCGCAAGCCAGCCCACTCACTCCAGCTAGACAACGGTACGAATTACACACATATTCCCCTCCACCAATTTACCCACACATACAGAAAACATCATCCCTATGCCCTAGTCAACATACGACACTTATTTTGAGTGACTGCATGTAGGTTGAGAGCTCGTTGACCACAGAGATGCTTCAGTGCTTGTGTGTGTGTGTGTGTGTGTGTGTGTGTATGTGGGTCTACTGTATGTAAGAGCAGAATTTTCTTTGTTTCTATAATAAGCCTGAGCAGGACCCTTGATTAGCTCGACTTTGTGTGTGTGTGTATGTGTGTGTTACGGCTGAAGACGTGCCTGTCTGCGCGACCCACGAAACACCCTGTGAGATTCCTCACCCAAGTGTGTGTATCTGTGTGTGTGTGTGAATGTGAATGCAAACATGCGGTGGTGTGTAGATGTGTAAAAGTGTTGTATTTGACATTGATACATTGATTTCACTCCAAGAGCATCTCATAACACTACTGTCATGAAATTCTTAGAAAGTAAACGGCTAAGTTC
Source organism: Alosa alosa (assembly GCF_017589495.1). Lineage (NCBI taxonomy): Eukaryota > Metazoa > Chordata > Actinopteri > Clupeiformes > Clupeidae > Alosa > Alosa alosa. The sequence continues at coordinate 25,037,278 of NC_063198.1, forward strand.
AAATGTCTCATCATCTGCAGAATGGATGAAGATAGCATCGTAATGTATAGATGGTGGCTGTAGTAGGGGTACCCGTCTGGTGAAGGTGAAATAGGCCAAGACAGCAGGTTTAAGAGGGCCCACAGTGTTTTATTTACAACGTGACAAAAATAATGCAAATATAATCCATAATCCCAATCCAACACTACGTCGCCCCCGACGTGAGGTAAAACGAAAATGACAAACAAACATTTAACAGAGACAAAACATATAAAGGTCTCTCATGGCTAGGCTACATGCCACTATAAAGCAGACCTGACCGCAAGGCTCACAACAGCCACCAGCCCCAACCGCGCGTCACGAAACTTTGAATCTCCTGCATTGACAAAAGCTGGCGTTTAAGTGGCCAATTAAGTAATTACCTCCACCAAAAACGGCAAAGTCAAAAAACGGGCACACCAAAAACAGGCATACCGCCCCTACCTGGCAGACATCTAAATCAATCATCAAAAATGAATTGTCATGCCTCTCTGTAAGAGCCTCTGAGTGGGGGTCCAGTGCCACACGGCTCCATTCTCCATGATGGCTAATGCGACTGGACGTGTTGTCTGCTGTGGGGACTGTCCTACAGTGCTATTGATCGTCTCATAGGTCGCTATTATCAGCTGATCTGAGGTGACTCAGCTACAAGTCCCATTCTGTTAAATGAGGACGGATGAATAGAGAAGGACAGGACGAGGGTTTGATGACTGCTGAGGAAAGCTCTCTCTCTCTCTCTTTCTCTCTCTCTCTTTCTGGCTCTGTCTCTCCCTCTCTCTCCCTTTCTCTCTCCTCTTTTGTGTTGACAGCAGGTCATGGTTTCTGGATAATGTCCAAGCTGATGTCAAATATAATCAGGTGATGGACAGAGCAGTGGATGTAAAGGGAATGTTTGAGAGAAATGGAGAGAAATCAAAGTTAGAGAGTAATAGAGAGAGATAGAGAAATATGGAGGAAGCTAGAGAGAGAGTGATGGAGAGAGATGGAGGAGGCTAGAGAGAGAGTGATAGAGAGAGATGGAAGATAGAGATGGAGGAGGCTAGAGAGAGAGTGATAGAGAGAGATGGAAGAGAGAGATGGAGAAGGCTAGAGAGAGAGAGTGATATAGTCTGGAGGACGGAGAGATGGCCTTTTCTGTGTGTTTTGCTGGAGGATTCAGTGCTAAGGGCCTTTTGTGTGTGTGTGTGTGTGTGTGTGTGTGTGTGTGTGTGTGTGTTTGATGGTAATTATCCAAATATCTGTAAGAGTGCCTCCTCTGCCTCTCCCTGGGGGAACTTGTAAAAGGGCCAGTAATATGGTTAGTTGTGTAATAGTCCTCAGTGCTGTCTGTACTCTTTCCTCCTCTCTTTCTCCATCAATCTGTCAGAGTTAATGAAAGACTATCCTGTGCTTCAGTGAAGGATTGATGTTATTTGTAAGTTAGCTATCACGTTTCCTCCTCTCCAAAAGGAGCAAACATTACTCTCTTAATAGGCAGCGGGGGTCGTGCTTGGGGTTCAAAGGTCATCACTAAAGGTCATAACCTCCTGACCTGGTTTGGCAGCATGTGTGGTCCTGTGGTCACTCGGGGGTCAGTGGGGGAGAATGCTGTGTTGTCTTAAATCATTCTGCTGTCAGGTGTGTGTGTGTGTGGGGGATCTGAAGTGAGAGAGGTATTTCTGTGTGCCTCTGTTAATATTTGTGTGAAATGTGTATACTCATACTCATGTTTATATGCTTGTGTGTGTGTGTGTGTGTCTGGTCTCTGCAGCTGTATAACGAGGAGATCCTGGACCTGTTCGACAGCTCGCGTGATCCTGAGTCCCGTGGCAGGAAGTCCAACATCAAGATCCACGAAGACAGCAGCGGTAGCATCTACACCACCGGTGTCACGTCACGCCTCGTTGCTTCCGAGGAGGAGGTGTGTGTGTGTGTGTGTGTGATGTGACATTCAGTGCACATGAAGAGCAGCTCCTGTTTCAGATGCACAGAATGCAGCTAATGTTACTGTATTCTGGGAGCATGTTTCCCATCGCTGCTGCTCAGCGTGGCTGCATCTTTATCTGGCCTGAAAGGGCTATTTCGGTCCAGGCACATGTTCCATAGTACTCACAGTCTCTTCTGAAGCCTTCTTAGTGCTGCACCAGCATGCCTATGATTGTGTGTGAGGGAAAATGCATATGACTGTGTGTGAGTGAAAATGCATAGCTGTGTGAATGAGAATGTGTGTGACTGTGTGTGTGTGTGACTGCTTTGTGTGTGACCCCTATTAACCTCTATCTGTATGCGTGTAGACATACGTGTGTGTGTGTGTGTCAGTGTATCAGTTACTGTTGTGTGTGTGCTATTTACCTTTCTATTACTTTGCTTGTGTGTGTATGCATGTGTACACATATATGTGTGTGTGTCTGTGTGGTGGCTCACCATTATCTTTGTATGTGTGTGTGTGTGTTAGCTGCTGCAGTGTCTGAAGCTGGGCGCTCTGTCCCGCACCACAGCCAGCACGCAGATGAACGCCCAGAGCTCACGCTCCCACGCCATCTTCACCATCTACCTGTGCCAGATGAGGGTCTGCTCGCACTTGGTGAGAACGCCTCCTCCTCCTCTTCCTCTTCATCTCCCTCCTCTTCCTCATTTTCCTCCTCATCTTCCTCCCCCTCCTCCTCATCTTCCTCCTCCTCCTCATCCTTCACTTCCTCCTCCTCTTCCTCCTCCTCCTCATCCTTCACTTTCTCCTCATCTTCCTCCTCCTCCTCATCCTTCACTTCCTCCTCCTCTTCCTCCTCCTCCTCCTCCTCCTCCTCTTCCTCCCCCTCATACTCATCTTCCTCCTCATCCTCTTCCTCATTTTCCTCCTCATCCTTCACTTCCTCCTCATCTTCCTCCTCCTCCTCATCCTTCACTTCCTCCTCCTCTTCCTCCTCCTCCTCCTCCTCCTCCCCCTCCTCTTCCTCCTGCTCCTCCTTCTTTCCTCTTCATCACGTGTGCGGATGAGTATGTGTCTGCACATGGTGAGAACACCTTTGCTAAATGAGGAAAAAGCTCCTCTATCTGACCGCGAGTTCCTTATACAGCAAACACACATATACACACACACACACACACACACACACACACACACACACACACACAGATGAAAACCTATATACGTTCCGGACTGTAGTTTGCTTTAGATAGAAGCATCTGCTAAATGACTTGGCGTAAATATAGATATCAGCTGTTAACTCCTAGGCTCCATTGGACTTGTGGAGCCGGATGATTGACAAGTGATGTAAAATGCTGTTGTATAGATGAACTCTGCATCCATTAAACACATCAGATTCCTCACCTCTTCCTCCTCTTCTTCCTCCTCTTCCTCAGATGAACGGCTCTGCGGACGCCCAGATGAACGGCGTCTCGGACGGTCCCATCTCCCAGCCGGAGTACGAGACGCTCACCGCTAAGTTCCACTTTGTGGACCTGGCAGGTTCTGAGCGTCTGAAGCGCACCGGCGCCACAGGAGAGCGGGCAAGAGAGGGCATCTCCATCAACTGCGGCCTGGTACAACCCATCTCATTAATGCTTCATTAATGCTTCATTAATGTTTAATAGAAGCTAATACTCTTAATGTTAATGTGTATGAGTCAGCATCTCCATCATCAGCGGCCTGGTACAACCTATCTCATTAATGCTTAATTAATGCTTCATTAATGTTTAATAAAAGCTAATACTCTTAATGTTAATGTGTATGAGTCAGCATCTCCATCATCAGCGGCCTGGTGCAAGCTGTTTAATTAATGTTACTACTACTACTACTAATATAATAATACTAATGATAATTATTATACCCTTACTGTTCATGTTGGGCACGAGAGGGCCAGTAAGGCTTTAAGCTTGCTTAATGAAAATCGTTACTAACAATTTCACTGTTATTGTTGGAGTCTCTTTTCTTATATTATTATTTGAGTGTAAGAATGTTGACACTTCATAGTGTTTTGCACGGTAGAAGACAGACACCTTGGACTTAAGACATAAGCTGACATACTTTACTTTACTTATTTAAATACTTGAAAGAGAAATTGAGGAAAATAAATCTTTCACTGCACTAATCCATCAACTGCAGTCATGATTGGATTGAAAGTCATGCTGGATTTGACCATTTCACTGCCTTGAGTTCTGACCAGTAGAGACTGCAGTGCGCGCTGATGTGTGGAGGACATTTAAAGAGTGTCCTGGTCCTGTGTGTGTGTGTGTGCGTGTGTGTGTGTGTGTGTGTGTGTGCTTGCGTGTGTGTGTGTGTGTGTGTGTGTGTGTGTGTGTGTGTGTGTGTGCGTGTGTGTGTGTGTGTGTATGCGTGTGTGTGTGCATGCGCGTGTGTGTGTGTGTGCATGCGTGTGTGTGTGTGTGCGTGCGTGCATGCGTGTGTGCGTGTGCATGCGTGTGTGCATGTGCGTGTGTGTGTGTGTGTGTGTGTGTGTGTGTGTACAAGAGTACCCCGCTCTGCTCCGGCACTGCCCTTGGATTTAATCTACATGTCCCTCCACTTCTTTATCCCTCCACACACGCTACATTACACACACACACACACACACACACACACACACACACACACACACACACCTCTTCACACACACCTCTTCACACACCGCTAGCTCTCTGCTTAGAGGGCTTATGCACAGATAATCGCATTGGCAGCAGAGTGGGCCTGCGCTGTACCCTGTACCTGGGCACCCCTAATGTAATGTAGTATAATGTAATGGAGTGGACTGTACTGCACTGTAGTGTGTGTGTGTGTGTGTGTGTATGCCTGGCAGGCAGTCAAGTCCAGGCTGCAGTGTTGCTCCTCATTCAGTTAGTGTCTCCTCACTGCATCCTATCTTACTATCTGACTCTGACCAAGCCATTTGTCTTCTGTTTGTGTGTGTGTGTGTTTTTTGAATGCTTTACTGTTTGCGGGAATGTTTTCTATGCTTAACTCTGTGTGTGTGTTGTGCTGTGCAGCTGGCCCTGGGTAATGTGATCAGCGCTTTGGGAGACCAGACTAAGAAAGGTGGACACGTGCCTTACAGAGACTCCAAACTGACCCGCCTGCTGCAGGACTCACTGGGGGGCAACAGGTAACACACACACGTACACACACACACACTCACCTGCCTGCTGCATGATGTAACAGTGGGGTGGGCATGGACGGGGAGACAACAGTATATACACACACACACACACACACACACACACACACACACACACACACACACACACACACACACACACTAATCTGCTAAATGCATTCTCATACAGACATCCATGCTCACACTCCCTCACTCACACACACCCATTAAAGGATGTAAGAACAAAGACCGATTGCTCACTTGGTGCCGATCCATAAAGCCCATGTGGGTACCACAGCCGGTACCGTACCACATGCATCCATTAGAACCCTCACTACACGGGTCAGATGTGCTTTCAGTGCAACACAGCAGCACCACTTCGGTTTCACCCACGAGACACACCTGCCAGTCCAGCTTACAGATTGATTGGAATATGAAAGCTTCTATTGCTGTGCTCGAGCTTGCAAACATACTGTACACACACACAGACGCATGGACACACACACACACACACACACATACACACACACACACACACACACACACACACACACACACACACACACACACACACACACACATACAGATTCACAGTCAAAACCCACACATTCAAGTGTATGCTAATTACAGCCTTTGTAATGTGCTGTTGCATATTTTACCAGCAGTGCTGTTTGTGGTTTTGTGCATCTGTAATCACAAGGATTGGAAGGGTGTGTGTGTGTGTGTGTGTGTGTGTGCATGTGTGTGTGTGATTTAACGTCGCGGTTAATGTGAATTAAACATGAGTGCCATCATTCACTGTGGTCAGGAGCTGTTCAGAGTACCCCTTTACCAAATGAATGTTTGACTGCAAACATGTGGTGTGTGTGTGTGTGTGTGTGTGTGTGTGTGTGTGTGTGTGTGTGTGTTCCTGAGCTTGCATGTGTCTGTGTTAAAGGGTATTTTGTGAGATTAAAGCCAGAGTATGATGAAGATGCCTAAAGAATCGGCTGCTTCCTGTTCCCATCATACACTTCCTACTGTATGGACCACCAGGGAGATCCAGACACTGAGCTACCATACTGGGCCTCACACACACACACACACACACACACACACACACACACACACACACACACACACACACACACACTGATGCCCTGGCCACTCTTGTCCCCGCAGCCGTACGGTGATGATCGCGTGTGTGAGCCCGTCGGACCGAGACTTCATGGAGACGCTGAACACACTGAAGTACGCCAACCGGGCGCGCAACATCAAGAACAAGGTGGTGGTCAACCAGGACAAGACCAGCCAGCAGATCCAGCTCTCGGGCGAGGCCGACTGCAGATGGAATCATGGACTGCAGATGGAGATCAGGGATGGGAGAGGACAGAGGGGAAGGGGAGGGATGGAGGGAGGGACAAGGGGGTAGGGATGGAGGGGGAGGGAGGGAGAGAGGGAGAGAGGAAGGGAGAGAGGGGAAGATGATGGGGGGAGAACAAAAAGAGTAAAGGAGTGTAAGAGATGAACAGATCAGCTCCTTTAGGGAGCAGATGAAAATGGGTGGATGAAGTGATGAGGGGAGATGAAGAAAGGGAAATAAAGAAAATAAAGAGGGGAGGGAAGAGGGGAAAGTATAGAAAGAGTGTAAAGATGGTTAGATGAATACTGTAGATCATTGCCCTCAGAGTTGTGATCACTCGAGTTTTGTGGAATTCAAAACAAACAAACAAATAAAAAGATAGAAAACAAAGGAGAAAGAAAGATAATGGAGAGAAAGAAGAGAGGAAGGTGGGGAGAAAATGAGGTAGGAGGAGGAGAGTGAAGGAGGAGAGGACAGAGAAGAACAGATGGAGAAGAGATGGAGACGAAGATGGGGAAAAATGGGAGGAGGAGAGAAGAGCAGACAGAGAGATGGAGAGGAGGATAATGAAAGACAGGAGGAGAGAATAGAGGAGGACAGAGATGGAGAGGAGGATAGAAAAAGTGGGGAGGAGGAAAGAAGAGAGGATGAGGAGAGGAGAGAGAAGAACAGATAGAGATAGAGAGGAGGAGAAGGAGTGGAGAGAGAAGAGATGGAGAGGAGGATAAAGAAACAGGAGAGGAGGAGAGAAGAGATAAGAGCAGACAGAGAGATGGAGAGGAGGATGATGAAAATAGAGCAACACTGGTTGATGAGGTATCACTAGTGACACACTTGAATGAGCTACAGACCCAAACACCACAGCACACACACACACACACACACCACAGCTCACACACACACACCACAGCTCACACACACACACCACAGCTCACACACACACACCACAGCTCACACACACACCACAGCTCACACACACGACAAGTCTACAATCCACACAATCGACAAGTCTGGACCACACATCAGTCCACTTGGCTGTGTGTGTGTGTGTGTGTGTGAGGGAGAGAATGTTAAAGGGTGTGTGTGAGTGTGTGACCGAGAGACAGTGATCTGTCTAATGGTCCATGCTAGGCATGTTTGCTAACTGGCGGCGACAGCAAAGGTCACCTCAGCGCTACGCTAAAGGCCTCGTGGGGCATGATAACGCGATTAGCGCCCAGTCGGATCGGAGCGGGGAGACCCTCTCTCTCTCTCTCTCTCTCTCTCTCGTGTGTGTGTGTGTGTGTGTGTGTGTGTGTGTGTGTGTGTGTGTGTGTGTGTGTGTGAGTGTGTGTGACAACGCGATTAGCGCCCAGTTGGATCTAGGAGACCCTCTCTCGTATGTGTGTGTGTGTGTGTGTGTGTGTGTGTGTGTGTGTGTGTGTGTGTGTCAGTCTAATGGACTGTAGCAGGAGACTGGTCGGACAGGGCCAGGAGTGCAGCTGACCCAGTTGTGCGGAGGACTCTCTGGGTTAACACTTATACGCCTGCCAGGACAAGGAGCCGTCACAAGGCAGAGCTCAGCAGAGCCAGGGGTTAAAAGTGTGTGTTTGGAATCTGTGTGTGTGTGTGTTTAAAACTTTCAAAACAATGTTTAGCCAAGCAGGAATTAACACTGCAGTCGGGTATGTTTTTCATGTACAGTAGTGTGTGTGTGTGTGTGAGTGTGATGTGTAGTAGTGTGTGTGATTGCATGGAAATAGTGTTAGAGGGCTTTGTGTGTGTTTATATAACAGGGGGTTGGATAATTAGGTGCTTTGTGTTCCCTGGAAAACTAGGGAAAGTCTTTAAGGCAGAACATCTCAGTCTTTAAGGGCTAGACAAATCATGGGTTAGTTTAGAATTTTCTTCAAGTGTAAAAGGAATGTGTCTTGTTTTTGAGTATGAAATCAATAATTTTCATTCCAAAGTAATATGTATTTGTTTATAATGTAAAACACAATGATTTATAGGCAACTTGTTGGGAACATTGCTATATAATGGTGCTGGGTGTTTGAAGAGGCAAGTTCAGGTGAAGAGGGCACAAGGTCACCTAAAATGTGTTTAACTTCATTTTGGGATAAACTCATTTGCTAGATCTGATGCTAAATGTCATTAGTAGGTCTGGCTGAGACCTCACATTGTAGGTCTCAGCCAGACCTCGAAGTGTGTGTGTGTGTGTGTGTGTGTTTAAATTTGCATTTGCGCACCACCTGACATGCTTTATACCAGCCTTCTCTGGGGCGTGTGTGTGTGTGTGTGTGTGTGTGTGTGTGTGTGTGTGTGTGGGTGGTAGAAGACAGTTCTTCCCTAGCTGCCCTTGGGTGCATTTCCACTGTTAACCCAGAATGATCAGAGCAGGAAAGGTCACTTACCTTTCCAACACTGCAACACTGTCAGAGCACCTGTGGGTTGACTGCAGTGATAAGTATAAGTGTATATATACTCTTTTGATCCTGTCAGGGAAATTTGGTCTCTGCATTTAACCCAATCCGTGAATTAGTGAAACACGGCACACAGTGAGGTGAAGCACACACTAATCCCGGCACACTGAGCTGCCTGCAACCACAGCGGCGCTCGGGGAGCAGTGAGGGGTTAGGTGCCTTGCTCAAGGGCACTTCAGCCGTGGCCCACTGGTCGGGGCTCGAATCGGCAACCCTCCGGTTACAAGTCCAGAGTGCTAACCAGTGGGCCACAGCTGCCCAAGGTGGTCTCTCCACTGACGTATTGGTCTGATTCCAGAGCCATTAAGAACCCTTTTTTGCTTTGAGGTTGGGTTCTTGCTTTTACAGTGCCAAACCCCATTTAGAACCAGAGATTATGTGTGTATGAGTCTGAGTTCTACATAGAACTTTGTTTTGAAAGACTTTTTGTTGAACTCTGGAGGAATGTACGTCAGCTCTTATCTATTTCTGTAATGCTGAAATAAATTAACTTGATAAAGAGATTAACTTTATTTGGTGTGTGTGGATATATAAAAGCTGCACTCGTAATCACATTGACAGCCAAACCCAGCTGCTGAACACACTAATGGCTTAATCTAGTTGTTGCGGCCATGGAATAATATTACACCTAATAGAGATGAAGAAATGAATGCAGTGTGTGTGTGTGTGTGTGTGTGTGTGTGTGTGTTCTCTTTGCGCTTGATGTGTGTAACCCGTTTCGTTCTGGCCATGTCCCGTGACAGGGGAAGCGTGTTGCGGGCGAGGACGGTTCCGAGGGCTTCAGTGACCTGTTCCAGGAGAACTCGATGCTGCAGCGTGAGAACGACACTCTGCGCATGCGGATCAAGGCCATGCAGGAGACCATCGACCACCTCAACACACGCGTCACCCAGCTGCTCAGCAACGAGGTCAACCTGCTGCTCACTAAGACAGGTAAGAGACACACACACACACACACACACACACACACACACACACACACACACACACTCACACACACACCCAGCTGTTCAACAACAAAGTCACAAGGTCAATCTGCTGCAAACACACACAGCTGCTTAGCAAGAAGACAGTAGGAGAGGGTAAGACTGTAAGAGTTGAACATGGAGAAGAGGGTAAGACAGTAAGAGTTGAACATGGAGAGGGTAAGACTGTAAGAGTTGAACATGGAGAGGGTAAGACAGTAAGAGTTGAACATGGAGAAGAGGGTAAGACAGTAAGAGTTGAACATGGAGAGGGTAAGACAGTAAGAGTTGAACATGGAGAAGAGGGTAAGACCGTAAGAGTTGAACATGGAGAGGGTAAGACACCTCTTTGTTAAATGGGGTTTACTGAGCCCCATAGTATTTTAGATGGGCAAGCAATGCTCAAAGTAGCAGTTGAAGCTACTGTTGAAAAAGTTCTCTTTAAAGTCTTCATGGATGGCTGTGGTCAGGGCCGACGTCTGGGTTCTGTCAGACAGAGAGAGTTGAGTGTGTGTGTGTTATTTAGTAGCTGCTTTGGTAGGGTCATGTAGGGCATCTGAACTGAGATGTTCTGAACTGAGTTCATTTTCTTACCAAGCGAAGGGGCATCTTTTATTTAGTCCAGTCGACCCTGGCTGTCTCCTCTGCCTTTGTGTGTGTCTCTGTGTGTGTGTGTGTGTGTGTGTGTTTGTGACACTCCACCCTGTGTGTGTTCAAACACCCCCCACCCTGTGTGTGTTCAAACACCTCCACTCTGACCTTCTCACCTCCAGCTCTGTGTTTCCTCTGCAGGTGAGGGCAATGAGGAGATCGGGGCTCTGATCCAGAACTACATCAGAGAGATCGAGGAGCTCAGGTGAGCACACGCACACACACACACACACACACACACACACACATAGACACAGACAGACAGACAGACACAGCCTTAGTCATTTTACAGATAGCCAAATAGCTGTCGAGATAGAACTGAGGTCAGACTGCTGTGGAAATAGAACCCAGATCAGTAGTTGAGTTGAATGCCCTGCAAACTCTTGTCCTTGTTGTCCTCTTCAGTGACCCTCATCTATACTGCAGCACTGACACACACATACACACACACACACACACACACACACACACATACACACACATACACACACACTGCGCTGTAGTGATTTTGTGCTATGAAGAGAAAAGGCTCTGTGGACTGCAGTTGAATGGCCTGCAGGCTTTTAATCCTGGTCACCTGGTAAGCTCCACACTTCTCAGTACACACACACACACACACACACACACACACACACACACACACACACACACACACACACACACACACACACCTTATCCCATCAGGCAGGCAGGCAGGCAGGAGGGAGATGAGTGCTGGTGTTACTGCAGTGCCTAGGCCCTGAGGAAGGAGAGGTATCAGAGGAGAAGGTCACATTAGAAACTCTCCACACACACACACACACACACACACACACCACTACTCTGCATTCTCCTCACGTCTCTCTCTCCTCTGGGTTCTATCTGTCTCTCCTCACCTCACACTCGCTCTCACTGGTTTTCTATTTCTGTTTCTATATCTCTCTTTGTCATCTCTCTGCCTCTGCCTTTTCTCTCTCTCTTTCCTTCTCTGCCCCTTTATTCCATCATTCTATCTCTGTCATCTCTCTCTCATTTTTCTCACATATCTTTCGCTCCTTCGCTCCACCCCCTCTCTCTCACTCTCTCTCCCCCTCTTCTCTCTCTCTCTCTCTCTCTCTCTCTCTCTCTCTCTCTCTCTCTTTCTCTCTACCCCCCTCCACCCATGCCCCTCTCTCTCATTCTCTCTCTCTCTCTCTCTCTCTCTCTCCCCATTTCTCAGGTCTAAGCTGTTGGAAAGCGAGGCGATGAATGAGTCGTTGCGTCGCAACGTCTCTCGTCTGTCCGCACGCTCCCCTTACTCCGCCTCCCACGCCCCGTCCCCTGGACACCCCATGGGCTCCTCCCCCTCCGTCTCCATGGAAGCGGAGATGACGGACGTGCTCCGCCGGGCAAAGCTGGACATCGAGCGCCTAAAGAAGAAGGAGCGGAATCAGAACCGAAAAAGGTCAGAAGCTCACATCAGTCATCCACCAATCAGAGAGAAGCCTTGCGCCCGTCATCCACCTATCAGAACGTCCGGTTCATTAAGCTAATTAGAGTAACTCTCTCACTGGTTTAATTAATCAGGCTGATTGATGAAGGAATGTAATCTACTCAGCACAAATTAATTGTGTTGTGTAATCTCTGTGGGCGTTCGGTTGGATTAATCTAATCAGTCCACCCAGAGTATTGATGACCACACACACACACACACACACACACACACACACACACACACACACACACACACACACACACACACACACCTCACTTCGCCTGAACTGCAGATTTAGGGTTTGTCATCAGTGGTTTCAAAATACCCATTCTATTTGTTTGTTTGTGTGTGTACTGTGCAGCATTTGTCAGCAGATCGTCCATGGTGTTTACATTCTTAGATTACTGCTAACGCACACAGAAACATGCACCACACACACACAGTTATTGAGAGAGTGTGTGTAGGGCATGTCTTCCATTTGTACTACAGCGACCCTGCAAAGCATTAGTGCTGATGAGAAGCTGTAAAACAACTTCACCACACACACACACACACACACATTTTGATCAGGGCTGCCTTGCCTGTGTGTGTGTGTGTGTGTGTGTGTGCACGTATATGCATGTACGTGCCAACAACATGTCCTCTCTCTCCTGTGCTCCTGTGCCAGCCAACACACACACACACACACACACACACACACACACACACACACACACACACACACACACACACACACACACATTCCCTCAGTATATCTGGCCACAACTGTGTTCATTAGTGTGGACAGTGGCGTGTTATTGCGGGCTGCCTGAGTCAGGCTAATTCATGTGTAATAGCCCCTAGGCTGAGCCATAATGGCTGGGCTGAACCGTAATGGCCTCCCCTTGGCCTCTGAGTGCTCAGCCAACAGTATCTTACACTGCTGCCCTATTTCAGGTCCTCTCCTGAGTCCTCTCGTCTTTGTCTCTCTTTCTT
>NC_063198.1:25052709-25080209 GCF_017589495.1 Alosa alosa
TGAAACACCCCTGGAATACAACAGCATGGTTTGAAACCAGATGTTTTTGTAAGCTGAGGAAGTGCAGGATGATTGAAGTGTGTGTGTGTGTGTGTGTGCGCATGCGCGTGCGTATGTTTGTGTGTGTGCTAAGGAAGTGCAGGATGACTGAAGTCAATCAAGGGCCATGAAACAAAGATGGCACCAAATGAGCTGACATGAATCCAAATGTTCAACGTGAAGGCTGGACATGGGACATGCAGTTCAATATGGAAAGTCTAAAAACAGCATGAGGAAAAGAGATGTAAACATGTGTGTGTGTGTTTGTGTTTGTGTGTGTGTACGTGTGTATGTGCGTGTCTCTGTGTATGTGTGTGTGTGAGAGTGTGCGCGCATGTCTGTTTGTGTGTATGAATGTGTGTGTGTGTTTGTGTTTGTGTGTGTATGTGTGTATGTGCGTGTCTGTGTGTGTGTGTGTGTGTTTGTGTTTGTGTACGTGTGTATGTGCGTGTCTCTGTGTGTGTGTGTGTGTGTGTGTGTGTGTGAGTGTGCGCGCATGTCTGTTTGTGTGTCTGAATGTGTGTGTGTCTCTGCTTAAGAAAGCAGGAAATGAAAGTAGAAGTGGCAGTATGTGCACACTCTGGAGGATGACTGATGATGAGTCACAGGCCATAAGGAGAGAAGAGTAGTGATGAGTAGAGAGGGAGAGAGAGAGATTGAGAGAGAGATGGAGGGATGAACAGAGGGGTGAGGATAAGTAGAGTGGAGGGAGAGAGAGATGGAGGGACGAACAGTAATGAGAACAGAGGGGTGGTGATGAGTAGAGAGGAGGGAGAGAGATTAAGGGATGAACAGAGGGGTGATAAGTAGAGAGGAGGGAAAGAGAGATGGAGGGATGAACAGTAATGGGAGTGAATGAATAGGAAGGAGGGAGAAACAGAGTGCAAGATAGCATGGAAATGAAGGTCAGAATGAAGGATGGGTGGGGAGCTGCAGAGAGATAGAGAGTGAGGGAGATAGAGAGATAGAGAGAGAGAGAGATAGAGAGTGAGAGAGAGAGATAGAGAGGGAGATGGAGAGGGAGAGAGAGTTTTGTGGTTTGCAGAGAAAGTCTGCCATCTAGTGGTCATACTGTGTCCGAACTAGAGGTCTGTGGCGGGACTGATTTTTCAGTCCCACTCCTGCCCGCTCCCGCATTAATGTGTCATTTTTAGTCCCGCTCCCGCCCACATCTGTAACATGATGTCCCGCTCCCTCAAGATCTAAAACATGATGTCCAGGAGGGATAGCATAAAGCTTTTCTTTCTGGAGAAACGAGGAGCAGACACCTGAGAGACTCCAGATGTCTGATTTTAAGTTTCTTGGTTCTGAATGTAGGCTAACAACTGAAGTAGGCCTAGTCTGGTGCCCTCTTCCTCTGTCATGCTTTCGATTTCGAGTTTCGACAATGAGCAGCAGGAACAAAATTGAACCCACGTAAACAACAATATAGGCTATAGGCTATAGGCCTGCTATCCGTCAGTTATGCTTAAACCCTGTTTTTTAATGCTGCCTAACAGAACATCCAGCTGAACTATAGTTATGAACACTACTTTAATCATTTCCATATTTAATTTTACGACATATTTAATTTATGGGAGTGCAGTGAATCATCGGTTTGTCCCACCCACTCCGCACCTCTCTCATCCGCCCGCAAGAAAGAGCTTTCAAAAAGTTGTCCAGCACTCTTTTTCTCTCTTCGGACTAGAGGTCTGCGGGAGTGCAGACCTCTAGTCCGAACCACCATCACCCACATGCAGGCAGATACACCCACTGCACACACATACACACACACACACGGCCTGTTCTTCTGGCGGACCTGACATGTACTAATATAATATACACTCTCCTCCTGGCATATCTCCTCAGCACCCCCCCCCCCCCACTGACCTGACACACACACACACACATACATACACACACACACACACACACACACACACACACACACACCCTTCCTGACACATGTCCCCTGCATCCCCACAGTGAGTTTCCAGGCGTACCTGACATGTTTACTGACACACACACACACACACACCTCCTGACCAACAGTATGTCCCCATATCCCCTGCATTCATGTGGGGAGTTTCCAAGCGGACCTGACGTGTATACTAACACTCTCTCTCTCACACACACACACACACACACACACCACACACACCCCTCCTGACCCCTCTCTCTGCTGCACCCCCGTAGTGAGTTTCCAGGCGGACCTTGCGGACCTGACGTGTGAGATTGAGATCAAGCAGAAGCTGATCGACGAGCTGGAGAACAGCCAGCGGCGCCTGCTCATGCTCAAGCTGCAGTACGAGGAGAAGCTCATCCTGCTGCAAAACAAGATCCGCGACACTCAGCTGGAGCGGGACCGCGTCCTCCAGAACCTCAGTGAGTACTTACAGTAGAACCGCCCAGTCAACTGCTCAGAACCTCAGTGAGTACTTAGAACCGCCCAGAGCCTTATAGATATCTATCTATAAGGCTCTGGAACCACCCAGTCAACTGCTCAGAACCTCAGTGAGTACTCAGAACCACCCAGTCAGAACCGCCCAGTCAACTGCTCAGTGAGTATTTAGAACCACCCAGTCAACTGCTCAGAACCTCAGTGAGTACTTAGAACCGCCCAGTCAACTTCTCAGTGAGTTATTAGAACCGCCCAGTCAACTGCTCAGAACCTCAGTGAGTACTTAGAGCCGCCCAGTCAACTGCTCAGTGAGTACTTAGAACCGCCAGGTCAACTGCTCAGTGAGTACTCAGAACCACCCAGTCAACTGCTCAGAACATCATGGAGTACTTAGAACCACCCAGTCAACTGCTCATTGAGTACTCAGAATCGCCCAGTCAATTGCTTCAGTTAGGTGGAGTGTGTCAGTGTGTGTGTGTGTGTGTGTGTGTGTGTGTGAGAAAGTGTACATTCCACTCTACAGAGAATGAGAAGGCGACCCTAGAGTCTGCACTGTATGTGTTAAACTGATCACCATGCAATTTATTTACCACTATTTTACCACTTCCTGCATAAACTGTTTACAAATGACATTTGTATGTCATATTCCATCCAGTACATTTCAATTCCATGTTTTCTATTAACTACCATGGTCACACCAGATTGCTCTAATGTAGTGTGTGTGTGTGTGTGTGTGTTTGCGTGTTTGCGCATGCAGTGTCCATGGAGAACTACACAGAGGAGAAGGCGAGCCGTATCCGTGCGGACTACGAGAAGCGTCTGAAGGAGATGAACCGCGACCTGCTAAAGCTGCAGACGGCGCAGAAGGAGCACGCGCGGCTACTCAAGAACCAGAGCCGCTATGAGAGGGAGCTCAAGAAGCTCCAGGCCGAGGTGGCCGACATGAAGAAGGCCAAGGTGCGTGTGTGTGTGTGTCATGCGCGCGCTCGTATCAGTAGTTGCATATGGTTGAATCTGAATCTGTAGGTTGCTAGTATGGAGCATTGTGGCATGAACACCAGTTATCAACATTTATATTTTGCCCTCCAGTGGTCTGGATATTGTCACATAAATCACCACCTCATAAGCTGAAGCATAATCTTAAGTGCATTCAGTTATGGCCCGAGGTGAAGAATACTGAATGGGATGTGTGTTACAGGCATAATGTCAGAGTCTCATGGCTTCATTGAGTAAACAGTAGACGCTCAGTGCCATTGTGGTGATGTGGTTGCTGTTGGGTCCTCCATCCTCCAGGTGGCGCTGATGAAGCAGATGAAGGAGGAGCAGGCGAGGAGGCGCATGGTGGAGGCCAAGAGGAACAGGGAGATCGCCCAGCTCAAGAAGGAGCAGCGCAGGCAGGAGGTAAGAGCAGACAGATGAAGCACCCCACACTCCCTTATTGGCAGGTTGATGCAATTTTGGTCGCTGAGGGTTTCGGATTGGGAATCATTCTGTTGTAACTGATGTAACTCCTCTCTGTGTCCCCTCCTCAGTATCAGATCCGTGCTCTAGAATCCCAGAAGCGGCAGCAGGAGATGGTGCTGCGCCGTAAGACCCAGGAGGTGACAGCACTGCGGAGGCTGGCCAAGCCCATGTCGGAACGCGTGGCCGGCAGGTTACCACGGCGGCCACATAGCGCAGACTCTGGGGCCGAGCTCTCGGCCAGCACAGCCACCTCGTCTGAACCCGAGTCCACGCGGTCCGTTTCCAGCATCGTGCGCCAGTGGAACAGCAAAGTCAACGGATACCTTGGGGAGACCGTCAGTGGGGGGCGCCCAGTCAGGTGAGCAGGAACAGGGTTGGAGTGAGGTGAGCTTGCCCCAGCAAACACCAACAAACCCCAACATTCTCAAGTTGCCCCAACAAACCCCCACAATCCCCAACATTCTAAAGTTGCCCCAACAAACGCCAACAAACCCCAACATTCTATAGTTGCCCCAACAAACACCAACCAACCCCAGCATTCTAAAGTTGCGACAACAAATGCCAACAAGCGCCAACATTGTTAAGAGTGACGTTTTGAGTGTTCTAAATAACTGAAGTTGACCCCCTGACCCCACTGTCTCCCCACAGCAGCCGTAAGAAGTTCCAGCGGAAGGGAGTGAGCACCCCCTTCTCCAAGTCGGCGCGGCAGAAGTGGCAGACGCTGGAGAGGAGGGTGACTGACATCGTCATGCAGAGGATGACCATCAGCAACGTAGAGGCCGACATGGACCGTCTCATCAAGGTGCGTTTTACAGATAAATAATCTATGATTTAATCGCAAAGGTGCGCTTTACCAATGAATAATCTATGATTTAATCGTACAGGTGTGCTTTACAGATTAATAATCTATGATTTAATCATAAAGGTGCACTTTACAGATTAATAATCTATACTTTAATCATAAAGGTGCGCTGTACAGATTAACAATCTATGCTTTAATCGCAAAGGTGCGCTTTACCGATTAATAATCTATGCTTTAATCGCAAAGGTGCGCTTTACAGATTAATAATCTATGCTTTAATCATAAAGGTGCACTTTACAGATTAAGAATCTATGCTTTAATCATAAAGTGTGCTTTATGTATGGGATAATGTATTGTCTGCTGATCATTATCGGAAAATAAATCCCGACAGGGCAAACAGGACCCAGACGTGGAGCGGTAGCTTATCATATGGCTACTTGCTAAAATGAGCAAAGAAACTTCACACAAAATTATTTTGTTACCATTTCGTGGCATCCACTGAGAAAACAAATAGTTCTCCACATAAATAGAACCTAAAAGTGTCAGGTGTTGCGTGGCAATGCATTACTAGCGAACCAACTAGCCTACTCGCAGAATCATATGAAAGACATAGATAGATAGATAGATAGATAGATAGATAGATAGATACTTTGTTGATCAATAACGTGAGTCATTATACGGATTTAACAGACCTCCGAACGTTGGGAAGGCCCATTTATGTGAATGGAACTTTCGGCAGCACTCTGGAGAGCCGTGTAATAAAGCTTGATACTTAACTGTATTTGCTCTCATTTGATTATCATGTATTTATATGGATCACTTCATTAAGGTGGACTTTACAGCCTATTTCTGTATGCTGTATGTGCCCTCATTGGACACCTTAACAAGGTGCCACTTGCACTGTATGCTTGACACTGCTCCTCGCTTTATACTCTACATGTTGGACTTCACACTTAACACTTAACCATACAGGTTATAATCACAAATTGGGATCGGGCCCTGTACCCTGCATGCCTACAGTATATCCTATAAGGTTTATGCTCAGCTGTTTGACTGTGAATGCTAGTGAGTCTTTGATGTGCATGTTAGCAGTGATGCTAGAATTTATGTCCCTCTGTGATGGATTTCAATTTTTTTTTTTTTTTTTTGTTGTTGTTGACTCCTCACATCTGCTGTCGTCTGAATGGGAACATATCCGTCTCATCCTCCTAAACTGTAGTCACACTCTCTAGAGCGTGCAGCCGCTCCTGTCGCGCTCTGTCTGTCTTCACCCCGTTGCGGCGCCTCCTGGAGCTGTCGTCTCCTCAGCACACTGTGCTTTGTCTCTTTCTTTTGTCATTTTGTCTCTTTTGATCAGTTTGAGTTAGATACTCTGACACAACGCTCAATTATGAAAGCACAATGTGACTTCAAGCGCTTCTCTGACTCCACGTCTCTCTCTTTCATTCTCTCTCTCTCTCTCTCTGTCTTTCTCTCTCTCTCTGTCTCTCTCTGTCTTTCTCTCTGTCTTTGTCTGTCTGTGGTCTCCCTCAGAAACGCGAGGAGCTGTCCGTGCAGCAGGAGGCGCTGTTGCGTAAGCGTGAGATGCTGCTGAGTGACAGGACTCCAGGGCAGGAGGTGGAAGCGGAGCGGACTGTGCAGGAGATGAACGAGGAGATCGAGGTGTTCAATGCCAACATCGACTACATCAACGACAGCCTCTCCGACTGCCAGGCCACCATCGTGCAGATCGAGGAGACCAAGGCAAGGAGCGTGTTTGTGTGTGTGTGCGTGTGTGTTTGTGTACATCGGTTTGTGCAGGGCACCATCGTACAGATCCAGGAGATCAAGTCAAGGAGTGTTGATTGTGTATATGTGTGTTTGTACCATAGACTGTATACATAAGCTTTGTACATGCCAATGAATGACCAACCCTATAACTTCGGCCGTAAGCAGTTTCATCAATTCTAATGCATGACACCATTATTTCAGTCTCTGCCCACTGTGTAGGCCTACATGTCTGACAGCATGGAGTCATTGTATAATTCATCTGTTGTTGATACTACCCAGGGCTGGTTATGCCAGAAGGCCTTTATACCAGAGGCTTATTTACACAATGTCTTGGCCTGAAACTGCACATTGTATTAAATCACTGAAAGCGCCATGGACCTTTATTGCGTAATACTATTATCTTATGTGTGTTTTTGAAATGTTTATTTGTCTCTGTAGTTAATGTGCCTAAATCCAGGCCAGTGTGTAATCCCTCCATGTTTTCCAGAAAGATTTGCCACTGTGGGATCTTGTGCGTTGTTTTTTTTTTCTGAAACATTTGTTTGTTGTAAGGATTTAGCACATGGCGGCTGTTCTGGCATTCAGAATCCTCCATTGAAAGGCTGTGAAATGCTACTGTTAGCATAACGTGAGCGAGGCCTAAAAAGCCTGGGTGTTTCCTACAGGATGAGCTGGACTCAGTGGACACGTCGGTGGTCATCAGCTCGTGCTCGCTAGCTGAGGCACGGCATCTCCTGGACCACTTCCTCAAGGCCTCCATAGACAAGGTGAGCCGCTCCATCAGCCAGGCTACACTGGGAGTGCACCTGAAGCGCTCCGATATCCGAGCGTAAAAATAGTCTGAGTGAGACGGAAGCATCCTATAAACAAGAACTTAATGGGAGAGAGCAGCGGCAGCTTCTCTTTAGGCAATGGGTCTTTTGTCTTTGTTTGTATTTGTGTTTTTGTTTATGTCTGTAACTGTTTGGTCAGGAAGCACTAGCGGCTCCAAAATAGGTACAGACAATATCTACTGTACACACAGAGAGTATGTGTGTGTGTGTGTGTGTTCGCGTTTAAGTTTATTGTTATTGTTAGTGGTGAATGAGCCGTGGCCACTTCAAATAGAGGCACATTGTGCTCACAGACATCAGTGAGTGTGTGTTTGTGTTTGTTTATGGGTATTTTTATATATTTTTTATATATTTAATGTTACTGTTAGAGCAGGATGAGAGGTTCAGACATTGTGTTTGCATGGTTTGTAAAATGTGTGTGTGTGTGTGTGTGTGTGTGTGTGTGGCGCAGGGGCTGCAGGTGGCCCAGAAGGAGGCTCAGATCAGACTGCTGGAAGGTCAGCTGAGACAGACGGACGTGATTGGCTCCTCACACAATCACATGATCCTGGAGGCGCTGAGGGAGAAGGGCGAGTGCATCCCTGAACTGCACGTGCTCATACACAACGCACAGCTGGGTTAGTACACTAAACGCGCTCAAACACAACGCACAGCTGGGTTAGTAAGCTAAACGCGCTCATACGCAACGCACAGCTGGGTTAGTACACTAAACGCGCTCATACGCAACGCACAGCTGGGTTAGTACACTAAACGTGCTCATACACAACGCACAGCTGGGTTAGTATGCTAAACGTGCTCATACACCGCACAGCTGGGTTAGTACACTAAACGGGCTTTAACACAATACTGAACAAGTTGGTATACTTTAACACAATACTGAACAAGTTGGTATACTTTAACACAATACTGAACTGGCTGGTAGACTTAACACAATACTGAGTCTGGGCCCTCTGTGTTTAGGACAGGAGGGATGAGTGTGAACATGAAACATGTGTGTACAATGTCTAATGTGTGTGTGATTTTCTTTCAGAGAATGGCTACGCCAGTACTGATGAAGAGGCCTCTGAGTTCAGCCAGGCATCAGAGGGCAGGTTAGTGTGTCTGTGTGTGAGTGTATTTATGTGAGAGTATGTGCATTTGCAAATATATGTACACATACATATGGGGGTGGTGAGTCCATGTGTAATTGTATGTGCAGTGTGTCGGTTTGTGCAGTGTGTAGGTTTCTGTAGGTTTGTGAAGGTTTGTGCAGTGTGTAGGTTTGTGAAGGTTTGTGCAGTGTGTAGGTTTCTGTAGGTTTGTGAAGGTTTGTGCAGTGTGTAGGTTTCTGTAGGTTTGTGAAGGTTTGTGCAGTGTGTAGGTTTCTGTAGGTTTGTGAAGTTTTGTGCAGTGTGTAGGTTTCTGTAGGTTTGTGAAGGTTTCCCGTCTGTTTTTCCTTTGTAGTCTCTCTCTGATGAAGAGCTCAGCCAGTCAAGATGACTTCAAACTAAAGGTACACAACTCACCTGCTCACTCCATATTATGACAAACCAATGGACACACTCTGTGTGGTGATGTAATGTAATGTAATGTAATGTAACTTAACACACACACACACCTCTATGTGGTGATGTACTGAAGTATCACATGGAGACAGGGATTCACTTTCAGTGAAGGGAAATGGGGTCTACGTCCACTTTATGTGTAACTGTAAGTAAAGTCTCAATAAGAATGTGGACTCAAGAGTTTCAGGCTTTCAGTTTTTCTTCTAACCACCAGATGGCGGTATAGCACAGTCTTTGGAGTGTGTAATGAAAGCAGAGAAACTCTCATCTCTGCAGTAAGAGACGAGCAGTAGTGAGGAGCCTGTTGCATTAGACCATATGAATCCAAATGAGACTCTTATTGTTCATTTGAAACACTATGTAGTAACTATAAATGTCTCCACTTGCAATGCCAATGACAATTTGTGTTGTAAAGCAGAACAAGTTGTTTATGTTTAGTATGATTATGTTGTTTATGTTTAGTATGATCATGTTGTTTATGTTTAGTATGATTATGTTGTTTATGTTTAGTATGATTATGTTGTTTATGTTTAGTATGATCATGTTGTTTATGTTTATGTGTATGTTTAGTATGATCATGTTGTTTATGTTTAGTATGATCATGTTGTTTATGTTTAGTATGTTGTTTATGTTTATGTGTATGTTTAGTATGATGGCGTAGGAAACCTGTGGCAGCCATTCAGTACTGTAATACTGTAAGACCAACTGGTGTAAACCAATGACTAACGGCTGTGTGTGTGTGTGTGTGTGTGTGTGTGTGTGTGTGTGTGTGTGTGTGTGTGTGTAGGTGGAGTCCAGTCTGTGTGCGCAGATAAAGGCGGTGTCTGCGGAGTACCTGGGCCCCCTGCTGGACCCCAGCACTAAGAACATCACCAAGTCGCTGGCCTCCCTCACGGACATCCAGGAGAACGGGCTGGCCTTCTCCACCCGGGAGACCCTGTCCAGGGAGCGTGTGTCCCGCACCATCAGCCTCCCCGTCCGTGGACACACCTTGTGAGTTCCACTTCACTTCGTCCGTCTCAGTTTACAGTTCACTGGCCGCCAGGTCCCTGCGTGCTCCATCGTTACACTCTCTCTCTCTCTCTCCAGGGAGATGAATGCTCTTTGCCCTTTGCCCTTTGACATTCCTCTTTACTTTAGAAATGACTCTACTGGCTACTACTTTGAATATTTAAACATGGATCAGCCATGTCATATGGTGCTTGGGGCTGTTGTTGAAGCAGGAAATCTAGAAAAAAAAAGCAGTTTATCATGGCTTAACATAGCAAGTGAAGGTTAGAATTTTAAGCAAACACCTGCTCTGCTCTGTTGAGTTTAAGAAATTAAACTTTTCCACTTATATGGAGAATGCTAGAAGATTCTAAAATTTGTTTTCGAAGTAGTTGAAATCATAGCTCCAGAGATCTATCTAAATATTCTATAAGTAGTACTCTTTCTTATAGAAGATTCTAGAATTGATTAGTCTGCCTATGCAGTGTGACATGTTGTTGTGAGACGGAGTTGCTGTGAGTGTTTGTGAGTCACTTGGCTGGAGTCTCTACTGGTGCTGAACGCCTGGACTCACTCTGAGGTGTCGTGGGCGTCTGGGTGAAATGGAACAGAAACACAGAAATGATGGGTGCTGTGTGTGTGTGTGTGTGTCTGTGTCTGTGTGTGTCTGTGTCTGTCTGTCTGTGTCTGTCTGTCTGTCTGTCTGTCTGTCTGTCTGTCTGAGAAAAAGCTGCAGGCTGTTGAGGATCACATTCTTTCCAGCTTTTTGAGCAATTTAATTCTGCTGTTTTCCACCCCTGCGGTCTCATTTGAAAGAACAAAACAAGCAAATGACATTTTTAATCTCACATTCTGTTTTCATGTGTGTGTGTTAGTCCTAGACAGTCCAGAGGCGCAGACACATCTCCTTTGACCCGGAGGAAGTCTTATGATCGAGGATCACCCTATAGGTAACATTCATTACTGCACTTCAACACACTAATTAATGATCTTGCTGCTGTTTGAAATTAAACGATAACATTGCTCAATGGTTTCTGTATCGTGTAAATGCATTCACAAATACACTGTGTTGTACAAAGTGATATATTAAGGTGGTAACACATACATTTAAATTTTACATTTTCTGTTTCTATTTCACAATGTGTATATATATGCATGTCTTGTAAGTGGATTAATGGAAATGGTGGTATAGCACTTGCGGTAACCTGCTACGTCAGTGCTGGCCTCATCTGTGCAGGCTGTGTTTTAGAGGAAGTGTGTGTGCATGCCTGTATGAGGTGCTGAATGCCCCCACCCTGCTCTTCCCCCCCCAGGCCTGCTGAGGTGGGCTACACGCCACCCTCCTCCCCCCCACTCCGCACGCGCAACGACCGCAACGTCTTCTCCAGACTGACCAGCAACCAGAGCCAGGGATCAGCGCTGGACAAGTACGTACACACACTCTCACATGTACTGTAGACGTGTGCACAGACACACACACACACACACACACACACACACACACACACACACACACACACACTCTCACATGTAGACGCGTGCACACACACACACACACACTCTCACAGGTAGACACACACACACACACGCACACTCTCACATGTAGACGCGTGAACACATGCACACACTCACACACACTCTCACATGACTATGTGCTCACACACACACTCTCACATGAAGACGTACACACACAGACACACACACACACACACACACACACACACTCCCTCTTTCTGTCTCTCTCACACATGTAGACAAGGGTACACACGCACACTTAAATGACTCATACATTGAAGTTCCAGAAGGGAACTCCTAGAAGAGACCTTGAGCGTCAGGTCTAAGCTGGCATTAGAGCCATTTCAGACCTAATCTCCCAAATCCTATGTGGCCCTATGTGGCTATCTCTCTACCTGGCCCACCCAGGGACTCTGAGCCCACGTCCTGTTGCTTGTCAGGCTGAAGTGTCGCTCACCTCCTGCAGATCGGGACTAAAAGCTTTCCCTCTTGTGTGACAGCTGGTTGGAAACAAGCTTTCCCGGATCCTGTGGGACAGCTGGTTTGGAAACTGTGAAAGAACAGTGAGAGGATCTGTCTGGCTGTGTGTGTGTGTGTGTGTGTGTGTGTGTGTGTGTGTGTGTGTGTGTGTGTGTGTGTGTGCGTGTGTGTGCGTGCGCACCCACTGGGTGTCGGCTCCATTAGCGACCTGCTAGCGCCTGAGAGCCATGGCTAATGAGGAAGCGCTAGCTAGCGCTAGCTGTCACCAGCTCCGGGGGCCCGTTGATTCTCATTACCCGAGCAGGAGTAGGTAAATTGGGTCAGGCCAAGCAATTATTTCTCCTTCTGCGCATGTTTGTGTAACTTACCAGCATAGTGGTGGGCAAATTGAATCAACAGCGACTGAGATTGCTGCAGACGGTTAAACGAATCATGTGACATGCCCGGCATTGGATTGCACTTCAGCTACTTTCAACCTGAAGTGTCGTAAGCGCTCTGTGTGTGTGTGTGTGTGTGTGTGTGTGTGTGTGTGTGTGTGATTGAGTGTGTGTGGGTGGGTGGAAATTGCTTTCCGCTGTCATGTGGATTGGGGGACTTCTTGCCCAGCAGACAGTGTGTGTAGAGCCATTAGCAGAGCAGGTGTTTGCTTGTGTTTGTCTGCTAGTTAGAGTCATTGGATGTGTTTACTTTCTTCTGTTTGGTCTCAGAGAGATTCATCTTTCTCCAGGGTTGCTCTTTTACTGTTTGGCTTTTATGACATTCTGGAGCCAGAGGGATGTGTGTGCTTACTTTTCATCAGCTAGCAATAAAAACTTGTAACATCTTATAGTGTCTGTAGTTCTGGTGAGATGCCAAACCTGATTGATGCAGATTAGCTTCCCATGTGGACTGGAGTAGAAGGTAAATAATTATAACATTAGCAGCCCTGGGGCCCACATAGGCTCCATTATAAACGGAGCACACCATCAGACCTCATTTACAGCCATTATTCAGAGTCAGGTGTCATCAGCATCAGTTGAGAACTAATTATGCTCTGTGTGTGTGTGTGTGTGTGTGTGTGTGGGGAATGATAGAATTTAAGAGGGGAGAGGGCTTTGAAACACAGCACCTCTGATGACTGTAATTCATAGTGAGTGCAGAGAGACTAGCGCAATAGATAGATACTTTATTGATCCCCAGGAGAAGTTCAAGGGCAGCATAGCATAGCACAGCTCAGTCAGGGATGAACCAGAGTGGGGGTGCGTTAACCTCTCTCCACACCGGCGGTGGCCGGTGTGTGTGTTTGTGATTGATTAAGATGAAGCAATAACACTGAGCAGGTTTTACTTTAGATGAACTTTGTTTGTTGTGCAGGCTCTTTCCCTGGACCCCAATCAGGCCTGTAGAGAAGCAAATATATCTGAGTGTTCTGTTTTGTTCTGTAAGCGGAGCCAATGGAAACACTAAGTAACTCTGGAGTTAGATCACACATGCATTCACCCATGTACACACCACCTATATGTATGTGTACATTTATTTGCAAATACACACACACACAGTGGTTCTTTGCCTTTGAGGTGTTCTCTTTTTTTGTGCAGTGATGTAGATGTTCTAAAGGCTTTATTTAGTGTCTGTAAGATTGTTCTGCCATCATAACTCGGTCTACTCAGTGAATGCAGAAATGCCAGCTGTGGGGCTCCAGGCCGGCTTTGCGCTCCGTGGGCATCTGATGGTGTGTGAAGGTTGCCCAGTGGAGAAACCAGCTGCAGTGATCACTTCAGTTAGCCCTGGAATAGTCTGATGAAAAAGTGTGCGTTTGAAAAATGCTCAACAGCCTGTGGAACTGCATACTGTTGAAATAGCCATGAGGCCATGCAGCCATGAAATATTCATAAGAAAAACTTCACAGCTTTTATTGAAGCTGGGCCCGTGTGTTTGTGGGTCTGTGTATGTGTGTGTGTATGAGAGAGAGAGAGAAAGAGAGTTTATTGCCAACCAGAGACTCAGCAGGTGTTCGCCGGAGTCCATCTTTCCTCTCTGCTGATGACCGTGGGCACCACCCACAACATCCTGTCTGTTTGCTTCCTACTTCCTGTTGGGCTCTGTCTGTTGTCTCCTGCTAACTCCTCCTCTTCCTGTCTCTCCTCCTGTCAGCTGCCTGCTTCCTGACAAGCCCCTTCCCCCCTCTCTAACTGACTCCTCCCTCCCCTAACCCTACTGCTGTTTTGCCCTTTAGGTCGGATGACAGCGACTCCTCTCTCTCGGAGGTGCTCAGGTAGAGATCTCTGTCTGTCTGTCATTCTGTTTCCCGCCGCCTGACTGGCCTGTGGCTGGCCAAGCCCCGCCCATCCGGGCGTGGGTGTGGCCATCTGTGTTGCATGCTGCTTCTGATTGGTCGTGCTCCACCTCTCCTCTCCATCTGTGTTCTCCATGTTTGCTGTGACGACCGGAATGAACCTTCAGCTCCAGGGCCTTTTGAAAGCTCTCCACTGCTGCATTCAGAAACAGAAACGTAGGCAAAAAAAATATATAAAGGAAAGTATGTGGAGTTGAGTTTAGAAAGGAGATCTGTAATCCATCCGATACAGATTAGCTAGTACAGCCAGCACAACATTATTATTGCCAAATATCTCCTGCTGCTGCCTCTAGTACCTTTAAAATGAAGTGATTTCCTGTGTAGGGCTATATTGCAATAATGATGTTTTATATTCGAATAAATCAGTACTGAACAGAGGCAATAAAATATCATCTGACTTTACAAGTGTGATAAAAACGAGTGCAATTTCCTCAGTCAGCCATTAACAAGTTAATTATTAACACATGAAGGCTGTATAGGTGTTCTTTGAACATGCTGAACACTACATTGCGTATAATTGCGTGTAAGGGGGCTGAGGTCTGCACTTAGAGATACGCTCGGAAAGTTTCCGTCCCTCTCTGAGTCACCGCTCGTCAGCCTGTCTCTGGGGGGAGACGCGCGGAGTTCCGGAGTCTCCGGGCTGACAGCTCATCAGCCGTCAGATGGAGGAGCTGGAGGTGCAGAGGTAGACGGGGTGGGGGTGCGGAGGTGTAGAGGTAGGTAGTGGGTGTGTGGATTTTTAGCAGCGCAGGCTGAGAAGTGTACTAAAGTTAGATGCTCCGCTCCAGGCGAAGAGACTCACAGAGTGCACCTCGCTCAGCTTCATGTCTGCCTAATGACAATATGCATGGATGATATAAACATTCCCCCCCCCAATTAAAGCACAGTGTCTGATCTTACACCCCCCCCCCATGAATTTAGCATGAGTCCCAAAATATATTTTATAGTATATAGTTTGTTGCAAAATATTATTTGATGTGGCCTACTGGTTAGGGCTTGTAACCGGAGGGTTGCCGGTTCGATCCCCGACCGGTAGGAATGGCTGAATGCACTTGAGCAAGGCACCTAACCCCTCACTGCTCCCCGAGCGCCGCTGTAGCAAGGCAGCTCACTGCTCCGGGTTAGTGTGTGTTCACTAATTCACGCATGGGATAAATGCAGAGACCAAATTCAAGTATACTTGGCCGAGAAACCTGATTTACATTTACAAGAATGTAGTAAATAAAATATCAGATCACATGTCATTTGTTTGGGAAATTAGGAAACAATCCAGTTACATCTTGGGATGAAAGCAGCAGTCAGTCTAGAGTCAATGTGACCTCTCAACTCGCCAAATAAAAATAAAACAACTGAATTAAAGGCTCCATCACTGAATTAAAAGCTCGACCACTGATTTAAAAGCTCCATCTACTAGCTGTCCTCAGAGAGTTCCTGTGCCGCTTCAGTTCTCTTCGCAGGCTGAACTAATCTGCCTTGCCCAGAGACGGTTCCTCTGCAGGCAGTTCCTGAACTCACACGGCCAGCCTTGTAAAGATTCTTCAGATCTGACAGGGCCCCCGTGAGGCAGTAATCCCCCACAGGCGCGCGCACACACACACACACACACACACACACACACACACACACACACACACACACACACAACGTGTGTTTATTTGTATATTGGATCTCTCGGTGGGCATCAGAGAGCTCTAAGCTGTAGAGTGGAGCGGAGTCTCAGGGATAATCCTATTGTGACCGCAGGCTGATAAGGTTCATTCACCCCCACCTTTCCCACCCCCACCCACCCCACCCCACCCACCCCACCCACCCCACCCACCACCACCACCCACCCACCCCACCCCACCCATCTCCACCTCTGTTCATCCTCACAGTGAAGAGAGCTCCCCCAATCCAGACCCTGCATCCAGACCCCCCATGGCCACCCCCCCCCCCCCATCCTACCCCCCATCCTACCCTGAAGGTGCTTGCACACTGGCCCAGTCAAACTCGAACAGCTCCATCCACCAAACATAGACTAATGGTGCTCACTGGCCTAGCTGTTGGTGTTAGTTGGAGTTTGTTGATGTTTGTCGGGGCCGTGTGTGAGCTCCATAAGCCGTACTGGCAGGGTTCGGGTGCAGGTGGGTATAGGGTGGTGGTGGGGTTGGTCTGGGTCGGGCGGATGCCAGCTCTCTTCCTGTTGTGCCCAGAGTCCCTCACCCAAGTCCCGCCTCATGAGGATGGGCGCTCTGAGCCAGTTTGGGAACCACAAGATCACTTCTGATTGGTCAGAACACTGTGCATGCGTACTGTAGTGTTTTGGGTCCGAAAACAAGAGATTATGATTTTATTGTGGCTGCTGTAGAAGAACATACTTCATTCACTGCACCGTGCATGTGAAGAGTTTAGCGTTGTGTTGCGTAGTTTGCTTATATATTGATTTGTTTGTTTGTTTGTGATGGTTTTGGTGATGATGGAAAGATGCATGTAGCTTCTCTTCACATGAGTTTCTTGAGTTTGATTTAAGTTTGTGTGTGTGTGTGTGTGTGTGTGTGTGTGTGTGTGGGGTGTGTGGGGTGTTGATGGCTGGTTTGTTAATGCTCTGCATGGCATCACAGCACAACATGGATGCCGTTTTGACAGAGATTTTGTGAAGTATACTGTACACTGTGTGTGTGTGTGTGTGTGTGTGTGTGTGTGTGTGCTTATCTCTGTGTGTTTATCTCTGTGTGTTTGTGTGGGTGTGTGTGTGTGCTTATCTCTGTGTGTGGGTGTGTGTGTGTGTGTGTGAAGTGTGCACACAGTTCATCTGACATTAACTTGGACAAGAGAAACGCACCCCATTAATTCACCAGACCATTGTTTGTCCTACAACCTCGTGGCATACTCATGTATCCACACCCTATCGAACAGAATTGCACTATCAGTAATCTCCAGACCTCAAGCATGTAAGTATTGACATGTGGGAGACCATGACGGGGCATGGTGACGCAGTGGGAACATCACCATCTGACATGCGGTCAGCCTGGATTTGAGCTCCTCTGTGCTCTCTCTGTTCCCGTGGTGAAGTCTCCAGAAGGCCGCAGTCACACGGAATCTATATGCCTGAGAGTCTGTTACTGAACTGAACTCCACGGCCCAATCCCACTGATACCACCTCAGGCTATCCCACAATTCCCTCGGATCCAGAGTGCCTCTCAGCCAGCCTGACACATTCAGCACTATGCTGGTCTTCCCCTCTCTTCTCGCCTCTCTCTTTCTCGCTCTCTTTCTCTCTCCTCTCTCGCGCTCCTCTCTCTCTCTTTCTTTCACTCTCATGCTCCTCTCTCCTATTTCTCTCTCCACTTTCCCTCTCTTTCTCTCTTTTTCCCCTTTCTCCTCTCTCCTCTCTCCTCCTCACTCTTTCTCTCTATCTCCCTTCTCCTCTCTCTCTCCCTCTCTCTATCACACCCATGGGATATGGGATGGGCTTCTTTTCCTCTTTAATCAGCAAACTCCTGGCTCACCCCCTCACCCCTGCTTCTGTGTGAGCTATGGGCTTATTAGGCTGCGCCTCTAGCTGCTCTCTCTCTACTTCTTGGAGTAAGTGACAGGAGACATATAGAATCTCTTAAATTCTTTCCTTTTTTCTTTCTTTCTTTCTTTCTCTCCTCTCTCCCTCCCCCTCTCCCCTCTCTCACTCTCTCCTGTTCGCTCTGCGGTGGGTTTGCTGAGGCTTCAGATGTTGCTGATGCTGACCAATGCCCACCAGAGACTAATTTCCCCTCTCCTCTTTTCCTCCCCTTCTCTCCCCCTCTCCCTCTCTCCTCCTCTGCTCTCTGGCTGGGCCATGACAACAGCACAGCCCCACTGCCATCCCCTCGCTGGAGAGCCTCATTATTTTATCCAAGGCTGGGAAGCTGCTCGCTCCGCCAGGTTTCAAAGACACGAGCGCTTTCTCAAAAAAGAAAGGCAGAACGGCAGAAAAAAGGCCTTATCGCTTGAGCGAGCGGAACAGAAGAGCGGGAAAGAGAGAGGTGTCAGACGGAGAGAGAGAGAGAAGGCCAGGAAGACGAGCTTTAGGAAGGGAAAGCAACTCATCAGTGATTTTTGGGGAAGAAACGTTTCATTTCTCTCCCACTGTGATCACAGCACGCTGCTGAGGGGGAGGGGTGTGTGTGTGTGTGTGTGTGTAGGGAGTGAGGGCTCTTATGTGGAGTCTCCACCAGGTGGCAGTGTAGAGCTGTTGCTAACGTGGCAGCACTCACAGACAGCAGTAATATGAAGGCTTGCCACCGAGAGAGAGAGAGAGAGATGAGCACATGAAGAAGTGGAGTCGAGAGATATTAACAAGAACAGTGGAGAAAAAAAATGGCGTCATCCATCTTGGCTGGCTCACCAGGTCATCCTCCGACAGATGGAGACCAAGTCTCCAACTCCAGAGACATGGTGCGTGGACATGGACAGATATAAGGATTTAGTCTTTCATTACTGGAGCGAGCAAATGGGGACTCCCCTCCACCCCTCACACATCCACCCCTCACACATCCACCCCATCACACATCCACCCCATCACACATCCACCCCTCACACATCCACCCCATCACACATCCACCCATCACACATCCACCCAATACACATCCACCCCTCACACATCCACCCCTCACATATGCACCCTGTCACAAATCTACCCATCACATCATCCGCTCGTGACTGTGATGGATACTGTGACCAGTGACGAAGATGGTGAAACACACACACACACATATACACACACACCTCTGCTACAGACTCTCTACATCATATTGTGTATTACCATGGTCATTAATTATTCAGTCAAACACATCTACACACAACTCCATTTGTCTCTGTGTGAAAGGTCACATCAGACTGCTAACACCCATCACTGTTCAGATGCATTACAGTGACTGTGACCGATACTGTTACACACACACACACACACACACACACGTGTGAAGGCAAACCTGTCATGTGCTTTCCCATGGCCGGGCTGGATGCTGTAAGAGGTGATTGACAGCTGTGGGGATAGGAGTCGCTGGCCGCTGCTTGGGCTGACACTATTCTAGTAACCAACACACACACACACACACAAATACAGACGCTGTCATGCACCGAATGCAACTTGCGCTGACACTATTATAGTTCTCTCCGCTGAATAGCCCACTTCCTGGCCTCACAGGGAGACGGCCAACTGTCACACAAACACACATACAAACAGATGCTGTCATGCACTGGCCTAAGCTGGAGTGACAGGTGTCATGTCCTGTTTGCCCTGGCGACTGTCGCTCGTGGCAACAAGCTTGTGTCAATTTTGATTTAAGAACAAATCATCTGGATTCAGTCAGAGTTCTGCGATCGATCCTGCCGGCCTGAAATCTGCCCTGAGATGACCAGTGCATCCTGCCTAACTTGTGCTAAAGAGTTGGCGATCCAGGCACTGCTCTGTGTGTGTGTGTGTGTGTGTGAGAGAGAGTTGATAAGTGAGAAGCAGAGAGTTTGTTAGTGTGTGTGTGTGTGTGTATGAAATGGAAGGAAAAAGAGTGTGTGTGTGTGTGTAAGAGGGAGAGGCTTTGTTAGTGAGATGCAGAGAGGTTGTGTGTGTGTGTGTGTGTGTCGGTGGGTATGAAATGGATGGAGAAAGAATGTGTTAAAGAATGTAAGGAGTGTGTGCGTATATAAGAGGAACAATATTTTGAGAACGGGGGAGAGGGAAAGAAGTGTGTGTGTGTGAGTGTATTAATGTGTGTGTGGACAGGTGCAGACAGAAGTGTGTGTGTGTGAGTGTATTAATGTGTGTGTGGACAGGTGCAGACAGAAGTGTGTGTGTGAGTGTATTAATGTGTGTGTGGACAGGTGTGTGTGTGACAGACAGAAGTGTGTGTGTGAGTGTATTAATGTGTGTGTGGACAGGTGCAGACAGAAGTGTGTGTGAGTGTATTAATGTGTGTGTGTGGACAGGTGCAGACAGAAGTGTGTGTGTGTGAGTGTATTAATGTGTGTGTGGACAGGTGCAGACAGAAGTGTGTGTGTGAGTGTATTAATGTGTGTGTGGACAGGTGCAGACAGAAGTGTGTGTGTGAGTGTATTAATGTGTGTGTGGACAGGTGCAGACAGTGTGTGTGTGAGTGTATTAATGTGTGTGTGGACAGGTGCAGACAGTGTGTGTGAGTGTATTAATGTGTGTGTGGACAGGTGCAGACAGAAGTGTGTGTGTGAGTGTATTAATGTGTGTGTGGACAGGTGCAGACAGTGTGAAAGACTTCAGGATCTGTGTGGTGAATCTGGGGAGCTTTAATTGGGAAGCCCCTACTTACCACGGGCCTGCTGAAGACGTGAGGAAGTGTGTGTGTGTGTGTGTGTGTGTGTGTGTGCGTGCATGCGCTCTTTCCTCTAAACTTGACTGAGACTGGTAGAGGAAGTCTCAAGCTCCCCGGCCCCCTGCTGATCGCTCTTTTCATGGCCCGTAGGGAGGGATGGGGTGGTCTCCTACTGGAGGAGCTACTGCTGAAAACTACTTCTTTTCCCTTCTTCAAAGAGACTATAGAGACACACACACACACAGAAACAACATACTCACAAAGCACTCGCACACACTGAATCACACACACACACATCCCCTCAGCAGCTCAGAGCAGAGGCCATCTCATCTGAAAGTTAACTAGCCCCCTGCCTGCTGCTGCTGATGCTATGGTTCTCAGCCAACACCCTGTACTCTACCCAAATTAATCCACCTCCTAGTGGTGTGGCGTGTGTGGGGAGGGGGCTGTGATTATGTATGAAAACGAAGCAGAAAGAATTTGTGTATGTCTGTCAGTGTTTTGGAATTGTGCATGTGTCATCTCTCTCACACACACCCTGAGATGGCATCTGCAATGACTCCCATGTCAAACCAGAGCCACACACACACACACACATCCATCCATCCTCAAGTACAAGGAGTGTGTCTTACGTGAGTGTGTTTGTGTACTTGTCGAGTGTGTACAGATTTGTGTGTGTGTGTAAGTGACCTCACCTTACAGCAGGACCTATACACATATACGTGTGTGAGTGTGTGTGCATGCGTTTGCCGTGTGTTTGTGCGTGCGTGTCTCTGTGTGTGTGATTATTTGACTGTTGTGTGAGTAAGGATGTGATCACTCACACACACTGATGTGTGTGTGTGTGTGTGTGTGTGTGTGTGTGTGTGTGTATATCTGACTGATGTGAGTGTGTTTTCCTGTAGGGGTGTGATCAGTCCCACGGGGGGGCTGAAGGGGGGGCGTACGGCGCCCCTGCAGTGTGTGGCGGTGGCCGAGGGTCACTCCAAACCTGTGCTCTGCCTGGACGCTACCGACGAGCTGCTCTTTACCGGCTCCAAGGGTAGGATACACACACACACACACACACACGCACGCATAGATTCGACAACTCAGCCAGGGGCTATGAATGTCCTGATGGTATGTTTATTTCTTAGAGTGGTTCTCCAAAGCAGGGCTTGAAAACAAAATTATTTTTCAAATGTTCCGTTCCGAACGGTTCAGGTAGGCCTATGTTTAACGTTTTCGTTCTTGCATGCGTTCCGCCACAAACATATCGGTCCTGAACGGTTGGGCATATAAATATCGTTTAGTTCTTAAAAGTTCCGGCAGTGTTTGGACGGGCCTATCAAGTCTATTTTTGTGGACTTTACCTTAGATGAGGCGTACTCATTATTTCCCCTTGATTTAGCCTACCGTAGCTATGCCGAAAATAATAAATCACAGGTGACATCCAAAAACATTCAGATGGGCTATCCATCCCATAGCCAGACTTACTGTAGGCCTAACCTATGCCTATAAATATTTTTTATAATATTTCTGGATCGTGCTAAACTCCTTACCTGATTGTAGCCTAAGTTTTATCCATATGGAGATCTTCAAAGGCTTGCAGCTATAATTCCAACCCTGTTTATAAGCGAACCTGTCTGTTGCTGACAAGGCCTATCTCATATTTCCCCGTTTAACTCTTCTACATAGAATAGGCTACAATTGTAAACATTTCAAATCCGACTTTAAAACAACAAAGTGGACAGGCAAAATAGGCTATTACGCATAGGCTACAAACAATTTCCAAATCAGTTTCAGTAGCCTCGCTTCACGAGCTGGCCTAAGATCCGAAGTGGCAGGCGGATAGGTTACATTACAACAGCAAGACAAAATATACACATTTGGACCAAAGGTCCATTTTATTATTATTTATTTATTTTTCAAACTGCAGAAATCAAATTATTAGGCTGTTTGCCTACAGTAGTTGGCTACATAGCGGCTTGTTAGCTCACATTAACAGTGTAGATGCAGGCTTGTTTTTCGCAAAACCGGAAATAGTCTCCCTGACAGGATATGCTTTTGTGAAATTTTATAAAATATATAGAGAACAAAAAAAAAACGTTATTAACCGGTTTTGTGGATTTCGGAATAACGTTTCTGTTCCGGAACAGTTGAAGACCATTTTGTTTTCGTTTCCGTTTCCGCTCCTCGTAAAATTCTGTTCGTTTTCGGTTTTCGTTTTCGTTCCTTGAACCGGTTCGGAGCCCTGCTCCAAAGTTTCTTTAAGTTCTGAGTAAAAAAGTAAAACTCCAACAAGTGATGCGCGGGTCGGGGGTTTTCATGACCCGCACCCGTTCGACCCATTAGGACAGAGGTGGGCAAACTTTTTGCCTCAAGGGCCACATTGGGAAACGGAAAACACTGTTTTATGTAATTTAATTGATAATAATGACAAAGTAATGTTGTTTTCAAATATTAATTTCTTAATAAATACTGCTAATTTGATGTTTGACTCATTAATAAATGGTGCACTGTCACTTTAAACCTAGCCATCTAGATCATTTAGTAGCCTAGCCATCTAGATCATAGAGTAGCCTAGCCATCTACATCATTGACTCTCTCGACTCAAACGCATGCATATCCCTCACTTTTCTTACTTTTCAAGCTAAGTATTTGCCACTATTTCCCCCAATCATCTTTGATCTCAAGCCAAATATTAGCCACTATTATCTGCACTCTTTATCTGACGTCTAGTGGTGTCATCTAAAGAGCTACAGGCTACTGCTCAGGGAAAACCTGGACTGCTGTGACTGTTGCCATGCTGATGACCCTTGAACCCTCTGACTTCTGTGCCCCGCCACCCCCCTTTAGACCGCACGTGTAAGATGTGGAACCTGGTGACTGGGCAGGAGATCGTGACGTTGCGGGGTCACCCCAATAACGTGGTGTCGGTCAAGTACTGCCCCAGCTCTGGACTTGTGTTCAGTGTGTCCACCTCCTACATCAAGGTCTGGGACATCAGGGACTCGGCCAAGTGTGTGCGCACACTCACGTAAGTACAACACACACACACACAGAAACATACACATACACACACAATGATAATAGCTTGGACTTTATATAGCGCCTTTCATGGTACCCAATGGTCGCTTCACAAATTGGGGGGGTGGGGGGGGGGGTCAAAGGACTTAGTGAACAGGAATGTTTTGAGGTGCTTTTTGAACATGGGCAGGGACGGGGCAGAGCGGACATGGAGTGGTAGACTATTCCCGAGTGTGGGAGCATTCCCACAGACTCCCTAACTCCTAATTGCCCTTGCAGGTCGTCTGGTCAGGTGGTGTCTGGAGACGCGTGTGCGGGCACTACCACGCGCACCATCACCACGGCGCAGGGCGAGTTCCAGATTAACCAGATCAACCTCAACCCTGCAGGCACTGTGCTCTACGCAGCCACAGGAAACACCGTCCGGACCTGGGACCTCAACAGGTAACACACACACACACACACACACACACACAGTGCTATACACTAAATACAACTATTCATGAACACATTCACAAGAAAGCACACGCACACACACACACAGGCATGCATTGCACGTTGTGCACCACATTCACAGGAAAATATACACACTCACTGGCACACACACACACTCACTGGCAGGCACACACACACACACATTTACTCATTGGCTAGCACACACAAACACACACACAAGCCCTTTCTACATTCTATGCACACAGCAACAGGAAATAACTGATTCCTCTTAAAATGAGATGCACATTTGCTCCTTTCCTTCATTGCAGTAGTGTTTGCGGTGTATCGATACTAAAAAGGTATCGCGATGCCTTCACGCCAAAAAAAGCGATCACGATTTCCGGCGTTTTAGAATCGATACTTTGTTAAAATAATACGCGTTCTGTGTCCGTGAACTGCTGCTCTCACTGCTCCTTGCGCGCATCTAGGCAAGTGGCGTGTCAAGCAGGCAGCTCTGAGTGTGAGTCGCGCGAGCAGCGTCAACATAGTCTTTTCCCGACAGTCTTGCCTTGTGGATTAAACAAAAGGTGAAATCTGGAACTATGTCGGATAGCCTACATCGCGAATAGTGAAAGGCAAGCCATCAGGTACACAGAGGCCCGTTTGTAAAATATGTTTCAAAGTCATTTTAAAAGCAGTAGGCTCGCATGGAACTTGGCTAAACACCTCGCAGACATATCCCAAAAATGTTAGAGTTCAAAGAGCGACAGGTTACGAATATAGAAAACCGACTCCATGGTTAGT
Organism: Alosa alosa; assembly: GCF_017589495.1. Classification (NCBI taxonomy): domain Eukaryota; kingdom Metazoa; phylum Chordata; class Actinopteri; order Clupeiformes; family Clupeidae; genus Alosa; species Alosa alosa. Next base: position 25,077,409 of record NC_063198.1, read on the forward strand.
GCCAAGTTCTTCTTTTCTCTTTTAGTCTAGCCTAAGTGAAGCGAGTATGGTTCTCTGGGATAAAGCGAACCATCCTTCATCAATGAATTTTGATGTGACATAACGAGCTGTAATCATAGGGTGCTAGCATTGATATAAAGCGCCAATGTTCCGTAAGAATAACATTACCATAACTTGTAAACAATCTATTTCATGTTCGGGTCAGTACTATTGGTAATATTTAATTTGTCATGGCATGTGGACTGCAATTTGTTCAATAATTATTGCCCAGATGTAGGATAGACTACCGAAATCTCGCTTAATTAAAGCCCACAGCATATAATACCACCAAAGCGTGTTGAGTCCTAATAATAATAGCGGGATCATGTTATCAAAGAAATAGGCGTAATGTAGGAATGCACATATATATTGCAACAGGTAATGGTGTAAGCCTATCTAACAAAGACCTGAGTGTGGTTGGAACGTCGTACTTGTACTGGGCGCAAAAAGACTATCCTCACATTTTTTCCCCTAAAGTTGCAACTGTCAAAGGAAATCAGGAAGGCCTAGGGGAGCTATACTGTACATCAGATAGCCTAAAAGATTAGCCCCTCTGCATAGCATTCAGTGATTTGCATACAGTAATTTCAACACTGACCTTGATCAGCCTAGTTTGGCTATTTAAAGCTACTTTATTGCCAAAACACAATGTAAATGAACTATAACAAACAATAAAGGACTTAGTCATACAAAGTAGGCCTACTATTTTACTGACTATAAAAAATAATAATTATGTAGGAAGTTTAGAACTCAGAATTGACCTGCACACTACAAAAGTGCACGAATTCAACACAAATGACTCAATACACTTGGAGGAGGTATGAGTCCTTTCTTTTCTAGATATCTTAGGATTTAGCGGTAGTATCGTTTTCATTATCGAGCACATAATTGATATTTATGGCAGGTATCGTATCGAAGTCATAATTTTGGTATCGTGACAACACTAGTACACAGTACACATTGTTGTGTTGCTGTGAGTTGTGTGTAGTGAACATTAAAAGAATGTTTGTGTGTGTGTGTGTGTGTGTGTGTGTGTGTGTGTGTGTCCGTGTGTGTCCCTAGGTTCCAGGCCACAGGGAAGCTAACAGGCCACATCGGCTCTGTGATGTGTCTGACTGTGGGCCACTCCGCCAGAGGGAAGGACCAGGTCATCACCGGCTCTAAGGACCATTATGTGAAGGTGAGGGTACTGCATTTACACACACTCATATGCGCACACACACACACACACACACTCACACACACTCACACACTCACTCACATTCATGTAAACATATATTACTGCAATTTTCCGCTCATTAAACAAGGTTTATACATTCATTTTGCAACATTCCTTCAACATGAGGTTATAGGTTATATATCATGAGGTTAATAGAAGGTCATGAGCATGCAATTCCTTTCTACATTCTTCTCTCTGATTAAAGCATGTTCTGATTAGTTAACCATGTTGTTCACCTTTGACACTCTGCAGGTGTTTGACGTTGCTGAGGGCACACAGGGTAACATAGGCCCCTGCCCACAACTTTGAGCCGCCGCTTTCTGGCATGACATCGAGTGCCTGGCCATCTCGGCGACGTGCTCTTCAGTGGTTCCGTGCTTGACATCAAAGTGGGACCTGGAACAGCAGGAACTGATCCAGGTACAGCCTCGTTCCTAAATGCAACTCTAACACTTTAACACTAAAAAACTTTAACACTAGCGACCACTAACAACTCTTTGGGCCCTATTTTTGGTGATCAGAAGCGAGGCACAAAGCCCGACTCAAAAGCGTATTCTTGTCTTACACCCAGTCAGTGGCAGATTTTGCACCATGCTCTTCACTTTTTTTTTTTAAGCTTTCGCCAAGGGGTGTGGCAAAGGTGTGGTTTGGTGCATGATCTAAAAAATCTTACACCCTCTAAAATCATAAAACCACCGACCAGGAAAACCCTGGTCTATAGCGAGCGCATGTAAAGCACAGCTGAAGACACACTGTCACGAGATTTAAGCAGCCCTTAGTAAGCGGTCCCAAACAACCGTAGCTCAGTGATCTAAGGGGTTAGATTGCTGGATGACACACAGTATCAGACTATAGTGCACACACACACACACACACACACACTCACACACACTCACACACTCACTCACATTCATGTAAACATATATTACTGCAATTTTCCGCTCATTAAACAAGGTTTATACATTCATTTTGCAACATTCCTTCAACATGAGGTTATAGGTTATATATCATGAGGTTAATAGAAGGTCATGAGCATGCAATTCCTTTCTACATTCTTCTCTCTGATTAAAGCATGTTCTGATTAGTTAACCATGTTGTTCACCTTTGACACTCTGCAGGTGTTTGACGTTGCTGAGGGCACACAGGGTAACATAGGCCCTGCCCACAACTTTGAGCCGCCGCACTACGACGGCATCGAGTGCCTGGCCATCTACGGCGACGTGCTCTTCAGTGGTTCCCGTGACAACGGCATCAAGAAGTGGGACCTGGAACAGCAGGAACTGATCCAGGTACAGCCTCGTTCCTAAATGCAACTCTAACACTTTAACACTAAAACTTTAACACTAACGACAACACTAACAACTCTTTGGGCCCTATTTTGACGATCAGAAACGAGGCACAAAGCCCGACTCAAAAGCGTATTCTTGTCTTACACCCAGTCAGTGGCAGATTTTGCACCATGCTCTTCACTTTTTTTTAAGCTTTGCGCCAAGGGGTGTGGCAGAAGGTGTGGTTTGGTGCATGATCTAAAAATCTTACACCC
>NC_063198.1:25085209-25095209 GCF_017589495.1 Alosa alosa
GTGTGTGTCTTGTTACATCTTTGTTGTATGCTTGCATGTGTGTATATTTGTTTTGTCTGTGTGTGTTTGTGTTTTGATATGGGTGTGTGTCTGTAAATGTTTGTGTGTCTGTGTCTTTGTAAATTTGTGTGTGTGTGTATATGTGTGTGTGTGCTCAGTGACTGCCGGGTGAAGCTGTGGAGCTACGTGCCGGGGCTGACCCCCTGTCTCCCGCGTAGAGTTCTGGCCATCAAGGGCCGAGCCACCAGCCTCCCCTGAGCTCCTCCTCCTCCGCCTCCTCCTCCTGCTGCTGGTACTGACCTCCTCTTCCTCCTCCTCCTCCTCCTCCTCCTCCTCCTGCTGCTGGTACTGACCTCCTCCTCTTCCTCCTCCTCCTCTTCCTCCTCCTCCTCCTGCTGCTGGTACTGACCTCCTCCTCTTCCTCCTGCTGCTGGTACTGACCTCCTCCCTCCTCTTCCTCCTCCTCTTCCTCTCCTCCTCCTGCTGTTGGTACTGACCTCCTCATCTTCGTCCTCCTCCTGCTGTTGGTACTGACCTCCTCATCTTCCTCCTCTTCCTCCTCCTGTTGGTACTGACCTCCTCATCTTCCTCCTCCTCCTCCTGCTGGTACTGACCTCCTCCTCTTCCTCCTCCTCCTCTTCCTCCTCCTCCTCCTGTTGGTACTGACCTCCTCCTCTTCCTCCTCCTCCTCCTGTTGGTACTGACCTCCTCCTCTTCCTCCTCCTCCTCTTCCTCCTCCTCCTCCTCCTCCTGTTGGTACTGACCTCCTCCTCCTCCTCCTCCTCCTCCTGCTGCTGGTACTGACCTCCTCCTCTTCCTCCTCCTCCTCCTCCTTCTCCTGCTGCTGGTACTGACCTCTTCCTCCTCCTCTTCCTCCTCCTCCTCTTCCTCCTGCTGCTGGTACTGACCTCCTCCTCTTCCTCCTCCTCTTCCTCCTCCTCCTCCTGCTGCTGGTACTGACCTCCTCCTCCTCCTCCTCCTTCCTCCTCCTCCTCCTGCTGCTGGTACTGACCTCCTCCTCCTCCTCCTCCTCCTCCTCCTCCTGCTGCTGGTACTGACCTCCTCCTCTTCCTCCTCCTCTTCCTCCTCCTGCTGCTGGTACTGACCTCCTCCTCCTCTTCCTCCTCCTCCTCTTCCTCCTCCTCCTGCTGCTGCTGGTACTGACCTCCTCCTCTTCCTCCTCCTCCTCTTCCTCCTCCTCCTGCTGCTGCTGGTACTGACCTCCTCCTCCTCCTCCTCCTCTTCCTCCTCCTCCTTCCTCCTCCTCCTCTTCCTCCTCCCTCCTCTTCCTCCTCCTCCTCCTCCTCCTCCTCCTCCTCCTCCTCTTCCTCCTCCTCTTCCTCCTGCTGCTGGTACTGACCTCCTCTTCCTCCTCTGCTACTCCTCACTGGTCACTCTCTCTCTCTCTCTCTCTCTCTCTCTCTCTCTCTCTCTCTCTCTCTCCCTCTATTTCTATCCCTCCAAATATCTCACTCCATTTCTCTCACTCCAAATATCTTACTCTATTTCTCTAACTCTAAATATCTCACTCTATTTCTCTCATTCCATTCTCTCACTCCAAATATCTCACTCAATGTCTCTCCCTTTAAATATCTCACTCTATTCTCTACTCACTCACTTAGTAACACCAAAGTCCTCCCAGGCAGTCCCTCCACCATGTGACAATGCTTTTGGCTACTCAGAGGGCATCCATTTCTGGCAGAAATGCGTAAGCAAGGTTTCAAGACACCAATCTTGCTCCAGCTATGGTGATCACAACACATGATTACAATGCATGTCTTCACAACACAACATATGATTGGCTTTCCAATGGTTTATACATGTCAGTTGCTTGTCAGGAAGGTATATGGGGACACAATGCCAGAATATCGTGAATATTCACTACTTCACTTACTCTACTTGTAAGCACTTCACTTCTGCCTCACTCACTCACTTTAGTAATGTCACTCTACTTCACTTCATCACTTAGTAATACTTACTCACTCTTCACTTACTTCACTCAGTAACACCTACCTAGTAACATACTCATTCACTCACTTCCACTCTTTCCTTATTTATCTTTGAAAGTTGTTCTCTTTTTTCTTTTGCTCTCAACTCCCCACTCACTCATTCGACTTAGTAATACTTCACTACTTATTTGAATTAAAAATAATTTCACTTCAGTAACACTTCACCATTCACTCACTCACTCTCTCTCTTCCTTATTTATCTGCCAAGTTGTTCCCTTTTCTCTTTTGTCTCCCTCAACCCCCCCCTCTCTCCCCCAACCCACACACACTGTATTTGACACCACACATAGTGTGCTGAGCCTAAGCTGGAGTATGGAGCCTGTCACACCTCTGCCAGGTTCCAAAAAATAGCACCTTCCCCAACAGGCAGAGAGGGAGAAATAATGCTTTTCAGCTGTAACAAACAGAACAGAGGAGTCTTTCTAACCAGGGCCCTAGTTTTAAATCTTAGGTCCACAATTTTAAGTTTTAAGTGTCTGCCTATAAGATCTTGTAAACCTGGGCCCCAGGCTGAAAATCCCGGATGTCTCCTCCCCACGGGTGCCCTGAAGAGCAGCAGTCTTTAGGGAGCCAAATGGAGATGCGAGTCTCATAGCCCAGTTCCCAGATGCAACAAAAGAAAGAGAGGTGGAGAAGGGAGGTGGAGAAGGAGAGAGAGGTGGAGAGAGTAGTCAGTCCTACTCTAGGGTTGGGAGGAGTCTCCGTACAGCCAGGTTGTGTGTGGGTTCATTCAGAAGCATGGGCCAGAGTCTGGGGGGTGACAGGCTCAAAGAGGGGAGGAAGCAGGGAGAGGGCGGGGGGTTTGTTGGGTATTTGATAAGCTGATTTGATCTGATTATCCCAGTGTCTCAGTAACCTGATGAAGGAGTCACATAGCCTCTTAGGAGCGAGGAGGCATATTGTTTAGGTGCCCGGCTCCTCCTCTCCTTTCTCCTCCTTCAGGAGGCACAATGACAGTGTTTTCAGAAGATTTAGCACTGATTACCCCATCTCATTCTTCTCTCATCTCCTCCATCCTTCATCTCTTCTCCCTCCTCCCTCCTCCCCACTCTCTCTCTCATTCATCCTTCTTGTTTCATCTTATTCTTCTCCCTTCTTTCCTTCTTCCCTTATTCTTCTCCTTCTTGTTTCTCCTCTTCTCTTGTTCTTTTTCTCCTTCTCTCTTTCTTTCCTCTCCCTATTCTCTTTCTCTCCTTCTTGTTTCTCCTCTCTATCATTCTTTTTTCTCTTCTAATCCTTTCCTCTCTCCATTAGTGATAAAGGTGGAAGATCTGGTCACAAAGAGGTGACACCACATAAGCTTGATGATCTCAGACTGACTGTTAATTTGATTTGTTCCTGTCGAGTTGATAGACCTGTCCTCCTGTCATTGATAAGTGTGCTGTAAGTAGCGTAAGATCAGAGGACCAAAGTGGTTTTGCCAGCGTTGAGGATGAGGCCAATGGACTGACCGATGTGTTCAAACAGAAAGGGGAAAACACAGCTCTGAAGATTCTCCATTAAAGATGAAGACACTCTCACACACACACACACACACACACACACACACTCACACACACACACACACACTGTTCTTTCTTCTACCTTTATTCGTGAGCAAAGCCAAATAACATTCATTATTACTGAAAAATCATTACTGCCATCCTCATACATACAGTAGTTCTTCTAACATTTGGGACAAATCTGGACATTCAACTGGACACACACACACACACACACACACGAAGAAGTACAAGTTACACACACACACACACACAAGGTGCACTCTCTTTTTCAAGGATTTAAGTGCCATTCTGGTACTGTGTGTGTGTGTTAACTTTGACTGCAAACACTTTCCTCCTCACACATAAAGTAGAAATCAATCAAATGGACACACACACACAAACACACATACACACACAGGAAGCACTCTTGTGCTTTTCCGTGAGGTTGAAAGAGACATCTGTTGACGCATCTGCTGGCTGTGTGTGTATTCATTAGGAGGACTCAGCCTGCAGCCAACATGTGCTGTCGGTGCCACAGGGCCAACTCACTCTCCACTCCTCACCTGGCCTTCATAGAGGAAGATGGAGCCCCGTAGAGTACTCAACCACAAACATGACACAGCAGTTTGGCCTTTATAGAGGAAGATGGAGCCCCATGGAGTGCTAAACCACAAACATGACACAGCAGTTTGGCCTTCATAGAGGAATATGGAGCCCCATAGAGTGCTCAACCACAAACATGACACAGCAGTTTTTTTTTTTTTTTTTTTTAAAGGTGGATCTGTCTGTCCACCATTGTCCTTCTCACTGGGGTCTGCCCTGTGACCTCGTGAGCCAACCTGTGGCCACCTTAACGTTTGACCTGAGCCTCTCAGTGCACATTGGTGTGGTGTGCTGACGGACATCCTAGTCTTAGATGTAGCGTCTCCCTTCCTGTTCATTCCCAGTCTTAGATGTAGTGTGCGTGTGCGTGCGTGTGTGTGTGCGTGTGTGTGTCTCTCTTCCTGGTCATTCACTGCCCATCTTCTGTTCTCTACCTCAGCTGGCTCTAAGTAGCCGTTAGATTATTTATTTGGTTTGGAGAGGTAGGTTTGGAGGAGGTGTGTGTATGTGTGTGTGTGTTGTATTAGTGCTAAGTAGTAGTTGTGGTACACATCTCCGTTCTCAGTATTTTTTACACTCAGTCTGTTCAGCAAGTCCTGTGTTCTCTGCTGTTCTCTGCAGAGCTGTTCTCTGCTGGCCCGTGTCTGTCTACAATAGGGGTGGGAGAGATTCATACTTACCATATGATATTCAATTAGGTGTGTGTGTGTTAAACGGAGGTGGTGTTGCCTGCCGTTTAAGCAGCGGTTGGACTTTTCCCTGGGCGGCAGACCCAGCAGTGAGGTCAGAGTACCAGATCATTACTAGCCCACCACTGCAGGAGACTACTTAACGCTGTGTGTGTGTGTGTGTGTGTGTGTATGTGTTGCCTGGCTGGTTGGTTGTTCCTACTAGTAGGAGAACAGCAGGAATAAGCAGGTTGACCCAGGTGCTTCTCCTCTAGTGGAAAATCCAAGCACATAGCTCATTACACACACACACACACACACACACACACACACACACACACACAAACAAAAGGGTCTATGTTTTCACTGGAAATGTGTGTATGTAAGTTTTCTTGCCTCTGTGTGTGTGTGTGTGTGTGTGTGTGCATGTGTGTGTGTGTGTGTGTGCATCTACCACACCCGCTGTTGCTGCTTGTTTTTGTAAAAGACTTTGATGATAAGCAGGGGCGTAGTGTGCTCACAACTAGGTCAGAGCTTGTGTGTGTGTGTGTGTTTCCCCCACACACTGCTGAGTCTTCTTGGCTGATTAAATGAAGCGCATCACAGCGCGTCTGCGGCTCGTCCACTTCCACAGGAAGTGTCTTGCCTGACAGGCCTGCGTGGGCGAGCAGCAGCACAACCAGGAGGATTGTGGGTATTTTTAGGACATCCATCACTCAGCACCACAGCAGACATTCCAACCATTCCCTACACACACACACACACAGGGCTCTAGTGTGTGATTAATGAAACATATTTACCACTCTAATCGGCCAATCCTGTCCCAGCACCCTTGGCGGCTCATTATCCTCTCTGCCCCCTCAGCATCAGCACCGCCACACACACACCACACAGGCCGGGGCAGCGCGGGCCAGAAAAGGCCCACATCAGGCCCAGATCAGAGCCGGTTCTGTGCCAGATTAGTGCCATCAGAATAGAGCTGACCTTGATTAGAGCCGGTTCTATGCCAGATCTGTCCTGTAGTCGGCCACTGTGTCAGATATTGACCGCAGGGTGAAGTGAAGTGTTGACCTCATTAGACTGTAGCCTATGGGAAAGGCCAGCAGAGGCATGTTGTTGACCGTGTATTGGTCCCCTTGTGAAAATTAAAATAAGAACTTTTCTTCCGTCCCTCTCTCCCCCCCTCCCTGCCTCCCTCTCTCTCCCCCTTTATCTCTCTCCCTTCCTCCCCCTCTCCCTGCCTCTTTCTTTCCTTCTCTTTCTCCCCCTCTCTCTTCTTGCCTTCTCCTTCCCTCTCTCTCTCTCTCTCTCTCTCTCTCTCTCTCTCTCTCTCTCTCTCTCTCTCTCATACTCTTCCTCTCCCTTTCTCCTTCCCCCTCTCTCCCCTTCTCTCTCTCTCTCTCTCTCTCTCTCTCTCTCTCTCTCATACTCTTCCTCTCCCTTTCTCCCTTTCCCCTCTCTCCTTCTCTCCTCTCTCCCCCTCTCTCTCTCTCTCTCTCTCTCTCTCTCTCTCTCTCTCTCTCCTCCCTTTTTCCCCTCTCTTCTTTTGGTGTTGATCTTGTTTTCTCTGAAGTGCTCGGATCAAACGAAGCTCACAAAAGTGCCCTGAGCTGCTCAGTGTGAGTTAAGATACGAGCCCCTTGTCTGTGTCATGTTCCAGTGGTTATTTGCTCTCGGCCCTGATGCCAAGAGGCAAAGACAATGCCAGTATATTTTCACTGAAGCGGTTGCACCAAAACTCTGACTTGATGTTCGATTGTGGACAGGTACACTGCTATGCAAATGTCTTCTACACAGTGAAGAGAATGTGTATATGTATACAATATGTAATGTTGTTTCAGATGGATGACTAAAGCCTAAGCTTTCTCAGCAACTTGAAGTACTGTATTGCTCAGTATGACACCAATGTAGTAGATGCCAGGACTTAAAGAAACTTGTCTTAAGCTTTAACTGCTTCCTTTTGTCTGTGTTCAGCATTCCCTACTGAAAAAATGCCAATGGAAGAAAAAGCAGCATTTTTGTCATTTATTTATTTATTTTTCATATATTTATATATGCTGCAGAACGTGTAGGGAGGGTCTGTGAATCTGCTGTAGCGTTTACAGCATGCGCTGGAGATGCTACTAGCTCTTCTTAACTAATCTCTCGATCTGTTTGACAAAATTTACAATCCTGAACTTTCACCATGACGGACACAGCTAAGCTCATTACTCATTTACATGAAGGATTCTCACGTCAGTGACAGTAAATGATGAAAGTCTGTTTTTGTTTGTCATGGAAAACAAAACAATGAAGCGGCAAAATCATTAGGCAATGGACAGTGGTTTTGGACAATACAGAAGCCATTCTTTCTTAATCTGTGCTCTTATGGACTGAATGAAGCTTTTTTTTTCAATGACTGACATTAATGTGAACATTCAAATGTGATGCTCTGTTCCTTTTTTTATTATTTGATTTCCTTTGTGCTTCCTATTGAGGAAGCACTCTCTCAAACTTCCACTGGTTGCCATGGACTCGCCGGTCGCTGGGAGACCACAGGACTGTGTAGTTGTGATTGGCTGGACTGCGTTCTAAAACAAAATCCTCCAGAAGGGGTCCATTCAGCCTTCTGTTCATCCTTTTGGTGCTCAAACACAACAGCAGCCTTCTTCTGTCGCTCTGGCCTTTCGCAGACTGCCCAGTCCAGCCTGGGTCTCCTTACGCACTCTCTCTCCTTTTCTCATCTCTCACATTTTGTACTGCTCTGCTAGCGTAGTCAAACAGATGCTGTTTCAGATGTAGCTTGTTAGCGTTAGCTCGATGGTGCTTGTACATACGCTGCCATAGGTCCTCTCTGCATGTGAATGAATGTGGAGTGGGTGAGTCAGTCTGATTAGTGAGGGGAGGCTGGTTGTGGGGGTCAGCTGTGTCCTACAGGCAGGATGGCATCAACTGCCCCTCCTAAGATGGAGGTGTCATGAAACCTCTGCACTTAACCAGACCCTCAATCAGATGCTGAGAATATACATTCAAACACCAAACGGTGAGAGTGTGTGTATGCAAGTAAGAGAGTGTGTGTGTGAGACACTGAAGCCTTCACCATCTTAGGCTTAGTGCCCGCTGCCTTATACCAGCTGCCAGCCTCGACACACACACACACACACACACACACCCCTGACACAACATGGCACACACACTCCTATGCTGACAGAAGATAATATAACGTATTGATCCCATGCAGGGAAATGAAAAGATCCATACACACCACACACCAATACAAATTGTGCACACACACAGACTTCTAAAATAACTCACACACACCATTGCGCTAGCCAGAGCTTTTTCACAGGTCCAATAGATGCTCAGCTTCTCTTGACGTCCATCTGCGTGTGTGTGTGTGTGCACCTCTGGTGTGAGTTCAAGTCACCACGCACCGTTGTGCAGTGAGGGTGGTCACAGTTACTGAAGCCCCAGGCTCTGTAGCTGAGGAGGCGAGAGCTGTGTGTGTGTGTGTACAGTGAAGTTTGTGCTTGCCTAAGGGTGTGTTCTGTGTCGTTTCAGCCACCCACCGCAGCCCACAACCTTGCCTTGTGATGTGTATGCGTACACATACACACACACAACACACACACACACACACACACACACACAAAACTACACTATAAAATCAGATCTTCACCTCAGCTTTAGTCTGAGCTTTACTTCTCTCGTTCTCTTGAATAGGCTCATGTCCTGCCACAAAGCAAGACATACGCACACACACACACACACACATACACACCATAAGACGTCCCTGAGAAGACTGCATTCTTTTGAGTGTACTCTCCAGCCCTATAGCAGAGAGCCATGTAATCACTGGGGCAGCAAAATCTCCCAGAGTTCCCTGCTGTGCGTGGAACAAGCCCATCAGAGACATGTGGCGAGGGCTCACATCACGTCGTCACAGGGTCAAAGTTCAAAGGCCTCGTGCCTTCACTTGAATGGACTCCTCCCCCTCCCCACTGAGAATGTAAATGTGTGTACAGAACCCAGTGTGCATGTGACCAGAACTGGTGGTCAAAGTCTGTAAATACTGTAATTACGTTTTATTGAAATACATGCCTTTGTTGAAATAAAACAGTAAAACGCTGCCAAGTTTGTTTGTGTGGTGCACTCTGGGAACTTGAGACTTCTCATACTTTTTCCTCATTGTTTTTTGAAGTGTCCCCAGATTGCTCAAGAAGTGATGACATAAAATGACAATAATGGAGGATTGATGTATGATGTTCATAATGATTTTGTCATCAATCATCTTTTTATGTTGTTATTGTTCCAAACCAGCAGCCAATGTGGTTCTGATTGTATATATGCGTCAGAGGCATGCTTTGCCCAGGCTGCATGGGCTCAGAATCAGCTAGTGATCCGAATATGATGATGAAGACGACGAGGATCTCCATCAGACTCCACTCGCACTGACTGACTGATTGCTCTTCAGTGTGTCTGCTCGGCCATTAACTGAAGCTCAATCGATGTAATGATGAACCTGCTTTTGCCCAGCTCCCCTTTCAGGTGTCTCGCATGTGCACACACACATGCACACACACACATATGCATGCACACACACACACACATCACGCTCCATGTCCACCAGTGTCTGGAGGCAACCCTGTGGTGTTGTGTCATTATGCCGACGCTCTCCTGGGCGTAAAGAGCAGGTGTGATTACCTTCGCACCGACGCCTCCTAACCTTTGAGCCAAATTGCGCCCATCAAGAGCGGGAGCGTCTATTTTCTTTCTCCTGCCCAACCGAGCGACGCGTGCGGAACAACTTTGATATTTGCGCGGCTGATTGTAACAAATGACTTGGAGGCGGTTTTAATTTGATTGATTGGACCATCTCACCCTCCGTTTAATGGAGTGCTTTTGAAAACAGGGAACAGACGTTTCACCTCTCTCCCTCACAGATACACACACACACACACACACACACACACACACACACACACCATTCTCTGCCTATTGAACCGGGACCAGACGTTTCAACTTCTTCCTTTACACACACACACACACACACACACACACATACACGACCCTATGCCTTCTGAAGGTTTTTAGAAAACATGGTGCAGAAGCTTCACCCTCTCCTTACACACACATACACACGCACACACACATACCACCCTTTGCCTTCTGAAGCTCTTTTGAAAACATGGAGCAGAAGCACACACACACCCATACACACAGCACCTCACCTCAGCAGGAGAGGAGGGGGGGGGGT
>NC_063198.1:25100209-25145209 GCF_017589495.1 Alosa alosa
AAGCATGAGCACAGCAAGGAAGAACGAGGGATTTAAACAAGAAAGAAGGAGAAACGGGAAAGATAGAAGGAGAAACGGGAAAGATAGAAGGAGAAACGGGAAAGATAGAAGGAGAAACAGAGACAAGCGAGTTGGCAGGAAAGCAAATGGGGTTTGCAAATGGGTTTCCAATGGGAAAAGTAAATGTTTTAGCTTTTTACATATACTGAATATCACAAATGTAAAAAAATATATAAATGTAAAATGAAAACATTATATGTTTGTACGATTATGCAACTGTCATCCCCCTCCATTCTGAGATGTACCAAGATGAAAGGTTTCCTTGTGGAAATTATGACTGTACTGTGGACTGAGATTTTGAGATTTTTGAAGCTAATTTAAAGTGTGCTCCTCTTTCAGCAGAGACTGGACTGGTGTGTGTGTGTGTGTGTGTGTGTGTGTGTGTGTGTGTGTGTGTGTGTGTGTGTGTGTGTGTGTCTGTCTGCACCTGCTGGCTCTGAAGCTTGTTACTGCAATCGCCTGTCTCTGCTCGCAGACTTACTGTGACAATAGAGTGGCAGTGATGTGTTGAGAAATAGACTCTCTCTCTCACACACATACACACACAAACACACACCACAGGCAGGATGTAAGGCGGGGATGTGGGGTGATAAAGACATGCCATATTCTTCTCTCTGTGCACAATACAGCTTTTCCGCCCTTCAATTAATGTCTCACGCAGCGCTGGAGCACAGCCCTTATTTGGTCAACCTCTTCCCCCCATTTGCTGTGCCTAATTGCATGCAGAAACCAGGGTATTTTGGGCTCCTGGTGACGCAGTGAAGCACAAAACACAGTAATTAACAGGCAGGAAATCACAGGGAGTGGTGGAACACTGAACCAAACCTTCTCTTATTCTCCGCACTGGCTGCCGCTCTAATGAGGTTGTGCTCTCGCCACCTGACGATGGGCGCGCCGGCGGTGGTGTGACGTGTGTCCACAAGGGGGCAGTAGAGTGAGCTGGGTGAGAGAGGGTCAGAGTGGCTGTGTCCAGAACTGGATGTTTTGTGTTGATGCCAAAAGGTCAAGTGTCCAACCCTTTTTTCTTCTTCTCTTCTCCTCCTCTACTCTCCTCATCCTCTCTCTCTCCTCTCCTCTCCTCTTCTCCTGTCCCTCTCTTTTCTCCTCTCCCTCTCTCCTCTCCTCTCCTCTTCTCCTGTCCCTCTCTTTTCTCCTCTCCCTCTCTCTCTCCTCTCCTCTTCTCCTGTCCCTCTCTTTTCTCCTCTCTCTCTCTCTCCTCTCCTCTCCTCTCCCTCTCTCCTCTCCCTCTCTCTCTCCTCTCCTCTCTCCTCTCCCTCTCTCTCTCTCCTCTCTCTTCTCCTCTCCTCTCCCTCTCTCTCTCCTCTCCTCTTCTCCTCTCCCTCTCTCTCTCCTCCTCCTCTCCTCTCCTCTCCTCTTCTCCTCTCCCTCTCTCTCTCCTTCCCTCCCTCCTTCCTTCCTTCCATCTGTCTTTCCTCTTCCAACTTGAGACATTCTAGCCCTTCATTTGAAGCACATCTGCACCCATGCGTGACATGTACACACATATACACACACACACACACACACACACACACACACACACACACACACACATCCCTTAGTCTTCCGGTTGCCCGCTGAAACCAGAATGGCCTTTGGAGTCATGACTCATTCAATTCACACAAGTGTGTGTGTGTGTGTGTGTGTGTGTGTGTGTGTGTGTCTTGCTGCCTGTTAAAGGTGATAGCAAAGGGCAGGATTCCCCTGACTGTTTGTTGCAGATGATGGGGCCATGCTACTCTTAACTCTTTGCACTGCTATTGCTGTACTCTGGCTGCCGTTCCGCAATGGCACTGCTGTACTCTGTGTTCCATGAATGCAGCCAATGCCATGTGTTACATCATGTGCTGCTCCTGCTGTGTCTGCTAATAGTCCAGATCGAGCCGTGTCTCTCACACCGGTCCAGATCGAGCCGTGTCTTTGACACCGGTCCAGATTGAGCTGTGTCTCTGACACCGGTCCAGATCGAGCTGTGTCTGCTAATAGTCCAGATCAAGCTGTGTCTCTGACACCGGTCCAGATTGAGCTGTATCTCTGACACCGGTCCAGGGTCCAGATAGAGCTGTGTCTCTGACACCGGTCCAGATCGAGCCGTGTCTCTGACACCGGTCCAGATCGAGCCATGTCTCTGACACCGGTCCAGATCGAGCTGTGTCTCTGGTCTCCAAAGCAGGGCTGAGAGCCAGACTGCAGGCCTGTCCTGGAAAGCTTTGGGAAGTTGGAACGTGATTCCCTCCCAGAGAACAGAGTTGCCAACGGAAATACGATCACCAGTCGAGAGTAGTTCTAAACCTACATACCTACTGGACTGATGACCAGCCCAGAGTAGTGCTGACCCTACATACCTACTGTACTCTCTGTTTCTCGCTATCTGTCCCCTCTGTCTCCCTCTATATATTTCTCTCTCTGTCTGTTTCTTTCTCTCTCTCTGTCTGCCTCTCTCTCTCTCTGTCTGCCTCTTTCTCTTTCTCTGTCTGTCTCGTTCTCTCTCTCTATCTCTTTCTCCATCATTCTGTTCACTATTCTCTCTCTCTCTCTGCTGTATTCTCTTCCACTGACAAAAACATTATGTAAAACTTGTGTGTGTGCAACACTATAATTTTCTTTTCAAAAACTTTTTTTATGGCTTTATGATGATAAACAATGTTATCACGTAGTGGTTTGCTTTTTTTTGGCTTTTCAAATCCAATAGTCACAATAATATCTTACTCCCTCTTGCAAAATAGTGTGCAGCCGTGGCCCACTGGTTAGCACTCTGGACTTGTAACTGGAGGGTTGCCGGTTCAAGCCCCGACCAGTGGGCCGCGCTTGAGCAAGGCACCTAACCACTCACTGCTCCCCAAACGCCGCCGTTGAAGCAGGCAGCTCACTGCGCCGGGATTAGTGTGTGCTTCACCTCACTGTGTGCTGTTTGTGTTTCACTAATTCACCGATTGGGTTAAATGCAGAGACCAAATTATCAAAAAAGTATATATACTTATATATATATATATAAACTTCTCTACTGTTGTTGTCTCCATAGACACTGGTTTAGGCCTACTGTTATGAGATTCAAGAATTCAGAGTGTATTGTCATATAGACATAACATAGCAAAATGATTTTTCCACAGACAATTAACATTATAAGTGCAACATTGCAATAAATGAAATACTTAGTTCAGTAAAGACCTATATAACAGAGGAATGGCAACAGTAATGGCATGTCAGTGTGTGTACTGAGTGTAGAACATAGAGGTCTCAGAAATAAAAGATGATATAGGACAATGGGGCACAAACGAATAACATAACTTGAAGAGAGTCAGCATGATATCACACACCCCTGCCTCACTCTTCACAATCACAATAACAGCATGAACCAAGCAAATACAATACTGTAGATGGAAATGTCTCCTCTCTCTGAGAGAAGGCTGGCCAGCGTGTACAACACACATTAGAGTGGTAGGCGCAGGAGCAGTTTGTTAGCTGCTATAGGAAACAATGGCTTGCCGGAGGGGAGCACAATGAACCGCCATGGAGATCATAAATAAGCAAACACCGAGATAAGAACGACCGATAGACACTCTTTCCTGGAAGGAATCCGGCCCTGGTCTTGTAAGCATTGCGTGGATCTGTGCCGCGTCAGGGCCGCGTCCGCTGCAGAGGCGGCAGTTTCGGCTGCTGTTGCGGCAGCTGTCAGTTGTTCACATCAGCGGGGAAGAAGCAGCGAGGCTGCTGAAAGACGAGTAGCAGGCAGAACATCAGCTCCATGGTTTGCTCTCAGCAAAACGCACATCTAATCAGCGAACTGCTGTAAAGGACTTATCGCCTGCAGAAGAGCGCAGTCGCTTCCAAAGTACAATTAGTTCATTGTTAATTGACCTTTATCATATTATTTTCATTCTCAAAACTAAAATGAATTATATCAGATTTCTTAGTTACGTTTCGCTAATCATCCACGCCGAGAATTCAGTGACATTATCGTCATTGATTTAATGTGTATGTGACAAAAACTCTTCCCTAAAGCAATAGTCCCATCCTCAAGTTGACGAAAAAGACCAACGCTTTTTTCCATTTAGACAGTTAAAAGGCATGCACCTCAGTCCCGTGTTTGACCCTTGGCCTGAACAGAATACTGCCATTCACCTCTGAACGGAAAAGAAACGGATCGACAGCCTGTGATTAAAGGGCAGTCCAAAATAATTCAATTCTGATGATGTCACTGATGATTTAAGATTCTCCTTACTATTGATTCTCTCCTGCAATTAACAGACTCTGCCTGCACACCCTCGTTAACGTCACGTAGACTGAAAGGATGTTGCATGTGGGTGAAATATAGCCGTTGTGTAGAGCCTATTCATTCACATTTCGTAGATCCTCGCCTCCATATTTAGTCTATGTGATGCACTTTACATGCAAGTCAGTTGCCTTTCATAGCGCACAGTATAGCCTAATTTTACAGCACCACTACCAAGTTGAAATACCACGGGGTTTGGGTATTCGTTGTTGGAGTACTATGAGCAACATAGCGCACCCAATCCACGCCACCCCACCCAATCCCAGTCACTGATGCGCTGCGGGAGCTGTCCATCGGCGTGGTGCTGAACTTGTGCAAAAATTGACAGTTTTAAACAAAAACGTTTAATCCGCAAATAAATGACTATTGTTTCAGTCAGAATTACTGCAGTGCATAAGATCCGTATTGAAGCTTCTTTGATGTAGACTCCTTTGTTATGTTGATACATAATCCGGATTCCGAATATATATATATTTTTTTTCAAAATGTGCATTTCAGCAACGTAGCCTACGACGGGTAAAATGAAATAAAAATCACTTAACAGGCTACAAATTATATTTCTGTGTAGCGAGCATTTAAGTCACTATACCTACGTCAGTAACAAGGGTAGGGAATTCTATTTTTAAACTGAACGCATACACGAACAGCCTAATTAATTACATTTTATAGCCTGTATTTTTGAAGATTTCATAAAGAAAGCAGAAACAAAACGAACAACAAAAAAGTGTGAGTCAAGTAACTCATTTATTAAATGGTGTAAATGTATTAATCAGGGATCTAGAAAGCGGTGCTTGTGCGAATAAAGTTAAGTGCCTCGCCCCATGCAGCGCCAAACGCACAGTCTTTACGTATGGAGAGGATCCGCCCGCATACAAGATAACTAGAGGTGGTGTATGCCTCTCGCTTTCTCTTAGTCGACACTCTCCCCCGTGTGAGAAACCAGCACACGAGTACACTGAAGTAGACTAGTTATCGCTGAGAAAAGGTCCTAGCTCTCCGGTTCACCGCTCGCCGACCCCGCCGACCCCGCCACACATCACCGCGCTACGAGCCCGACCACAACCGGCTCAAAGCGGTGCTGCTGCCGCTCCACACGCCGAACTTTCTGCTGAGCACTTTTTCCAAGACACCGCCGCTCTCTTTCTTCAACCTGCCCATTTCTCTTGAGGTTCAACGTGGGTCCGCCAAGTTGGACGGCCGGGGCGTGTGCTACTGCGACCTGGGGGAGTCGGACGGGGCCAGGCTGTGTGAATCACGGACCTGCCCTGAGACCCGGGCGCACATGGAGGGAGACGTTATGGACAAACTGGAGGATGTGGACTCGGTCTATGAGTTCGATCCGTTTACGGGCAACATCCCGGCCACTAAAGTGGAGATCACCGTCTCTTGCAGGTAAGACAAAGTGATGCATCATGTTCTGCCAACACCCTTTTCTGGTTGTCACCGTGCACCCACGGTTTATCACCAAGATAAGACTACGCTTTAATGTCATAGACGAGTGATGTCATGTAAAGGCTTATAATCACCAAAACGTTATGATGAGGCTTTAATATCATATCGCCACCCATATTATGCGAATAAGCCTCCTAAGTGCCGTCATGTATTTGTGAAGTTGCTTTGTGATGGGATTAATGGATGGGGAGCGCGGTGACTATCTGCATTCGACTAAACGGCTTAAATTAAACATGGAGTAGAACGCGGCTGGGTGAACAGCTGTTCATATATCTCCAATAAGTCCACAGAGTGGTTAGTTAAATCGCCTCTACCCACATTTTACTGAGCATACGTTCGAGATAAAGTTTGACAGTCAATGAAATATTAATTTCGAACAGTCGAAGTGTTTTTGTTCGTGTTGTAATCAAAAACCTCACGGGATCAAAAGAGTATATATACTTATACACAAGTAGCCTACTTGCTCTGAACATTATGGTAATGTTCTCGCAGAAGGAGGCGCGGAGATGCCCAAAACAACCTGTTAATCTCAGCTCATGAGACCGTTAGAGCCTCCGCTACTCCCCCATAGCGGAATTCCTCCACATCAGAATGGAACGTCTGGGCGGTTCTATTGGCTCTCCGATTACCCGAATATCTGATCGATTTGAATAAGTGGACACTCATGCTGAAACCCATGAAAACACACTTAACCTCGGACTTCCTACACTAGTGTGAAAGAAATTAGTTTTCGCCTGCGTTTTTTGAAACTGTATAATGCAATTCAATTATGTGTGAAGTATCCTATGCCTTACACTGTGTGTGTTTGTGTGTGTGTGTGTGAGAGAGAGATGGAGCCACTTTAGCATTACTGTTGGGGGAGAGCGGCTCCAGTCGCGCCCACTGCTGCGCTGTGATTGGTTGCTGCGGACTCGGCGCTTCTTGCTGGTGGTAATCTAAGATGATGTGTTCTCTCAGGCTTGATGGCACCTCGCGCATCTCTCTGATGGCTCAACGGCCCCCACTCACATCTGTGCGATCAAGCAGAACAGCGCATGTGTTTCCACGAATATAGCTTACACAACCGCTCTCATACTATGCTGTACAATATTTGACCAAATACCCTCTGAGCAGCCTACTCAATGAACATTCTTTTTTGAACATTAAAGTAACACTAAGACTAAGACTAACACTTTAGTGACAATTTTAGCGGATTAAATATATAAAAGGCACACACAATGCTTGCACACACTAACAACAGCGCACTTGGCACTGGTAAAAGCTTGCCACCAAGATATCGGGTGTCTTTTAATAGCAATAGCTGTTGATGTCGAACAGAACCCGGTGGCAAGTGGAGAAGATACGTGTGTTAGTCTGGCCTTTTCTATCTGTCTTTATCTATATAAATGCGGTGACTTGTCTATAACATAAAGCAAATTGTTGCATGATGTTGGTTTTAGGCTCTGACCTATACGGAGTGTACGGAGTGCTGTCCAGACGCGTTTTTTAACTAGCCATGTGGACTGCGTGTCAGCCGGACATGCTCGCCGGCCGCTCCTTCCATTCACAAGAGTGATCATCCAGCTCGCTTTTAAAGCATGGGCGTGTTTCTGCTCTCTGCTTTGTGCCTCAAAGGGGGGCTGAGGTAAAGGTCTCAGTGTTCTACGGGCTTTCAAACTCGTTTCGCCGTTCCACCACTCGTCTGCGCTTACAAGGATCATATACATTATTGATTGGATTGCGCGCTTTGACTAAAGAATCTTGAGTCTCACGGCTTTGGCGAGCGCGTGGGCCGAGGACTGGGGGCGCGCTGAAGGCTATCAAAGTTGCTTTTGCCATCAGGGAAGAGCCTGCGCGCGCCCTTGAGCCAAAGCCGTTAAGAGCTGTAGTTTTATAAGGCTTTGTGATTCAGGGGACGTTTCGTGTCATTGATGATTCAGACATTGATGTTCTTTATCTTGTGGATTTAGGGATTTAGTCATCCTTTGACGCATGTGTGAGCGAATAAGTGAGGCCAAATTATTCCGTGTGTGTGTTTGCGTTTGTGTGTGTGTGTGTTTAGTCATATAAAGGATGGTTGTGGTGGTGGTCTAATGTTTTTATTACTTAATACAACCCCTCTCTCTCTGTCTCTCTCTCTGTATTTCTCTTTGTGGCCCAGTGCACTGTAATTTCTAGTAATTTCTTGGAGATTTTTGGACATCCTTCTCCATTTCCCCATCCTCTAAATATGTGTGTGTGTGTGGGGGGGGGGCACACAATGTATGTGTTATGTATGCTTCATGCAGGTGTCATACCCTTTCCACATTAGTTTTGCAGCGGGGTGTGTGTGTGTGACGTTTTCACTGTTTTTCCCCATTCACATGAAGGCATCATAGGTTTCCTATAGGTCTAGTAGGCTATGCTGATTGCTGTGTGCATGTGATTGACGTATGTGCAGGATACAAATTCAACTGAATTTAAAATCAGGTTATTTTAACAAATATTATGCTCCAAGATGTTTTTTCAACTACATTAAATTCCCTGTTATAGACTAACTTGCTATATTTAAAAATCCAGTTTATTCTCATTAATTCCCGTTAATTCCCAGGGAAACTTCCCGGATTTTTGCAACCCTAACACGATTATTCAGCTCTGCAGAAATCAATGAAAATACACGGAGGGTCATACTATCCTACTAGACATAAATAATGAACAACAACAGCATTGCCTGGTCACTATTTTACCCTTATTATACAACGGGCTCCAATAGCGGGCATCTATTCTCATTGAGAGCTGGTCGTTAATGTCTTCCAGTTGCAGCGATTGCCCATGATAGCCGCGGACCATTATCACAAGCGTAATAAATAGCCTACAGTTTGTCTCTCTGCTTTAGTTGTTGATATACCGCTGCGTGTAAACGGCTCTTGGCTCATTAAATGATAGCTGAGACTTAGAGCATCTTATTTGTTTACTCCCTCCACCACTTGGTCCTCACTGTCGGGAATCGGATTGCAGTAGGCCTATTAACGATCTCTTTCTCTCTCTCGTGCGCCGCGCCGCCCGCGGAGATAGTGTTGGAGGAGCCACGCAGCATGTGTTCAGTGGTGACCTTAACATAGTTATTCTCCGCTGCTCCTCTAGAGAGAGGACATCTGTCACGCACAGGGAGAATGTTTCCCACGCAGCCGTTCTCTATTGTCTTAAGGGGTCAAGTCAGTTCTGATGTAAAAGCCAGTGGCAGTGGAACCAAAGTATTCTATTAAAACAACTCAAATGGATTATGTTTGTCTCCATTCATCAGATATATACGGAGCCCCTAAGGAGACATGAGCAAAAGAAAAATCTAAAGTTTAGTTTCATATGCTCACGTGAAACTTTCATGTGCTCACGTGAAACTTTCATGTGTGCAAGTGAAACTTTAATGTGCGCACATGAAAGTTTCACGTGAGCACATGAAAGTTTCTTGTGTGTGCACGCAAAACCTTTTCACATGAAACTTTCATGTGCACACATGAAACTTTCACGTGAGCACATGAAACTAAACTTTAGATTTGTTTTGCTCATGTCCCCTTAGGGGCTCCGTAGATATACACAGAGACGTATGGAATATCTTAGTGTATATCTGAGGAATGATATTCCCTTGTCTGTGATATTACATACACTGATTACACTATTGCACATAGTACACACATTCTATCATTGCTGTATGGATTTCAAAGGTGACATGGTGAAACATCTCTGGGCCCTCCATGAAACTTTCATGTGCTCACGTGAAACTTTCATGTGCTCACGTGAAACTTTCATGTGCTCACGTGAAACTTTCATGTGCTCACGTGAAACTTTCATGTGCTCACGTGAAACTTTCATGTGCTCACGTGAAACTTTCATGTGCTCACGTGAAACTTTCATGTGCTCACGTGAAACTTTCATGTGTGCAAGTGAACTTTATCAGCAAGACATGAAGTTTCACGCGAGCACATGAAAGTTTCGTGTGTGCAACGCAAACCTTTCATTATTGAAAACTCTCATGTGCACACATGAAATCCTTTCACGCGAGCACATGAAACTAAACTTTTAGATTTGTTTTGCTCTGTGCCCCTTAGGGGCTCAGATATACACAGAGACGTATGGAATATCTTAGTGTATACTGAGGAATGATATTCCCTTGTCTGTGATATTACATACACTGATTAATTATTGCACATAAGTACACACATTCAAGGTGACATGGTGAAACATCTCTCAGTCTCTGTGTGTGTGTGTGTGTGTGTGTGTGTGTTGTGTGTGTGTGTGTGTGTGTGTTTTCCTGTGTTCTTAGAGATGCATGAAATACATACACATTGATCTCTCTGTCTCCACCTCTTAGTGTGTGTGTGTGTTTTCTTGGAGATGCATGAAACACACACACATTGATTTGATCTCTCAGTCTCCACCTCTGTTCGTGTGTGTGTGTGTGTGTGTGTGTGTGTGTGTGTGTGTATTTGCGTGTGTTCTTGGAGATGCATGAAACACATACACATTGATTTGATCTCTCTGCCTCCACCACTCCTTGCCCTTCTGTGATTTGGCATTGGTATGTGAGGTCTGATTGGGTATTTGGTATGTGGGGCCTGCCCTACCATACAGTATGCGCACATACAGATTGATACGGCGCCTTTGATGATGTGATACGCACCTCTCAATTCTGGGTCGTAGCGCTACCAAGCTCTTCTGACAGCGTCAAGCGCAATGCTGCAGAGGTGCTACACACCCTCACAGCTCCGCACCACTCTGCACCACTCCACCTCTGCTGCTAGATGCTAGAGATAGCAGTTAGATATTCCCTTCGCTTATTGGTATGCTGCTGTTACCGGCATCTAATCCTGCTTCCTGGGGATCCTTCTTACTGGGTTTAGGCCCCTCAATATTTTTTTCATTCAAATGGTTTTCATCACCTGAGGTGAACTGCTGAATGGAACATTTTTTGTGCAATATGTGCAACACAACCCCCTAAAAAAAAACTGAAATGTCAGCACTTACCCAGAATGTAGCCATCCTCCTTTAATCAATACTGGGTTGACAGTGCAGTGCAGCCAGTGTTCTTTTTCAAGAGACGTTTTCAACACTGTGATGCTGTGATGAAGCAAGTGTTGCCCATTTATCTCTTAAAAACGGCCAAAGTTTTGTCCAGATTTTATCCAGGCACAACGGCGGTAGAGCAGACAGCAATTTAGAGACTCTTACCTCGGAAGCCCAATACTGCCCAAGTCAGGACCCGGATCGGCATCCTCCATCAATTCTCTCAGTTCCGAACCACTTTGGAGCTGTTATGGTGCTGGGTAATGGGTCCGTTCTGGTGCTGGGTAATGGGTCTGTTCTGGTGCTGGGTAATGGGTCTGTGTTCTGCCGCACATAGTTCTGCACATAAGTGATTTCTATGTGCACGTTTGTCACAAAGGTGATTTCACAAATTAGCTGATCTACTTGGCTGAGGAGTTGTGGAACAAATATGTGGTAGGACTTTGTGAAGCTGGACTTTTACACCTGTCATTAAGTCAAGTCAGGTCCCTTTATTTCTATAGAACATTTAAAAACAGCAGGAGCTTTAGGACCCAGAGGGCTTTATAGGTGAGGCAAACAAGGAGATAATACAGCATACGCAAGTAGACGGAGCAAAGATTTAAAGAGGATTTAAATAGGAAGGACATACATAGATAAATAAAAAGGAATTTTAAATAACAGATCAAATAAACACAAGATAAGTTAAAAAAGTAGCAGGATAGAGATAAATAAAAAATAAAACAAATGCTCTCTGGCAGATTGCACCATTTCCCCGTCAGAACCAGCCACACTGCCTGTTCCCACGGCACTGACCAAAGGCCTCAACAGATCAACACAGGCACTTACCCACAATGCCATTTTCCCACCATGATATTTGATGGAGGATTTGAGGACCTCCGACTAGCCTGGGGGCAGGATGTGTCTCAGACGTCTTTACACGGCCAACACCATCTTTAATCCATTTTAAGCACTCTTAAAGAATGATCTGATTAGTTTTGAAGAGCATGGCTTACCCTATACACACCCCACCGCCACCACACACACACACACACACACACACACACTAACACACACACACACACACACACACACACACACACACACACACACACACACACACACACACACACATCCGGCCCAGTCCCATCAGACTGATTGGTGGAGGCCCATGTCTGTTGGGAGCAATGCGGCTTCAGTGGGTGACACAATCAGAGCAGCGTATGATGACGGCTGGGGGCTATGGAGAGGTGGTGTGTGTGTGTGTGTGTGTGTGTGTGTGTGTGTGCTGCACTGGTCCAGGATGTTTGATCTACTAACAGTGGAAGCCTGTAGAGGGATGCCACATTCTAAATTATGCAGACGCTTCGCTTCAGAGTGGAAGTTGCACACACAAGCATCAGTCTTTGAGTGGCTGTTTCTTCCTTTGTGTTTGTGTGTGTTTGTGTGTGTGTGTGTGTGTGTGTTTGTGTGTGTTCTTGGAGATGCACAAAGCACACACCCATTTGAAAACTATTCATTTTCTTGTCTTCTGAAATACATTTGAACCAATTGTAGTGGATCTGATATTTAAAGAAAAAATATGAAACTTACTGTATATTATAATATGGACATAAATAACCATATATACATTTATTTAATAAATAAAAAGTAAATAGATCTTTAAATGAGACTGCCTTCATGCTTTTGCTGTCAATAGCAGTGAGGTAGTGTGCGTCTCTCTCCGTTCCTCCCACCTGGTTTGAAGCACACCTGATCAGACAGCACAGAGCAGGATGGCATCCATGGAGGAACAGAGAAAATAGAGGGGATGGGCAGAGAGAGAGAGAAAGAAGAGTGCCAGAATGAGAGAAAAATAGAATCAGAGAGAGATAGTGGAATATAAAAGTGTATCAGAGATACAGTAGATACAGATAGAGAGAGAGAGAGAGAGAGAGAGAGATGAAAAGAGCTGGTCAAAGTTTGTGTTTATGAATTAATGATCACACTCATACCTGGATGAGTGCTCCTATCCCAGAGGGCTTCTGGAGCTGGTGTGGAGCTGGCATGGAGCTGGCGTGGAGCTGGCATGGAGCTGGCATGGAGCTGGTGTGGTTCTGGTGTGGTTTTGGCATAGAGCTGGCATGGAGCTAGCATGGAGCTGGTGTGGTTTTGGCGTAGAGCTGGCATGGATCTGGCATGGATCTGGCGTGGATCTGGTGTGGATCTGGCGTGGAGCTGGCGTGGATCTGGCTTGGAGCTGGTGTGATTCTGGTGTGTTTTTTTGGTGTGGAGCTGGCATGGAGCTGGCATGGAGCTGGTGTGGTTTTGGCGTGGAGCTGGTGTGGTTTTGGTGTGGAGCTGGTGTGGTTTTGGCGTAGAGCTGGTGTGGTTCTGACGTGGAGCTGGCGTGGATCTGGTGTGGAGTTGGTGTGAAGCTGGTGTGATTCTGACATAGAGCTGGCATGGTTCTGGCATGGACTCTAGACAATAATTGTGAGTGTGTGTGGCCAAGGCCTTGGTGTATGAATGTGTGTGTGTGTGTGTGTGTGTGTCTATAGATAGACCTACTTTTACATTACATTATGCATCTTATAGCAGATGCTCTTATCTAAAGAGACTTTCAGTGCACTATACAAGGCCAGTCCCCCTGGATGAATGCAGGGTTAAGTGCTTTGCACAGTGTTCCTGTGATCTGGGTTCTAACCCACAGTCCTCCAGTGTTCCATCTGGGTTCTAACCCACAGTCACAGTCCTGGAACAGACCCACAGTCCTGCAGTGTTCCATCTGGGAACCCAAGTGGTTCAGTGTCCTGGATCTTGTGGAGTTGGTGTGAGATTCCTGCATGGTTCTGGCATGGACTCTAGATCAATAATTGTGTGTGTGTGGCCAAGGCCTTGGTGTATGAATGTGTGTGTGTGTGTGTGTGTGTGTCTATAGATAGACCTACAGCACCACATTATGCATCTTATAGCAATGCTCTTATCTAAAGAGACTTTCAGTGCACTATACAAGGCCAGTCCCCCTGGATGAATGCAGGGTTAAGTGCTTTGCACAGTGTTCCTGTGATCTGGGTTCTAACCCACAGTCCTCCAGTGTTCCATCTGGGTTCTAACCCACAGTCCTACAGTGTTTCATCTGGAATCAAACCCACAGTCCTGCAGTGTTCCATCTGGGTTCTAACCCACAGTCCTTCAGTGTTCCATCTGGGTTCTAACCCACAGTCCTACAGTGTTTCATCTGGAATCAAACCCACAGTCCTGAAGCGTTCCATCTGGGTTCTAACCCACAGTCCTGGTCGGTTCCATTTTGGAGCCCAGATCCTTAGACCAGTCAACAGCACCACCTGAGAGAAACACAAGGCCAGAAAGAAAAGCAGAGACTTTATAGAGAAGAAGACAAATCATCAAGACTTTATAGAGAAGAAGACAAATCATCAAGACTTTATAGAGAAGGAGACAAATCATCAAGACCAAGGCCGTCGCAGGGGAAACATGCTGTCACGTCAGGTAGCCTAAAGCCTAAGTAAAGTTGTTTACAATAGGCGTTAATGAAGAATAAACACTTAATGTCGGCCAGGGGCGAGGCCCATCAGACACGAGGCTCTGGGCGGCCCTGATCAAGACTTGCCTGAAAGGACATAAGGAGAAAACACATAAGATATGACCGAGACAGGTGAGGACAGGAACAGAGTGATGATGATGACATCATGGGACCCTCTTTTACACTGGCCTGCTGTAGGCTTGGCTACTTACGGAGAGGAATCTCCTCCTCGTGTTCCTGTGAAACTGCTACCTCATCTTCTAGCTACTCAGACTGAAACATATCTCAGTATCATCTCATTCACACTCGCTCCATTACTGACTTTACACTTCGCGCATTACAGGACACCTCCAACCTGTGCTTTGGTGGAATTCCAGTCATTACAGGACACCTCCAACCTGTGCTTTGGTGGAATTCCAGTCATTACAGGACACATCCAACCTGTGCTTTGGTGGAATTCCAGTCATTACAGGACACATCCAACCTGTGCTTTGGTGGAATTCCAGTCATTACAGGACACATCCAACATGTGCTTTGGTGGAATTCCAGTCATTTGGAGCGATTGCTGCATGTTATCCTGTCTCTCCCCGTGGTGCGTGTGTGTGTTATCCTGCTTGGAGGAGGAGATAAGGAAGGGATTACTGTAGGCTGGAGAGAGAAGAGCTCAGATTATAGCACCAACGCTACAAGGCCAAGACCAAGAGCTGTCGGCTACGGAGACGTGAACTCTCTCTGTCTCTCTCTCTCTCTCTCTCACTGTCTCTCACACACATATGCGCTCCATCTCTCCCTCCCTCTCTCTGTCACACTTTCTCCTTCACACACACACACACACACAGACACATTCTCTCACACTCTCTCCCCCCTCTCGCTATCTACATCTGTTGGGTGTAGCAGTTCTCTGAGAATTTGATTTGGAGGAATCAACAATCAATCAATTTTAATCTCACCTCTGAAGTGTACAGTCAAAATGGTAGTGTACTGTTGGGTCTGGAGCTGAAGTATGGAAAGGTCAGAAGGGTGGTGTACTCTAGTGACCAGAGCAGATGATTTTAACGTGTAGCATCAGAAGGGTGCTGTACTCTGGTGTCTGTGTCTGTGTGTGTGTATCTGTGTGTGTTTGTGTGTGTGTGTGTGTGTGTGTGTGTGTGTGTGTGTGTGTGTGTGTGTGTGTGTGTGTGTGTGTGTGCTGTCAGGCTGGTAGTCCATCAGCAGATTCTGCTCCTCATGTCTCTAGGTGTTATTTGGCTCGATTAACCAGACAAAAGTTACAGCAAAACTATTTAGACATTTTGCACATTTTACAGGAAAGTTTTAAAAAAATAATAAATTAGAGCATACAGTACATATTTTAGAAATGATGCGATGGATATGATGTGTGTTACTGTGTTGAAATGAGGCGATGGATATGATGTGTGTTGCTGTGACGGACTTTTCTGGGTCTAGTATTGTTGGCACCACCACCATCACCACACTACTACCACCACGCGATATGCAGTTGTGTGCTGCAGTGTTGCTGTGAGGGTGATTTCTGGGTCCAGTATTGTTGGTGAGGGGGCTGTAATTATGTGGCCATGGGCTGCAGTGTTGCTGTGAGTGAGTGTGTTGCTGTGGGTCATTTCCGACTCTTTCCAGAGCCATCCTGCGGATTGTGTCGGGTCACCACCCACTGGGCAACGCTGGACGGAGCGCCTGACATCACGCTGACCTGATCTATACACTGCAATGAGTGGGTGGCCTGGACTGGACAATACCCTGCAGGCAGGCTGGAGAAAGGGATTGAGAGAGAGAGAGAGAGAGAGAGAGAGAGAGGGAGAGAGAGTGAGGGAGAGAGGGAGAGGGAGAGAGATGATGGGGAATAGAGGGCAAAATAGTAGGGGCCAGAGAATGAGAAAGAGAGTCGGGGCAAGAGTGTGGGGGAGGTTAAATGTGAACAAGCTAAGAGTGAAGGAGAAACAGACGGAGGAGAAACTGAAAGAGAGGGTCAGGCAAGAGAGAGGGAAAAAGAGAGAGAGGAGAGAGGGAGAGAGAGAGAGGAGAGAGGGAGAGAGAGAGAGAGGGTCAGGCAAGAGAGAGGGAAAAGAGAGAGAGGAGAGAGGGAGAGAGAGAGGAGGAGAGGAGAGAGAGAGAGAGAGGGTCAGGCAAGAGAGAGTGAAAAAGAGAGAGAGGAGAGAGGGAGAGAGAGAGAGGGAGAGAGAGAGAGAGAGGGTCAGGCAAGAGAGAGGAAAAGAGAGAGAGGAGAGGAGAGAGAGAGAGAGGAGAGAGAGAGAGAGAGAGGGTCAGGCAAGAGAGAGTGAAAAAGAGAGAGAGGAGAGAGGGAGAGAAAAGAGAGGAGAGAGGGAGAGAGAGAAAGAGAGGGTCAGGCAAGAGAGAGTGAAAAAGAGAGAGAGGAGAGAGGGAGAGAGAGAGAGAGGGTCAGGCAAGAGAGAGGGAAAAGAGAGAGAGGAGAGAGGGAGAGAGAGAGAGAGAGGGTCAGGCAAGAGAGAGTGAAAAAGAGAGAGGAGAGAGGAGAGAGAGAGAGAGAGGGTCAGGCAAGAGAGAGTGAAAAAGAGAGAGAGGAGAGAGGGAGAGAAAAGAAAGTGTAAGAAAGACCAAGAAGAATATAGATGCAGTCGTTCAGAGCAAAGTGACAAATTGCTGTAAGAAGACAGCTGAGGAAGGACGTCAGAGAAATGGAGGGGGAGAGAAAGAGAGAGAGAGAGAGAGAGAGAGAGAGAGAGAGAAAGAATGTAGATTGAAAGAGTGAGAGAGGACAACGGAAGTACTTATGAGGACAGAATGAATGAAAGAGTAAAGAAAGAAAGCAGAGAGAGGAGGACATTGAGATGTGTGTCCATTTGAGAGGGTCGTGAGTGAGGAGAATTGATCCTGAGAGACTAGGCTCTGGTGTGGCCAACCTCACAGGACCTGCTGCACACACACACACACACACACACACACACACACACACACACACACACACACACACACACACACACCAGGGTCTATCAGCTGATACCCCCCTCAACCACACTCCTGTCAGCTGTCTGGGTAATGGGCTCAGCCTGACGCCCCCAACCCCCGCCTGTCACTTCGCGCTTTCTAGCACTTGATGGTGCCACCCCCGCACCCAACACATCAACCCTCAGAATAGCATGTGTGCCCTCCGAGCTGAGCAGATGCTGCCACACACACACACACACACACACACACACACACACACACACACACACACACACACACACATGGGGGGCAGTCGTGGCCTACTGGTTAGGGCTTCGGACACTGCTCCGAGTTAGTGTGTGCTTCACCTCACTGTGTGTTCACTAATTCACGGATGGGATACAAATGGGAGACCAAATTCCTTGTATACGAAAGTATACTTGGCCAAGAAAACATGATTTACATTTTACATTCACACACACACACACACACACACACACACACACACACACACACACACATACACACACACACACACACATTGAGACAACATAATGTTATGCTGTTATTGGCTAAATGAGCAGTCATTAGCTATACAGCTAACATACATTACCCAAAAACA
The DNA here is from genome assembly GCF_017589495.1 of Alosa alosa. Classification (NCBI taxonomy): domain Eukaryota; kingdom Metazoa; phylum Chordata; class Actinopteri; order Clupeiformes; family Clupeidae; genus Alosa; species Alosa alosa. The sequence continues at coordinate 25,118,060 of NC_063198.1, forward strand.
TTGGCCACACTGTCTATTCTCCAGGCTTGTTTATTGTGCCCATAACAAGTCAGATAAAAACTGTAGGCTTATAGAACCACTGTATCTATCTATGGGTGTTTTCACATATAGTCCCTTTTAAAAGAACCGAACTCAGTCCACTAAAAGGGGACCAGAAAGTGAATCAAAACTTAAGGGACTCAGTTCATTTTGTATTCACATTGTGGGTTCATTTGAAAGAGGACTCAGTTTCCTTCTTGTTCACACCATACCTTCTCTGGGGGTCTCAGACCTTAGGTTAGGCCTACTGCTTTGGATTATGGGCTGTATAGTTGCTCATTTCCATCATCATTCATTATCAGCTTGAAATAATTATCATAACCCATAATTGGTGTGGTGATTTTGCATTATATATTTATATGATAATATATTTGATAATATATTTTCAGAATGAATTCTAAATCTGATTCTCTTGAACTGTCAGTCAACTTCAAAAACGAACCGCGCCGAGGACTTTAAAGCGAAACGCGCCGAGACTACATCCTAAGGTGGTCTGAGTTCGGTTAAAAGGCTGAAAGGGACCATGTGTGAAAACCCCGATGGGATGTCAATGTGACCTTTTTGAGGGCCCTGCATTGAGCTGACGACCCCAATCTACCAATTCCAGTGGTCAAATATCACTCAGCCTAGTGTGTGTGTGTGTGTGTGTGTCTGTGTGTGTGAGCATGGCTTGACGTGGCATCGTTGTCAGCCCCTGGGCTCGCTGGCAAACACACACACACACACACACACACACACACGCACGCGCACGGGCTTGTTCGATTGTGCGCCTCTGTGTATCTGACCTGGTGGCCTCATCACAGTAGAGTTTGTTCAGCCAGTCTGTGTGTCAGGCGGGTGAGGCCAAACTCAAATGGGTGTTCGATCGCTCCGCTCCTCTCCTCTCCTCTCTCTCTCTGTCCACTATGCCAGACAGACGGCCCGTCGCTGTGCTGTAAATAGCCGCTCTGACCTGGACACCAGAGAATGGGTGGAAATATAACTGCTGTTCTTCTGTCTTTTATTTCCCACACTGCAACTGCTGTTGTTGTTCTTTCTATTGTCCTCGCTGTTGCCATGACCACCGGCTACTTGAGATTAATGCACTTGTCGCGTTGATTGAGATCGCAAACAGGAGAGTCGATGATGATGTCTGAGGGCTGAAACTATGTTAGAGTATGGGGGTCTATCAAGCTGGTTAGACAATGGGGGACTATGGGGTGAGACTGAGGTAAACGTTAGAGGAGAGACTGAGGTTAGCGTTAGAGGATGGGGGACTATGGGGTGAGACTGAGGTAAATGTTAGAGGATGGGGGACTATGGGGTGAGACTGAGGTAAACGTTAGAGGATGGGGGACTATGGGGTGAGACTGAGGTAAACGTTAGAGGATGGGGGACTATGGGGTGAGACTGAGGTAAACGTTAGAGGATTACCAAGGTTCAAGGTTCAAGGTTACTTTATTAGGTCTCTCAAGGGACAAATTTGTCTCGGATAAAGGGTAGGCTGCAACAGCCACAATACTAAAGACAGGACATAGTACACATGTTATACAGAATAAATAAAGAATACATTATAAATGGGCACACATTCACAACCATCCATCATGACAAATTACACTCACACCTGTAATAGGATGGGGGGAGAGAGGGAGAGGATGGGGGGAGAGAGGGAGAGGATGGGGCTCTATCAGCTTGAGACTGAGGGGAATGGGGGAGTGTTGGGGTCTATGCCTGGTGGTGAATGGAGGAGTGTTGGGGGAGCGTTGTGGGAATGTTGGGGTCTATGGCTGGTGGGGAATGTGAGATCAGGGCTGTGGCTGCAGCTCTCCTCCTCTCCTCAGGTCCATATTTTATTCATGACTGGCCACCCCCCACACACACACCCACACACACACACAGACCATCCAGCACACTGCAGTCTGGCCCCCACACCATCCAGCACACTGCAGTCCTGCTCAACCAAGCTTATATACACACACACACACACACACACACACACACACACACACACACACACACACACACACACACCAGCCAGTCCTGCTCCTCTCTCTGCTTTACTGGGGGCATGGCTAGCGGGTGACTAGATGCATCCAAACATACAGCACTGGTGACAGAGTAGCAGATAGTGAAGTAGTACAAACTGTAATGACATCATTAATAAACAGTTCAGTGGATGGATGGATGGATGGAGGGATGGAGGGATGGATGGATGGATGGATGGATGGAGGGATGGATGGATGGAACAGAATACTGGCTTGACTGTATGCTCCCCCTCTTTTCCCAAATGAAAGAAAAGAAAGAAGGAAAGACAGAAAAAGAAAAAGTCCACGAATGAATGAATGACTGACTGAATGACTGAATGAATGACTGAATGACTGAATGACTGACTGACTGAATGAATGACTGAATGAATGAATGAATGACTGAATGACTGAATGAATGACTGAATGACTGAATGAATGAATGAATGAATGAATGACTGAATGACCGAATGACTGAATGAATGACTGAATGACTGAATGAATGACTGAATGACTGAATGACTGACTGAATGAATGAATGAATGACTGAATGACTGAATGACTGAATGACTGAATGAATGACTGAATGAATGACTGAATGACTGAATGAATGAAAAACATTGCCATGGCTTTCTGAAATCTCTCTGATACCGACAGAGCCCCTCCCCCCATCACCCCTCTTCTCCATCACCCCTCCTCCTTTTGTTCCTCCTCCTCCTCCTCCTCCTCCTCCTCCTGTCCAGATAGGGAGCTGGCCCTGCCTGTGAGGATGCCACCAGTCCCAGTGGACCACAAAGAGTGGATGGCAGACTCTGAGCACTCAAGCAGGCACACCACAGCAGACAAATGCCTCTGTGTGTGTGTGTGTGTGTGTGTGTGTGTGTGTGTGTGTGTATGTGTGTGTTTGTATTTGTTTAGTGTGGCGTGTCTAAAAGTGTAAGTATGGTGGGAAGCCAATGCAATGGACACAGTCAGCTGTATCAGGTCCATCAGGGCTACTCAGGTGGGACAGACAGGTCTGGGCAGTCTTCAGTGTGTGTGTGTTGAGTGTGTGTGTGTGTGTGGGGGGTATTGTAGGTATAGGTATGAGTGCTTGTTGATGTTGTGTGTGAGTGTATTGTGTGTGTTTGTGTGCCAGTGTATGAGTTTGTGTTTGTGTATGTGTGTGTGTGTGTGTGTGTGTGTGAGAGAGAGAGAGAGAGAGAGAGAGAGAGAGAGAGACTCAGAACTACCAGAGCATCGACCACTGCCCCAGACGTGATGGCCCCAGATGAGGCTGATCTAATCAGCCAGATGAGATTCTACCGTGGTGTGTGTGTGTGTGTGTGTGTGTGTGTGTGTGTGTGTGTGTGTGTGTGTGAGTGTGTGTGATGAGATTCTACCGTGGTATTTACCAAAGGGAAGGCTTCTTCACAGAGACAAGAGCTGTTATTGAATTTCCAGAAAAGTTACAGACTCAAACCACCAACTCAAACTACATCACACACAACATTATACTACATTAGCACTCATAGTAGTGATTGTGTGAGTGAGACGTGCTGGTACACAGCTGTGTGGTGCAGATGAGATGACTCCCAGCAGCTGTTCATTTGGCAGGCACAAAACGAACATGGCATCTCGGAATAAGACGCGCAGTGAGTATGGAACCAACACGTCTTCTTCTGGACGTTTCCTGGCATTCGCCAGGCCTCACCAAATAACTAGCCAGGATATCTGTGTCACAATTAGATGCCTGACGCAAATGCATCTGTGAAGTGGAAGACAACGATAATGGCCTCATGGTTAGCCCAAATTACCACTAGCGGGTCTTATATTCACACACACACACACACACACACACACACACACACACACACACACACACCTCATTAACTGTGACTAATCATAGCACCCTGAAACAGGGTGTCCAAGTTCGCCAGCGTTCACTGCTGCTGTTTTATTAAGTCCTAAATGATAATTAGCATTAGCTTGCCTTACACGGGCGCTAGCGAGAGGCTCATTACGCGTGAATAATGCTAACCCCAGTAGATGTGCCGTCTTCAGAGCCGCTGTTAGTCATGGGCGGCCGTGGCATAGGAGCGCTTCCATTAGGAGGCGTGAGTCACAGGTTGAAAGAGCACTCGCGAGCGAGTACCTGTGCACACCTACGTGTGACTGACTGACAGCTGACAGTCTTATAGCCCTCTCATCACTGTCCTTGTCTTTTCTCTGTCGGCTTTAGTGCGTTCTCTCTGTTTTTCTCTATCAATGTTTCTCTCTTTCATCACTCTCTCTTTTGCTCATCCACCCCTACCTCGCTCTCTCCTTTTTATTTTTGTTTATCTGTCTTTTTCTGTCCCTCTCTCTTTCACCACCTTATTCTTTCGCTTTATTTCATTTCCTCTCTCACTCTCTAGTTCTGGTTTCACCTTTTTTTCTCCCTCTCTCTCTTTCTCTCTCTCCCTCCCTCCCTCTCTCTCTCTTCCTCCCTCGGTTCCCTCTCATTCTCTCTCACGGTTCTTTAACTCTGTTGTGAAATATCCTCCTTAATAGTTATCCTGGCTGTGAGCGGCATATGTTCTCCTACGGGGGTTCTGCGTGCAAGCTGTCTCGGGGCTCCCCCAGCTCGGTGATGAATTAGTGCCATTACGGAACCGACTAGAACGCATTCGCTCGCTGTGGCCATCAAGCTGCCTAGCCCTGCGCCTGAAATGAGCAGTGATTTCTTCTTCCCTAAAAGAGAGCTGGTGACACACACACACACACACACACACACACACACACACACACACACACACACACACACACACACACACACACACACACACACACACACACACACACACGTTGGTGTCAGGATGAGCTCTTTACTGTGCATAGTATTGAAGGTAGCACTTGCTGGTTGCTCATCTGCGTCTGGCCAAGCCGGCGTTTAAAAGGGTGACGTGTCACACAGATACACACACACACTCACACACACACACAGTCAGGCTGTCGTTTAAAAGGGTGGCATGTCACTCTATTGCAAAGGCCCTCAAGGGAAATTAGACCGCCAAGCTGGAGCAGGATTAGTCTTCTGTCTGAAGTTGAGGGTGTGTGTGTGTGTGTGTGTGTGTGTGTGTGTGCAGCTCAGGTGGTGGTGTTGCAGCCTAACACCTCTCTCTATCTCTCCTCTGTCTCTAACCCTGTCTCTCACACACACAGACACACACACACACACACACACACACAGACACACACACACACACACAGTGAAGTAAGCATAACTCTATATCTGTCTATTTCTCTCTCAGACACACGCTCACACATGTACACTAACTCACATTTCCACACAGATGCACACACACACACACACACACACACACACACACACACACACACACACACACACAGAGTGAAGTAAGCAACCGTCAACTGTGAAACTCTTATTACCAGGAGCTATGCAGTGATCTTTGCAGAGGGTGTGAGATTTGAAAGGTATGTGAGAGAGACTGTGTGTATGTGTGTGTGTGTTATGTGTGGGCGTGTGTGTGTGTGTGCGTGTGTGAGATCATCCAGTGGTGACCCAGACTTCATCCCAGAGGCTAGTCTGACACTGTGTGTGTGTGTGTGTGTGTGTGTGTGTGTGTGTGTGTGTGTGTGACAGACACAGTGAGAGCAGAGTGTGCAGGGTAGATGGCCCTGGTCACTTCCAGGCTAACGAGTTTTGACTAAAAACGGTAAAATCGAACTTTCTCAAAACACATCCGAATGACATGATTTTGATGTCAACTCAACGTATGTACTCCCAATCATCCGTAAATTGATCTAAAGTGCATTTTACTCCGGATAATTCCTTTAAGGACTAACAATATCTTTATCAGGACAATTTGACTGTGTGATATAAAAAGCACACAAAACATAGCACATGATAAGACATGTGGCTAAAGATGTTTGATTATTTCTTTATTAACCTGCTGTATGGGAGATATATATATATATATATATATAATAAATAAATATAATAAAGATGCTGATGTATGGGACAAAATCAAACCAGAGCAGTACAACCACACGGCTGTCCAGGCAGAGGGGCGTGTGTGTGTGTGTGTGTGTGTGTTTGAGCAGTACCACCACATGACTGTCCAGCAGAGGGGCGTGTGTGTGTGTGTGTTTGAGCAGTACCACCACAGGGCTGTCCAGAGTGACCCCCTAAATTACAAAAACGTGGCCTAAACAAAAAAGGCTCGAGCACTGATTCAAATGGCATTGCTTTAAAACAATTAGAAAAAAAGGAGGGCAATTCCATTGTCACATCCATAACACCAGTGAAATGCCTTGGCATTTGTATGATGTGAATGATAACATTCATTTTTTGTGCATTTTTTTTTTGCTCATGTACATTCTTCAGCCAAAAATAGCAAATGCTCAAATTTCATGTAATCATTCACACCATACCATACCATCACATTTTATTGCCGTTATGGATGTAACAAAAAACATAATTTTCCATGGAATTGCCCAGGACTACTATGTTGAACAGTATTGGAATCTCTATCTCTCTCTCTCTCTCTCGCTCTCTCTCTTTCTCTCTCTCTCTCTCTCTCTCTCTATCTCTCTATCTATCTATATCTGGCACACCCATCCACATCTCTGGTTGACTGATGTTGATTCTGAGCTGTGACTGAGTGATCAATAAGAGCCGGTGCATGTCAGGACATGGACACCACAGGGCCTGCTTAGCTTTAAGCTCGTTGATAAAACACTCGATGCCCATGTTTAGTGCCAGATCCCAGCCTGTGTGGGTCAGTTCCAGGCCATTGCAGGACCAGTGTTGGCCTACAAGGTCTCGTGACTCGTGTGAAGGAAACACAGCAGGCATGGTAGAGCAACGGTAACAGCAGTTGGGTTCCATTCCCACTGCTGCAAGTGTCTGCTAAATATCAGTCAACTTTAACTCTCCTACCATGCCATATTATGTTTACACCACAGGGGGCGCCAGAGAGGCAGAACCATGGTGCAGGTCACAGGGCTGTATTGGGTTTGTGTCTGTGCTACTGTTGTAGGGGTATTGAATTTGAATATGAGTGTGTGTATGTGGGTGTTTTGCCAGTGTGTGCGGGTGCAGGTGAAGTTTGAAGGTGTGTGTGTGTGAGAGAGAGAGGTTTTGTGTTTGTAAATATTGAGTGAGTGTGGACGTGTGTGTGGTGTTGGGGGGGAGGGGTATCATCTCCAGAATCAGTATTCGGCAAAGCAATGTTGGATCTCTGATGAGAGACTCTCTCCCTCCACCCTGACTCAGTCCACTCTGTGGCAAAAACACGTCTGGAATGCCTAAAGCCTGGACCCTGGACCCTGCTCAGGGCTGCTCAGACATAAATACCTTTACATTGGTCTCACTGCATCCTTCAGCATCATTTACAAGCTCCAAATAGTCTTGTGGCATTTATCAATCTGTTTATCCATCAATTAATCAATCATTCTTCACATGACTGAGCTCCTTGCCTGCATGAGTGTGTGTCTATGCATGCCTCTGTGTGCTCTCTGTGTGTATGTGTTGAAATGTGTATGTATGTGTGTGTTTAAGTGTGTGGAGAAGGTGATGCCACTTCTATCTTTAACACATGAAGAGTTTGGTTCCAAAACGCTATATCTCCATTTTTAAAAACATTAGAAAGTCATGTTATTTAATGGTGTATTTCAGGTTATATCAATCAACTTGTTTTTTTTTTTTTTTTGATTGAGTAAGATAAATCAAATAACATTACCCAATTACAGTTCTACTGAAATTACTTGCAAAAAAAAAGATTTATGAAAACTCATTAAAATGGTGGATATAGCGTTTTGCAACCAAACTCTTCACATATAGCCGATTTATTTATTCATTCATGTGGTTGTGAATATTAGCACAATGTTTGTATTGTTAGGTGAAACATAACAGGCTCTTTGTGAATATTTGAATGCTGTGTTATTTGAATTAGTATTGGTCATTCCAAATAAAATAATCAAATGTGCGCACATGCATGTGTGTATCTGTGTGCGCATACGTGTGTGTGTGTGTGTGTGTGTGTGTGTGTGCGTGTGCGTGCTTGTGTGCGTATGTCTGTGTGTTTGTGTGTGTGTGCGTGCTTGTGTGTGTGTGTGTGTGTGTGTGTGTGTGTGTGTGTGTGTGTGTGTGTGTGTGTGTGCATTCAACTGCACAAGGACAAGGAGTTTAATGCCATGAATCCACCACACTGTGACAGAGTGCAGTGCGCCTGTCACTTGAACTGACAAATCTCCCAACACGGTATGGACACGGCAAGACTGAACATTTAAACAAAACGGGACATTTTAAATTAATATGATCTGGGGGGATGATTGGCATGATTGTGGACAATGTAATTTGTACTAGGCCAATATCATGTGGATGAATGAATGTATGTACGGAGGGCTGAATGTTTGGATGTGCGGTGAAGGGAATTAGGAATGGAAGATTTGTCTATCGGTAAAAGTGCTAAAAGGTATTTGTTTGCATAGCGTGACATCAACGGAGTTTGGGGGTTGCAAGCGCGCACATAACATCTTAAGGTAACTTCTTAAATTTGTCATTGCATGTTAATGCTGTACTAGCGAATGTTCTCACCAGTCTTCATGGCAGCCTTCCGTGTACAGGGGGCAAGCCGGTTTGCAGACGGCGAGACCTTTTTCAATATTCGGGGCGTGCTCCCGTAGGGAAGCGCTCATTAGCGCAGGGGTGTTTGTGGCAAACTTTTCTTTGTTCATTGTTTTCTTTTGGAAGCGCAGTTTTTTGTTAATGCACAAGAAAGATTCTGAGTATTGTGCTGTGCAAGGGTTTCTAAGAGATGAAATATTGTTTCAAGATGTTAATTGAATTGTGACCGTGATTTGGTTGTGACCAGTGCTATTTAATGCCTGGGGTTGCTTTAGTAGAGAGATGCGTCTCTGACGAGAGAGGACGTAAGCACTGTTGCTATAACAGGGGCCTAGAAGCGTGGGCATTGTCCTATCTTTGTTTTCTGTTTGTCCAGTGTTTCTTTGTTAATTGTTTGTCACTTAAACCTGCCGGTAGCCTACCAGTAAATAATAATAATAAATAAAAATCGTTATTGGCACTTGGATTTCCACCTGAGTCTTCTCTCCACCTGCTCGGACACACTCCTTTACACACACAAGCACACCTTTAAAAGAGGAGGATAAAACACACACACACACACACACACACACACACACACACAGAGACACACACACACACACACACACACACAGAGACACACACACTCCCACACTCCCACACACACTTTATCACCACACAGCCTTGAGAGAGATGCCATTCTAATCACACCGTATACTATAGGTGGTGGTGCCACCCAGAATGCGCACACACACACACACACACACACACACACAGACATGGTGGTGGTGTCACCGAGGGTGATGATATTATGTCCACAAACACGTGTGTAGGAGTGAAGTCGGGAGAGACAGATGTCTCACTCCTTTCACACACTAGAGTAGATACAAGCGTAGAAGAGGAAAGGAACCCCTGTTTACCATGAAGCCTAAAAGATTCTGCACACGTATGCATTTATATCTCCTCACTAGGGTTAAGGAAAGGTGTGAATTAGTTTTAAACTCTAACTGTGTGAGTTAGTTTTAAACTCTTACTGTGTGAATTAGTTTTAAACTCTACAGGTGTGAATTAGTTTCTAATTGCAACCACATTTTAATTACTCTAAACTCTAATTATGTGATATTAAATTGTGTTTAGTTTGTGTGAGACATCTTATTATTAACAGTCAAAGGAAGTTGAACTACAACGCCCACATGGAGTGCTTTCTAATGAACAAGGTTAAAGGAGCTTCGAGCTGTTTTGAACATTGTTTGCCACTCAGCACTCGTCTATTGACCGGTTTGACAGTATTTGTTTCTGATTGCTTAGGCTTTTTTGCAAAACTCTAGACATTAACCAAAAAACCTTACACCAAACCAGCAAAACATTATAGATGTCAAAAGCGCACCAGAATTTTGTGAAACTTTTCAAACTCTTTAAATATGATTCCATATTAAACACTTGTTCTGTGTGTGTTAATGCACAGATTCCATATAAAACACTTGTTTTGTGTGTGTTAATGCACAGATTCCATATAAAACACTTGTTCTGTGTGTGTTAATGCACATATTCCATAGTAATAATAATAATAATAATACAGTACCTTTATTTATAATGCACTTTTCATCAGAAGATCTCAAAGTGCTACAGGTTAAAAACACACACACAAAAAAGGTGAGCAGTTTAAGGAAAAAGAAAAAAAAGAAAAAGGTTTAAAAAAAACATCTAAAGGGGACCAAAAGCTTTGCTAAAAAGAAATGTCTTAAGATCTTTTTTAAAACAGTCAGTGGATTGTGGTGCCCTCACATAGTGTTCTGTGTGTGTTAGTGCACGTTGGCTGCTGTTCAGCAGCTCTGGTTTGGCTGCTGAAGGAGACTCCATGTGAGTCTGGGGTCAAACGCTGATTTAGGATGTTCTGATTGACACTGATGCTGAGGCTGCATCTGCCGCCAACCATACACACACACACACACACACAAACACACACAAACACACACACACACACAAACACACAGACACACACAGTCATTAATTCAATTTATGATCACGTCATAAAGTATGCAGGAAGTTATACATGTTTTTATCTCTGGATGACAAATGATCGCAGAGTGGCGTTCACCTCTACTGACAAATCACCAGTCTGTCTGGCTTAATTGTACTTATATGTGTGTGTGTGTGTGTATGTGTGTGTGTGTGTGTGTGTGTGTGTTTACACTTGAAAAGACACACACTCCAGCAGACACTAATTAATGCCGTGTGTTTATTTTAATAGTGTCCCTATGGATGACTTGTTGATGTCTGTGTTTGTCAGTGCTTTATCTAAAGGCGGCCTTGCATATAGATATGCAAATGTACTGGCTTTTATAATAAACATCATGGCCCCAGATCCTCAGTCAGTCAGTGGGAGGGCAGCCTGTCATTACTTACTTACATGCTCATTCATGTGGCTGATGCTTTTATCCAAAGCGACTTGCATACGTCCATTATGACCATTAAGGGCCAGTCTCCTGGAGGCAACTCGGGGTGAAGTGCCTTGCTCAAGGACACAACGGCTGGGAGTTAAACCCACAACTCTTCTGGCTACTGCCTGCTAGACCAGCCCAGCCACTACACCCCCACCACCACCAGCACCACCACCACCACCCCACAGCCCATGCCTGTTATTCCTGTGTGGCTGATGAGTTAGATGCTCAGTGTGGTGACATCCCCAGCTGGCTGGTCATTTATAAACAGATGATGGGACTGCTGGGCCACTATCACTGCCCTCTCCAATCAGCCTACGGCCCTGGAGGATGCTGGCAATGTCGCAGTAATGAAGACCTCTGTGTCGGAGCATCCATCTTGTGTGGGAGGCACGGCGACACCGAGGCCTTAGTGTGCCAGTGGGACAACTACGCTCCATCTCCGTCTGTCTGAGCATCGGAGAGAGAATAGACAGTACGGGCACTCGGGGAGGAGAGAGAGAGAGAGAGAGAGAGAGAGAGAGAGAGAGAGAGAGAGAGAGAGAGGGAGAGAGAGAGGGGAGAGAGAGAGAGAGAGAGAGAGAGAGAGAGAGAGAGAGAGAGAGAAAAGGAGGCTATATGAGTGGATTTCAATGATCAGGGTAGGAAGAGGAGAGGGTAAGGAGGAGACTGCTCTGTGAGACAAATGTTGGATGCTGAGTGTCCAGACCCAAAGTTGGCCCAGATCAACCCCACGTTTAGCTTCTCTGTGGGAATGGGTCTAGTTGAGCCGCCGTAATTTCCTTCTGGATAATTAAAGTATCTCTATCTATTTTTCTATCTATCTATCATTCAGTGCTTTGCAACTCCCTCACTCCATTGCAAGCACAACCTGTCCTCCTCAGGAAGCCAGGTTTGCCCATGTCCTCCTCGGGAAGCCAGGTTTGCCCATGTCCTCCTCGGGAAGCCAGGTTTGCCCATGTCCTCCTATCTGTATGTATGTCCAGGGAGTGTTCACTTATTCTGTAAGATGTTAGCTGTCTGTCTCTCTCTCCTCCTTACTCTCGAAGCCTGATCCAGCTCTGCTCTGCTCCAAACTGCTCTGTTCTCACTCTCTCTACGCTCTCTCTCTCTTTCTTCCACTCTTTCCATCTCTCTCTCTCTGGAGGCCTGATGAAACTCTGCTCTGTCCAAACTGCTCTTCCTCTCTCTCTCTCTCTCTCTCTCTCTCTCTCTCCCTCCCTCCCTCTCCTTCTCTCCCTCCCTTCCTCGTTCTGGAAGCCCGATGAATAAAACATGGCTGTGTTGTTTGATGTCCCAGCTGTTTCCAGCAGCCCTTTGTAATGTCTGCGTTATGGGGCCCCTGTCCGCTCCCTCCCTGGGTAGTTTGTTCACAACTCCAGCAATATGTTCTCTCTGTACGGAGAGCTGCGCTGCGCTGCACCAGCTCACATGCTGATGAGAAGCACCATGAACTACTTTCAGCTCCAGCTGCGCCTCACTCAGCCAAAGCTTTTCTGCTCGGTGCGTTGGCTTGAGCTTTCGGCGTCGGCTTGAGCTTTTGTGTTGCCTGTGTTGGTATGTACTGTAGGTAAGTAGAGCAGCGTGTGGACGCCTTTCTGGACCGCAGCGTCTGGTGTTCTGCTGTGATGTTGGTCAGATAGATGGAGAGGGTGGCACTGAGCATCTGTGCTGGATTTGTCATGGTGTAAAGAGAGGAAGGTTGTTATCGTGTTTTGTAGCCCCGCTGTACTCTACCATCTGCTCCTGAGATGTTATCCTGAGACACGGGAGCTGCGTTGTCTTTGTTGAAGTCCATTCATTTGGATGGTGTGGAGGGGAGCTAGAGCAACCTTAGGCGGTTTTGACTGGACGTCTGTTGTGGTGGTGCTATCCTAAATGAATGCAATATGGCAAACTGGGCCTAGGTTAGTTGTGTGTGTGTGTGTGTGTGTGTGTGTGTGTGTGTGTGTGAGAAGAGGGGATGTTTTTATGGTGGTGGGACTGGACAGCAGGTTTCCTGAATATCTGGGACGGGGCAATGCGGGGCAGCAGTTCAAGCAGAGGCCATTACCTGCCTGAGGAGATGCTTCCAGTAAAATGAAGCTTGCCTTTGATGCTCCTCTCCTCTTCATCACAGCTCCTCTCCTCCTCTTCATCACAGCTCCTCTCCTCTTCATCACAGCTCCTCTCCTCCTCTTCCGTGCTGTCTTTATTCCCCTTTCTTCTCTTTCTTCTGTCAGTCTTTCTCCCTTTCTCTCACTCCCTCCATCATTATCACTCTCTCCTCCCTCTCCCCTCTTTCATATTTTGTCTCCAACCTCTCTCTCCTCCACACACACACACACAAACACGCCACAAACATTTGCCCACTTGCTCATGTCTCTCTCTCTCTCTCTCTCTCTCATCATTCTCTCTCTCTCCCTCTCTCTCTCTGTGATGTATGTGTTGTGTGTGATGTGTGTGTGTGTGTGATGTGTATGATACACTGGTTCTGATGCCTTGCTGTTAACCCACCCTCAGGAGGGAGGGTTTCCACCCAAAAACACCTCCTCCCAATGCCAGACACCAATGCCAAATGCCAATGCCAACCCCAGTGCCAAGTGCCAGTACCCCCATTCCAACCTGAACCTGGCCTCCTACGTAGTGCTCATATACAGGAGGCTTCAGTGGCATCTCTTCAGCTGTGTAAAATATTCAATTTGATGGGATTGGCACAATGTCAGTTTTTTTTTAAAAGAGCCACAGAAGCCCTGAAGGAGACTCAACCCCCCCCCCACACACACACACACACACACAAACACACGTACGCACGCACGCACACACACACACACACACACACACACACACACACACACACAGACACAGACACATGTAAGAGCTGCCCAGTCAAGCTCCAGTCAGAATGGAGACTCCAGTGGAACATTGGGAGGCTAAGTGTCTCTCTTACAAGCACAGGGCAGAGGTTGACAGCTAAGGCATACACTCACACAAACATGCACACACACTCTCTCTTCCACACACACACACACACACGCAACTTCACTTCTCACCTTGATTCACAGCCAGTGCAGAGATTTTAGTCTCTTTTTGAATAATCTCAGTGTGAATAAATGAGAGGATGCTGCAGGACTGTATATATTAATTTATCACACAGAGAATATGCATGAATAGGCCTCGTATTGTGATGAATGTGTAATCCGCATGTTTTAATGCCGATAAGCCTTGTGGTGGTGTCATGGCTGCAATGCACACAAAAACAATTAGTTTCGGAACAGAGGAACACAATCAACCACACATCAACACACACACACACACACAGAGACACACACACACACACAGACTGATTATTATGGCTGCATGGGTACAGTATGCAATGCACACAAACACAATTAGTTTAGCAACAGCGGAACACAATCAATCCCTGTAGTGTCACGCACACAAATACACATACATGTACACATGCACACACACACACACATGCACTCACACACTCACACACACACATTTGGCTCCTAACCAAAAGAAGCATAGCGTGTGTAGGCGCATAGTGTGTGTCAGGTTTAGTTAAGAGCGATTGATGTGAGGCTGCTTGTGGCAGGCGCAGCAGGCGTAGCGGGCGGAGATATGCTCTGTTGTAATGACTCTGTCACGTCCACCGATGGGGTCAGGCCACGGGAGGAGAGATCAGACGCCACTCAGATTTCACCAATATAACACTAAAGAACACCCAGATAGAACACTAAAGAACACACAGAACAGAAGAACACACAGAGAGGCCTGCCACTCAAAACACACACACCGCAGAACACCCAGATAGAACACTAAAGAACATACAGAACAGAAGAACACACAGACGCCTGCCACTCAAAACGTACGGATAAAACACAGCAGAACACCCAGATAGAAGACTAAAGAACACAGAACAGAAAAACACACAGAGAGGCGTGCCACTCAAAACACACAGATAGAACACACAGAACAGATAGAACACACAGAACAGATAGAACACACAGAACAGAAGAACACACAGAACAGAAGAACACACAGAACAGATAGAACACACAGAACAGTAGAACACACAGAACAGATAGAACACACAGAACAGAAGAACACACAGCATTATCAGAGGAACTCAGAGCGTGTCAAATCGATCCAGTTTATGTAAATTCATCAAAAATAGCTTTTACAATAAACAATTTAATTATCTAGTAATGGCTTGTTGGTCCTAAAGTATCATCATGTTTTTATTAATTATGACCGCCCACAGCGAAGCGGCGGTAATATAGGTTTAGTCAGATTTTTTTTTTTTTTTTTTTTTTTTTTTCTTTTTCGCATGCCCAAATTTCCGTCAATGATTCCCGGGACACTGAAAGACCGGGGTACACGAAACTTGGTGGGCATGTAACCCCACATGGATAACATGGAACCATCGTTTTTTGTTTTGATCTGTAGCCCCCCCGCTGGACTGGACCCCCGAAAGGAGGGGGGGCAGACACAGTTTTCTGTGAATATCTCGAAAACCGTAGGGCTTAGGAGGACCTTTTTTTTTTTGTATGTTGATCTCAAGGGGCCATGTCAACCCATTCCATAACCACTCATTTCATGTATAAGCCACCTAGTTAAACACAAAAAAAGTAAAAATGAGGTGTTGTAATTGAAGGTATCTGTGACCTAACATAGTCAAAACTGCACGAAATTGGAAATGTAGGATCATTATGACACCCTCTGTATGCACGCCAAGTGTTGTGGAATTCCGTTCATGGGGGGCCACACAATAAATTAATTTATGTTACTCTACACCAACTGGCCTGTAGGTGGCCGGAGACAGTTTTCTGTGAATATCTCGAGAACCGTAGGGCCTAGGAGGTCCACCTTTTTTATGTATGTTGGTCTTAAGGGGGCATGTCAACCCATCTCATTACCACTTATTTCATGTATAGCGCCACCTAGTTAAAAATTAAAAAGCAAAAAATTAGGTGTTTTCATCACAACATCTCTGGCTGACAAGGTCAAAACTGCACGAAATTAAAAGTGTAGGATCATTATGACACCCTCCGAATGCATGCCAAGTTTTGTGTACTTTTCGTTCATGGGGGGCCTTACAATAAAATAATTTCTGTGTACATTTAGTGACGCATACACCAACAAGGATTCCGGGACACTGAAAGACCGGGTACACAAAACTTGGTGGGCATGTACCCCCACATGGATAGCATGGAACCGTCATTCTTCGTTTTGATCTGTAGCCCCGCTGGACTGGACCCCCAAAGGAAGGAGGGTGGGGCAGACACAGTTCTCTGTGAATATCTTGAGAACTGTAGGGCCTAGGATGACCAATTTTTTCCGTATGTTTGCCTCCAGGGGTCATGTTAACCCATTCCATGTGCACACATGTGCATAAACAGATACACACGCACACACATACATTTACAGTAATCATACGTATGACACATACTCACACAGTAGACATATGTACGCATGCATGCACATGCACAAACACACATACGCAGGCAAACACACAAGCACGCACATACACACACCCACACACATAAACATAAATTTGTACATGCACACATGCACACATTTCAAGAATTTTTCCCGTCATCTACTCCCTGAATTTTTGGTCATTGATACCCGGGACACCGAACCACCGGGGTACATGAAATTTGGTGGGTATGTAGCCCCACTAGACTTTTACGGAAAAATTTTCATTTCGTCCCCGGGGACCACCACCAACCCCGTGCTGGGGCCCCTGAACCCATAAAAAAAAAAACAGTTTTTCCTAAATAACTACCTGAACCGTGGCACTGAGGATGAAGAATCTTTTATGGTATGTTGGTCTCAAGGGCCCACATCAACCTGGCTCATAATCACTCATTTGTGATTTGCACCCCCACCCCCCGGTAAAAAATGAAAATGCAATATTATTCTGCTTCAATCGCCCCTATCTTCAGTTAAGATGTTCAGAACTGCACCAAATTGTATGTGTATGATTGACCTGGCATTCTCCGGGGGTATGCCAAGTTTCGTAGAATTTCATCCATGGGGGTCTAAAAATTAGGTTATGTGTACATTTAGTGACCGTACACTCATTGGCCTGTAAATGGCGGTGCACACATATACACATGCACACACACAGGCACCCACATACTATCGGTATTAGAGCGGCCCGATACATAATTACAAATTCAGTAGGATTAAAAGAAAGCCAAAATAAATATTCATCATCATCATCATGGCTGCATTTTCAGTATTGGCGTAGAAGTAGTCGTTTGTCCACTAGATGGCATGATCGTTGCAGTGAGGCGTAATTTTGTTGGAAGTTAAAAGTGGGTTGGAAAAAACAATGGACGCTTCATACAAGGACTGTAATTTACCGCAGCTTAACATCTAATAAGGATAGGGACGATGTTCACATGAAGTGTAATTCCCATTTCTTCTTGAAGCCGAAATAAATCTGAGGATGTTTATCGGACATGCTTGGTTTTACTGCAGGTACGTTAATCTTGTAATATCAATAAGGACCTAGGTAATGTTACCGTTAGCGTTGGTTGAGTGATGGAGACATTTGATTTTTGCATTTGTAGAAAACTATAAATGCGGTTATACCAAGCAAATGTATAGCAGCACTGTTTGTATCTTTCGACTGTCATTTATTGCACGTGCTACAAAATCATTCTGTGCAATGGAAGATTTACCAACGTTACACCGGTCTGATACAGTTTTGCCTATACATGCGTGAGACTGAGACGCCTGTTTATTTTGTTTTAAGTGCGTGCAGGGTGTGAGAGGGGAATCGATGTGCTTTGATTACAGCTTGGTAGTTGTAGTCTGTGAAATTAAAAGCACGTGTGTGTGAAGTATCCAAACAATGACACCTTCATTTCATTATGGCTGCTTTAGCAAAACACCTTAAGCTACTGTGTAGTGGGTCCCATTTAGAAGTGGCTACTTCATTCAGCGCTTTCCTTGACTCATGGAGCTGCGTGAATGTTATTACAACTTTTTCGCCAACGATATGACAGTTTAAGTCCGCTTGATACTGTAAGGCGTAAGCCATTGGTTTCAAAGGAGATTTTATTTGTGTCGCCAGCATAGCCTATTGACAATTTATGTTGTAAATAGGCCTACCTTATAATCCTACCTGTAGCTTAGGGAACCTAACAGCTTTCTATTAGGATCTAGTTTGTTAGTTACCGTTTTGTCATAACTCCTGATGCATTTTGCATTTAGAATAGCCAGAGCGTGTATATCTCAATCGGAAAATTAAACAATATCGGGTGCCTATGGACTAGGCTGGGTGAACCCAGCCTGATCTGCCCGCTATTTATTTTTTGATTTCTTAAAAGATTGAGCTTGGTCTGATGAAAGCCAGACTAGCCATGGACCTCAGTTAAACAATGCAAGGGAACATGAATCAGCCTATATTTGCACAAACAATAACGGACAAAAGCTCTTCAACTTTGGCCCGTTAAAATGTGTATGAACAGTCTAGCGACGCATGTCATCAAGGCCCATTTGGACATGTCAGTTATTTGCACCACTGGTTAGATGTAAAACAGCATTTCGTTTCAGACTAGGCTACTGTTACTTAATTTGTGCATTAAAAATAACGTTTCAGACTACTGTTACTTAATTTGTGCATTGACAATAAAGTATTACATGAACTAAAGATGACTAAAATCTTATGTAGAAGAAGAAACATTCGCAAAAAATCCATCCATCCAAAAATGACCTTTGTTTTTGATAGCTATTGAAAACGGCATGGAACTGACAGAGATGTTTTGTTTTAAAAATATATAAAAAATAAATAAATAAATAAATAAATAAATAAATAACATTATGCTGATACCTTTTGCTTTTCCCAAATACAATGTAGCCTACAGGTGTAAGTGACCTTTCATCAATCCAGTTGCAATGGATGAACTGTGATGAACTGCCCTACTTGTGATTGTTTAGAGATTTTAAAGGTTTTATAACAATGCTACATCTTCTTTGGCTATTCTACAATCTATTCACCTTTTCAGCACCAGTAGGCTACTTTCTGTGCAGCCGCACACACACACTCAGGCATGCCAAACAAGCATACACAAAAGTTTCAAGAGTGGGGGATGGAGTAAAATATGGAGACAAATTGAAGTGTGATTTATTTTCGCGGAACGGATGTACAGGACTGAGCGGCGGTCATATTTTGTACCGCTATGCGATACATCTAGTTGTTTTGATTTTTGTTGGTGGACACCACATATGATTTAATTTATACTGATTTACCACAAAAATATCAAAGTCAAACACAGTTTTCTTCAACATTAACCTTTGATGGATCTATTTCTTTACCCTGGGCCCATTGGAACAGAGTACGGGGATGTGTAATATATGTGTATGTCATGAGGAAAGGATATTCCAAACCACTAGTTTTAAAAGCTCTTGTTACTTTTGTCAAGCTGGCTGTCACGTTTTGGCTCCAATTTGTCTGATTTGAGTCCAAAGGATAAAAAAAAACAAGAAAAGAAAAACAGCAGAAAAACATTATAAACAGCCTGCAGCGACAGTGGCCTCTATAGCTGCAGATTCAGTCAACTGCCTTACTTATTCCTAATGAGGCACACACACACACACACACACACACACAAACACACACACAGAGAAAACACAGACACACACACAGAGCCACTTGTCATACACTGGTTCCTTTACTATGTCCAAATGCAGAGTAAAAGCCACAGCACAAACACTTTGTCTGAAGCCACAAATGACTTCCCTTACAGTACATGTGTTTGTTTGTTTGTTTATTTGTGTGTGGACGCCATCAGATGCTTATTGTTATTCAGACACCGTAGAGCTCAACCCAAGTCATTAAACCCTCTCATCCAAACAGGGCAATGCTGCCTAAACTAGAGCAGCCTCTGTGAGTCATGTGATCTAATTTAAAAAGTTTAAAATGAACAACTGCCACACACAGACACACACACACACACACACAGAGACACACACACACACAGACAAAGCACCAGTGGTCTCTAAATCTGCATAATCTGCCTTCTCTCACCGGACGAACCACAGAGCGAGCAGCTGTGATGAGCGGAAAGTGTTCTAATGCCTAACTACCAGTGTTGGGGTAGTTACTCAAAAAAAGTAATCAGGTACTAGTTACTTCTGTAAATTGTAATGAGATTACTTTACTAGTTACTGGATTTGAAAAGTAACTTCACTACTTATTACTTTACTTTCCTGTTTCTTAATTTACTGTGTAGATACATGGACAAACATCACTTAGCCTGCCCACATAGTGTTTATTGTATAAATGTATACAAAATGGCATGTAAAACCATATGAAAGAACAATATTCCTGTCTGCACGAAGAAATATGCCTCACTGGAAAATCCACAAACAACAGGGTAAAGGAGGCTATGTCAATCAGCAACACACCAAGTTTCAGAACACAGGCGTCAATGAAAGTGGTCAATTAAAAATGTAAAAATTAAAGGTCAATTTACCTCATAGAATTAAAACAGAAATGCACTTAAGCCCATAAAAAGGAAACAGAAATTGCAATTAATTAAATAAACGGAATTCAAATTCAAATCATCATTCAATCATTCAAACAATACTTTCCCCTTAGCTCTCTTCAACAAAAGTGCAAAACAGTTCAAAAACAGTGAAAACAGAAAGTGCAACACAAAGTTTCTCTCAAACTTCATCCCATTCAATTCATTTCTCTCTCTATTCTTCGAAATATCGATTGTACCGCATAAGTAGAAGTCTTTCAAATCTTTTATCAGACAGCCTGTTCCTCCTTGGGGTCAGAACAATACTGCCCAGGCTGAAAAGCCTTTCAAACGGTGCACTTGATGGTATTGGGAGTATTGTACTGCTTTGTCAAGTCAAGTCAAGTCAAGTTTATTTATATAGCACATTTCATACACAGAGGTCATTCAATGTGCTTTACATAAACAAAACCAAACGATAATAACAAATAAAAGCATAGAAGGGCAATATAGTCAAAGAATAGTTGGTAACACTTTATTTTAATGTGTCGCTGTTACAGTGTACCTACCTAATTAGGTACAGTGGTACAACCTGTGTAACAACATGTACTATCAGGTACTATCATTGTACTTGCATTATGTATTTGTGGGTACCTACATATAGTTGTTACATTGTAATACTGAGTGCTATTACAAAACTTTGCCAATTTGCCTAAATTTTCATCAGAGGCAAAGAGCTGACCTGAGACCTGCTGGATAGGGTAAATTTGGTCATGATAGATTTGATATACAAACCATTCTTAGCTCCAGTCAAGGCCTCATTGTCTTCAGTGTACATGTAACAGCTGTGCTGCTACAACCTTGTTACTCTTTGATACAGTGGAATAAACCTATGAAGTGTACCAGTTAAATACTTACAATTACATATTACATGTATGTTGTGTCATTGGTGTCTTGGAACTTGTCTGCCATTACCCTACATACTGTAGTACATGTATCAACTGTGTTGGTACACATTTATTACTCTTTTGATACAGTGGAATAAACCCATTAAAATAAAGTGTACCAGTTAAGTACTTACATGTACATATTATATACATCCTGTCGATGATGTCATGCATCCTGTAATTGATGTGTTGAAACGTGTCTGCTGTTACACCACACAGTACATGTGAATTAGTAGACCTGTTCCAAGACATCGAAGACACAACATACATGTCATATGTACATGTAAGTAATTAACTGGTACACTTAAATAGGTTTATTCCACTGTATCAAAGAGTAACAAGGTTGTAGCAGCACAGCTGTTACATGTACACTGAAGACAATGAGGCCTTGACTGGAGCTAAGAATGGTTTGTATATCAAATCTATCATGACCAGATTTACCCCATCCAGCAGGTCTCAGGTCAGCTCTTTGCCGCTGATGAAAATGTAGGCAAATTGGCAAAGTTTTGTAAAAGCACTCAGTATTACAATGTAACAACTATATGTAGGTACCCACAAATACATAATGCAAGTACAATGATAGTACCTGATAGTACATGTTGTTACACAGGTTGTACCACTGTACCTAATTAGGTAGGTACACTGTAACAGTGACACATTAAAATAAAGTGTTACCGAATAGTTAAAAGGTAAAGATCATAATAAAAAGAAAACATAAAACACAAGGTAAAATCATTTAAAAATAAAGAATAATTAGTAAGCAAAAACAAAGGCAAAAGTAGTAAAAAAAAGTAATAAAAGACAAAGTAGAATAATTATCGAGGCAGATTCAGAATTTGTAACTCGGCACAGTTAGCAGAAAGCGCCTGAGAACAGTTTGGTCTTAAGTCTAGATTTAAAACTGGCTACAGTTGGGGCCTTTTAATGTCATCCGAAAAGTTGGTTCCACAGCTGAGGCAAGATAGCAGCTAAAAGCTGCTTCACCATGTTTAGTTCTAACTGTAGGTTTTACTAGCAGGTTTTTCACCTGGGACCTGAGAGGACGAGAAGGTGTGTACTGCTGAAGCATGTCTGACAAGTATTTAGGTCCTGCTCCATTTACTGATTTATAAACAAGCAATAGTGCTTTAAAGTCAATTCTGTGACTTACTGGAAGCCAGTGCAAGGACTTAAGAATTGGAGTAATGTGGTCAGTTCTTTTAGTTTTTGTTAGAGTCCTAGCTGCTGCATTTTGTATCACCTGAAGCTGTTTAATAGTCTTTTTTAGGAAGGCCTGTGAACAGTCCATTGCAGTAATCAACCCTGCTGGAGATAAATGCATGAATGAGTTTTTCTAAGTCATGTTTTGACATCAGCCCTCTGAGTTTGACAATATTTTTGAGGTGGTAAAAGCTGATTTAGTTATCGCTTTCATGTGGCTGTTGAAATTTAGATCACTGTCAATTAATACACCAAGTTTTTAACAGTATCCTTTGCCTTCAACCCTTTTGTGTCAAGGAGAGTGGCAACCCTAAGTCTTTCCTCATTTTTACCAAATATAATTACTTCAGTTTTTTTCTTTGTTCAGCTGAAGAAAATTTTGAGACATCCAGGTGTTGATTTGTTCTATACACTGACACATAGATTCAAGAGGACCATAGTTGTTTGGTGATAGAGCTAAGTAAATTTGTGTGTCATCTGCATAGCTATGATATGAAATCAAATTATTTTGAATGATTTGTCCAAGTGGGAGCATATAGAGGTTGAATAATAGTGGCCCCAAGATCGACCCTGGGGAACACCACAGGTCAAGGACGTTGGTGTTGAGGTACAGTTCGATGGCAACAAAGAAGCTCCTTTCTTGTAGATATGATTTTAGCCAGCTGATAACTATGCCTGTAAATCCAACCCAGTGTTCTAGTCTGTGTAGTAAAATATTGTGATCAACAGTGTCAAATGCTGCACTAAGGTCCAGTAGCACTAGGACTGATGTTTTACCTGAATCTGTGTTGAGGCGTATGTCATTGGAAACTTTAATGAGAGCTGTTTCAGTGCTGTGATTTGCCCGAAAACCAGACTGAAAGTAATCAAAATACCCATTTGATGTTAGGAAGGCTTTGCAATTTCTTTAATCCTGGGGAACCTGGAGAGAACCTCCCAGTCATATCCGGGCAATTTAAAGTACTCCATGACTTCAGTCTCTGCTGTGTAGGAAAACTCCTCTTCAAATTCAAAAAAGTCGTTGTGACTAGAGGTTGCAGGGCTCTGAACTGCTGGTCTCCTCAGTGGCTCTTCAGGAATCCGGGCACGACACTCAGAAATTAGCATGGTTTTAACAGTATCTCTTCTCTTCTCATCCTTGAGCCAGCGGAACTTGAATTTGGGCATTGTGGCAGCAGCCATCAGAGCATCCTTGCTGCTTTGATCATCTGTGATATGAAATAGTAGGCTACATTAGACAGACATACAGTTCAATTAACAGATTTTACAGCCTCATAAATTTGGGCTACATCAGCTATATTAAACTGTGGGCCTACAGCCTACACTGCAAGCTATTGTTTAAGGGCTAGAGCCTATTTATTTTATTATATGTGTTTACCTGTACAATAGCACCAGGCATGCCAGCTGTCATCTGGGAAAGGCCATCCTTCATTGCAAGCAACTTCGACATCAGAATCTCCATATCTAATGCGGCAGCAAGAGGTCTTGACACTGCACAATATTCCTTCAGGAACTGATACTCTCTCTCAGTGATGCCCTTTATACTCAGTCTGGAAAAAATGGTGTTTAAATCTCTGATTGGGATTTCTGTGATGAGAGACAAGGCATCATGAGTCGAGTTCCAGCGTGTAGCAGTGGGTATGATGAGCTTTCTTTTTAGAACATCCTCAACCTGGTCTGAAGCCACGGTAAAGCGACTAGTTTTTGTCCAGAGAGCTGTACACTTGGCGAGAGCACTTCTGTAAACTGCTTTACTGTAGGCCTACATTCATTGTTACTGGTCAGCCATTTCTCCAGATCATTTTTTGAGATAAGATTAAGTGTATGTGATGCACAGCGCAGATGAGGTGGCAGTGAATATATCTCGTCTGATTCTGTGGAGAGTGCTTCGGCAACATCAGTAAATGTGACCTCCTTTTCCTCCTCCTTATCAGATGGCTCGTCAGAGTCAGATTCATCATCAGGATGGGATTCAAACATTCTAAAGGCTTTAACAAAATTGCTGCCGTTATCGGTGACACATGCTGTTACTTTATGTGATACCCCAAAGGCTGAATGCACCTGTTCTATTTCGCTAGCTATGACATCGTAAGTGTGTCTTCCTCTCCTCTCACCCTCTTGCAGGCAACAGCAGCCTTCTCGCGTTTAAAACTAATGCTGTCTATCCAGTACACCGTCATTCCCAAGTAACTTTTGTTGTTGGCGGACCAAATGTCCGCGGTGGTAGACATATGATCCAGGGACTCGAAAGTTCTTTTAAGCTTCGATTCCATGTCGGAGTAACACTTGTCGAGGTACCGGAAAAATGTTTTTTAAACCTAAACCTTGCCGATTCAATGGTCGACAGGGGAAGCATGTCTTCTACAATGAACCCTGCAACTAGCCTGTTCATTTCGTTTTGTGTTACCTGCCGTGCTCCAAGACTTAACAAAAGCTTAGCTTGTTTAGACGGGGTCGGCTGCTGAGTGACTCCTTCAAATGACCGACGAGCAGGATCTTTAGCCACAAGTTTTGTATTGCCATGCTGGGCTGATAAATGCTTAGACAGATTGCTCATTGATGTGGCAGCAGTTGAAAAACACTTTTGGCATATTCGTGGAATTGACTAAACTGTCACTTCATTACGTAAACAGCGTTCATCACTGCCCGCCCCCGCCCCCTCTACAATGCTAATTGCGTGTCCACAGCTGAACCACAAGCACAGTTGAATATAGTTAACCAGTTGTGACAAAAATAATCAAAGTTTAGCGATCATACATGATAATAAGATGTCAACAAGCAGCGACATACAGAGTCTACTAATCCACTTAAACAAATTGGACTTTTTACTACACGTAGAATAGGGCTATGACTTAATACCCTAGTCTAGCAGATTGGGAAGTGTTGTGAAAGTGAAAATAGGCTACAATATTAGAAATGCAAACAAAATTTAAGGTTGCTTATTACATAGTACAATGAAGAAACCTGATGCTCTGAATACTGATTCAGCTGTCTCTAAAAGTTTATCTACTCAACGCATTTAACCGCAATTTGAATTACGCCTGCTTGCAGAGGCAATTTTTTCACCGCAAAACAGGCATGCTGTTTTAATACATATGAATACCTAATCAATCGCTATTAATTCAGTGTTTGCGCGATACTCCCACTTTCCCCTGACCCTCCTATGAATACATATGCATGACACAGAAAAGCGCAACCAGTCATTCTCACCTCCAGCGACATGCCGTCTGCGCTTTTTCCTCAGTGCGGCCTGATTGTACATACCTCGCCATGTTTTTACGTGCTCGTTGCGATTCAAATACGCCTGAAATGGGCGCAAAAACGCCCACAGTGTCCTTGATGTGTTTTAGGCTGAAGGCAGTGTTTCAGAGATCAAAGTGGATGGAGGTACAGTATAGAGAGTGATCCTGATACTGAGGCTGAGGGGATTGATATGGTAAAATATCCCAGCATGCTCTGCACAGCTCACTAACACAGACCCTGCTCAGTCCAGCTCACTAACACACACACACTGCCCAGTCCTCATAGTGGCCCGATCCACATCGCCGTCCGATCATATTACCTGCAGCCCCAGGTCTGTGCTGGGTCTTACTAACGCTGACATGGAACAACCCGCGGGGTGATGTGGTAAATCTCTTGTACTTGTCTACAGAGGCCACACAGAATGGAAGAGTCACATGCTCACCTCTGTGGGAAGCTGCTGTCTAATTGAACCACAGATCACACATATTTCTACTTACTAACTTGCCACATGCTATATAGCACATTTGCCCTGAGCACTGAGCGCGTTTTAACGCGATGGTTATCTGAAGCACTTTTTTGTATATAGGAGCTACTGTATTAGGTTTGATTAGGTCACCATATATCTGAATGTATTTCAGCTGCTGGGTAAAGGTTTTATCATGAAATGAAAGCAAGCTTCTTCTGAAACTTCCAGTGCCAATGTGAGTGAAATAATGACTTAGATGTTCTAGAACCTTTTGACTTCATCTAGCAATTTGATGACAGAACGCTTGCCATGGTGATGGCATTACTTCATTGGGCTCTCTCTCTCCATGGCAACCCGCACAAATCCAACGCGAAAGTGCTCCATTTATTCCATCTGATTAATTATTTAATGGAGAATCCCTTGAAGATCTCAACACTCGGCATCAAAGAGTATTTGAGTAGAGCTCTCCACCCCACCCCACCCTCCCCAGTTGTCATCTCGGATCCTTTCACAGGTTAATTAGCTCTGGGGAAGAGCCTCATGGCACCGACACTGAGAATGACAGCTAAGTGTGGACCAGATCTGCCTGAGGTCTGGTGGGACTGGCCCACGTCAGGACCACGTCTGGGCCACATCTGGGCCAAAGGCGCCTCAGGTCCTGCTGTTGTCGGCGCTGGTTGTGTAATTAGGGGTGATGTGATGGAGATGCTCAGAGCTCAGAGCCAACTGAAGGGAGGAAGGGTGTGTGT